>NC_056737.1:582148250-582258250 GCF_019279795.1 Protopterus annectens
CTGATAACCTGAGAGTTGACAGATTGTAGCTGTTTTTTTTTTTTTTTTTGCTGAATTCCTTGCTACATCTAGATACCTGATATTGCACTTGTTATGGGAGACAGGAAATCTGACAGTGACACTGGTGTATCTTAAGTGACAGTGGTTAAAGCTCTGTCTGCTTAAAGCAGTACATCTCATAAACTCAGTTTTTCATACAGTTTTCACAAAAAAGGGCCTGCGTCTTAAATTTATATTGTGAATTGTTGATTGACAAGTGTGAATCATTCCACCATAAAGCCTTTGAGAAGTAGTCATTTCAAGCATACTCTTTCCAGAGCAATCATCTTGCCCTGTTGAACAGATAGGTTATGATTACTGGGTTATAGGGCAAATAACTGAAGAAGAAAAATCAGCAAAATGTATTTTAGTTATTTATTTTACATTTGTTTACCAGGAGAATCCACTGGGCCAGAATGAGCCCATTTTCAGTGGAGGCCTGTGGAGAAAACCTCCAAGAAAACATGAGTACAACATATAGTAAGACTGACATTAATACAGCATACAATTAAGTTACAAGTTTGAGTAAACTATTATTAGCTACAGTGAGTTAATATTACTTATCTATACAATGAAGGCATTAGCAATCATAAATGTATCATAACACTGGGAAAAATATAATACAGAAGAAGTCATGGATGACTATGAATATTTCAGAGGGCAATATGTAGTGGAATGGTGTTAAATAAGTGGTGGCAAGGCAGTGGTTGAGAGATGAGTTAGTGGGGAGAAAGAAAAAAGGAGGATTAGTGTGTTGAAGTTATGAAAGATGGACAGTGGAGTTATTGAGAGAGTGACAGTGGCAGCTGAGAAAAAAATGCTAAAAACTAACATGTGAAAGCACAACTAATAACAAAGTCAAATTAATAAAGAATCAGGTAACATAATAAAAATAACGACATAACAAACAACTTACTAATCAGTACAGGTCAGATAGTCAGTACTAAGTAAACTACCTTATTAAACAGGAATATCCTGTCTAACTTGTTATTGTTCATGCCAGATAGTAACCATAACACTTCATGCAAGGTAGTAACCATAACACCTCTTGCTCAGGAAGTAAAGCATTCTCATCCCTTCATTATAATGCGACTTTCAAAATTAACTTACCCTTCTGTCCAGTATAAACAATCATCATTTTATACAACAGAAGAATGAGTGTTTATGTGGGAGATGGGTTTTACTTTCCTTCCTTGCATATATGTACTAATTCCTTGGCCAAACAGTAGCAACTACATTGTAAAATGCATCTACATTCTAAAACTGAGGAAATGGAAGTTGGCCATAGTGCAGATCAATTAAAATGGAAAACAATAAAATAGGCACTAAACATTACATTTCTACTAGAAGAGGAACTGTTAACAGTAATGATTTCATTTAATAATTTTTGTTTTATGAATCTGCATTAGCCATTTGTGGTGGTACTTTAGCTACAAGTATTCCATCTGGATTCCTTTTTGAACAAGACTTAACATATCTCTCAACCTCTTAGTACAAGAAATTCAGACAAACCAAAAATAATGTGGGGACCAAGACCCATAAACATGGATAGACTTTAAAAATCTCTTATAACTTAGAAAGGTACTAGAATAACAGTCTTTGCATTTGCATGAATTTTCTGAAGGAAATGAAGACTGAAACTCGGATATCTGTCATTATTTAGTAACTTTTCATGTCCAAAGCTTTCGATACAGTGTCCCACCAAAAACTTCTACAAGAACTTTGGTCTCTTAAGCTAAGCCACTCTGCCCTTCAATGGTTCCATGACTTTTTATCAGATCGACAACAAGCAGTAAAATGCCACAATGGATTCTCTCCTACATTACCCATTACACTGGGTGTGCCACAGGGTTTAATCTTAGGTCAGCTCTAATTTGACATTTTTACAAACAAACTCCATTCTGCAACTGACTCAGCCAAAATTATATAATATGCAGATGACTCTCCACTTACTTGTGCAGCATCTTCCCTTTCTGAACTCCACAAAAAAAAAAAAAACTCTCTTTCTGGCTGAATATTCATAGTACTCTTAAGTTCTACCTGATTAATCTTATACTTAGTTACTTTACAACTAAATTACCTTCAACTATTAACTCTTTCTCACTCCCATAATCATTGTAATCCTTTATTTTATCTACTAACATAGACTGATAACTATACTATCTAATAAAACATTACTTTATTTTTAACTGTCATTACTTACTGTCTTTTAGCAAGTCCTTTGTCTACATCTCAACCAAATAATCTAACATTAACTTCATAGAATAGTCTGACTGAAACCTTAAGCAATATTGGCACCATTAAAATGTACTAAATGTGAATTATACTTTCTGGCTATTAGGAAAAAAGTAGCATCTAAAATTGTTTTCTTTACACCTGATGAAGTATTATTTTATACTGATAGAATGGAAGGACACATGACACACTGTTAGAAAAACATAGCAGTCAGAGACACTAAAATTGAGAACTTTCAGTGTAGTTTGTTATTGTGTGTGTGTGTGTGTGTGTGTGTGTGTGTGTGTGTGTGTGTGTGTGTGTGTGTGTGTGTGTGTGTGTGTGTGCATGTGCATATCAAGGATCTGATAGGAAAATGGGATGAACTCTTGAGGTTAGATTTTCTTCATCAGTTGTATTCCCACCATACCTCCCAACTGTCTTGAATTACTTGGTTTTTACTGAGTTTTGGGGTCCCAATAATGGGGTGCCACGATTCCCGAGTGACGCCACTTCATTTCCAATTTCTTTCATCTGTTTTATAGACTTTTTAATTTCCGCACTTTTGGAACTGATTTCATCACATGTGCGATGAAATCAGCTCCATCAGCCTGTTGGAATTAAGCTCAAGGAACGTGCATGGGAGCATGTCTGTTTGAATACTGGGACTGCCAGCCGTTTAAGCTCAGTGAACCGCTTGGGCCATTATGGATTTTAAGCTCGTTTTACAAATGGATTTAAGCTCCTTGCCAGACTGCTTATGCCCTTCGTTATGCCATTGTGGATTTAAGCTCATTTTGAGCCAGATGGGTGGATTTAAGCTTGTTTTGAGCCAGATGTGTTCTGGGCAGAACACGGAGTAACCGCTGTAAGGTAACTAATTGAAACTGCTGTATGGGTTCCGGGCAGAAGTTAAAACACGGAGTTGCCGCTGTAAGAGTGTGTGTGTGTGTGTGTGTGTGTGTGTGTGTGTGTGTGTGTGTGCGCGTGTGTTTAACCATGTATCTCTGCTTCTCTGTGTGTGCATACAATAGTTGCGAAGACATGAGTAAGAGCTTCAGTACATGCAAAGGTTTATGTATTGTAGTAAACTACTATTTTATCTGCTTCCTATAAATAAAATGTTAAAATTTAATGCTCTTCTGTGTAAACAAAGAATTTCTGACCTGCATTAGACATAGTTCTTTTCACTGCACCTTTAATTTTAACTGCTTATTATGATGAAATAGGGCAAAAGTAACGTAAGTGGTATAACTAGACAGTCAAAAACTACAATCCACTCTGCTACAGGCCCCATGAAGACTCAGTGTCTCTCCAACCTAACACCACTCTTAAGTATTCAACTGCGGTTCCACCTTTAACATTCTTGTAAGAAAAGCGCAGTCCGGGTCTGAACTGTCTGCAAACAGCTACAGTTAACTTTGAACCTAACACCACTCTTAAGTATTCAACTGCGGTACCACCTTTAACATTCTTGTAAGAAAAGCGCAGTCCGGGTCTGAACTGTCTGCAAACAGCTACAATTAACTTTGAGTATGTGTCTACCTGCTTGAGCCAATATTCATTTTCCCCTGGAGAGCACTCTGCTTTGGCTTGTAAGCAGCCCCCTCCCCCATCAGACAGACACACACACACACACACACACACACACACACACACACACACACACACACACACACACATCTTCCACTTTCTCTTATTCCCTTCTGTTAGCAAATAGTATCCATAACTGATCAATACTGTGTGATTGTTAATTGAAACTATGACCACTGTAGCCTACTGTTACAAGGTTATCCTGTTTTTCCACCTGAGAAATTAAGAAATGACTTACAGTTTCAGAGCAGTCCTTGGTCAATTGTGATTGTTTCTTAACACATACTTGTCTTTGCTTTGTGATTGTTTCCAGCCCCCTCATACGAGCAACTAACAGTGTTTCTACCCGCTTCGCTCCCCACCCTGCCCCCTATTCCCTCCCACCCCCAGTGGTCCCACCTTTATTGCACTCAAACCCCTCCCATCTTTCCACTAGCCAACCACAGCACTAACCCAACAATACCTCCTCCATCTTCCCACTACTATCACACCTCCTCAACTAACATGTACAAGCATACCTTTCCTATGCTCACTGCATGCACACTCCTTGCATATCTTACATCCTACCAAAGCTCCATCATTCCCCCACTCAACCACTACCACTGTACTACTACTCACACCACCACTCATGTCTCACCCATACTCAGCTCCCCTCCCACCAGCTCAAGAACCATCCCTATGCACCCCCCACATATTCTACCAACTATATTACTCAAACATAAAGCATCCCTACAACTTAACATAGTAACCCTCCCATCATACCTATTACCCACAGAGCACAATCATAAAGTTTCCCTTATAAACAAACACATTCAAAAACTGAGAAAACTAATAATCTCATGCATATCAAAACTAGGCCTAAGTGGAGACATCCACCCCAACCCTGGCCCTACCATCTCCAACCCCAATCCTCATAATCAGACTAGAAACCACAACTTCTCCCATATTACAGCAAATAGAAAGCCAAGTGACTTCCTTCTACTAAGCCTAAATATTAGAAGTATATCCAACAAAGTCCATGAACTCCATGCCACCAAAGACTTGTACTCCCCAGATATAGTCATCCTGACAGAAACCTGGCTAAAACCTCACATTACCAGTGAGCAAATACGCCCTACAGGTTACGGCATACTAAGAGTAGACCAGCTAAACAAAAAAGGAGGTGGTGTAGCTATAATACTTAAACAGCTTCTAAACATCCAGATCTTAAAATCATCAGCTCCATAAATAGGCAATGAAGAAATAATATATACCAACCTCAAAATTAACCAAAACAAAACCATCGACATAATTGGATGCTACTTCCCACCTGGCCAAAACATCCCTCCACTAGAAAACCTCCTTAGCTGGTCTACCCACCATCTCCCCCAAGAAACTATCATCTTAGGTGATTTCAATATTGACTGGCAATCCTGTTCTGGCAACAATCCAACCCATCATGTACACCTTCATGGCTTCACCCAACTAGTCCAATCACCAACCAGGATAAATAAAAACTCCAGCAAGCACACTACTCTGGATTGGATACTAGTCAGTAAGAGCCCCCAGTCATATATAACAGGCTACTTATCAGATAGCCTCAGTGATCACTCACCAACATTCCTACTCAAAAAATACCTATACCAAGCTAAACCTGTCATCTACTGTCAAATACGTAAAAAACTAAACTTTAGCCCACTCACATTCATCTCATCCCTCAAAGAATGTAACTGGCATTCTCTAAAGTACCTCAGTCTAGATGACGCATTTGAATTTTTTAATACTACCTTCCTGAACATTCTTAATTACCATGCCCCCATAAGATTTTCCAGAACCAAAGCACAATCGTCCCCATGGCTACAGAAAACCACTAAGTCAGAAATGAAAAACAGGGATAAAGCCTGGGAGCACTGGCGCAAAACCAAAACCCCCTCAGCTAGACAGAAATTCCTAGAACTACACAATAGAGTCAAAAAGCTAATAAAGCAGGACAAATTCCAATACTACCAGTCTGCCCTAGACTCCTCACAACACAGCCCCAAACAATTCTGGTCCTCCATAAACTCCATCCTCCACCCAGGTAAAGTCAGTACCCCTCCTCCTAACATCCCTCACTCCTCAGAAAATATTGCTACCTCATTCAACACACACTTCACCCAAACCATACTATATCACTAGCTAAAGAACACAACCCTCCAACCCACACCTTTAACTAGTAATCTCCCCACTGCCTTCTCTTTTTCTCCTGTACCTACCTCCAACATAAAAAAACTCTTAACTAAACTTAAACCCACCAAATTAGCAGCAGACAACCTCCCAAGTGAATACCTACAAATCACATCTGATGCTCTAGCCTACCCAGTATCCATCTTGATTAACCGATCTCTGTCAGAAAGTTACGTTCCCACACTGTGGAAAGTATCACATATAATTCCCCTCCACAAAGGTGGACCCTCCGCAGAACTAATCAATTACCACCCCATAGCTATTCTCTCTCCACTCTCCAAAATACTAGAGAGATGCATACACTCTCAGGTCTCAGACTACCTCCTTACTAACAACCTCCTTTCCAGTACTCAGCATGGTTTCCGACCAAACCATAGCACCACCACTGCCTTACTCTCCTTTACTAACACTATCCTTCAGCATAAAAACAATGGCTATCTCTCCTCTGCTACTTTCCTAGACCTATCTAAAACATTTGACATGGTCCCACACAAACAACTTATCTCTGTACTCAATAACCTATCCTTCTCACAATCAGTCACCAACTGGTTTCAGAGTTACCTGTCTGACAGCCAACAATCCGTTGTATGGCAGAATGACATATCTCCTCAACTACCTGTCTCCATAGGGGTTCCCGAAGGATCCATCCTTGGACCCCTACTCTTCTTTGTTTACACCAATAATCTAGCCTCTGCCACCAAACATGGCACACTCATACAATATGCAGATGACTCGACCATCATCTGCTCAGCCCAGTCCCTACCAAAACTGCAAAAAGTCACACAGGAAGCCTTTTTCCTCTGTTGAAACATGGTTATCCAATGCCCAATTAATACTCAACCCAAACAAAGCTAAACTACTCATCTTCCAACCCACCAAACATACTCAAAACAATTCTCACTTTAACATCACAGCAAAAGACAACACCACTATATACCCAACTGAACACACCAAATTGCTAGGAGTGGAAATAGACAATAAACTAAAATTTGACATTCACATATCCATGACCATAAAAAAAGTCCACAAAAAACTAGGAGCATTATACAGAAATAAGCAATTTCTGACCAAAGCAGCAAAGATTTCACTAGCAAATTCCCACCTTATCTCCACCCTACTTTATGCCTCTCCAATATATACCAACCTAAGGCAATGTGATCTAAGCAAGCTAGAGACCTGCTACAACAAAATCGCCAAATTCACCACAGGGGCATCCTACCGTAGTCACCACTGTCTCTCACTTGCTGAACTGGGCTGGCTTGAACTCCCTCACCTCCTTCAGTGGCATCAACTCTCACTCGCCCACAAACTAGTAAACCATCCACTAAATGTCCCATCCCTCCAGAATCTACTCCAACCCTATCGCACCACCAGACCACTAAGATCCAGCAACAAAAATCACTTGCAGTTCACTAAAGCCAATAACTCTGCTGGTGAAGCACTATTCTCTTGTGTCATAGCCAAATTATGGAACTCACTCCCACCCACGATTACCTCCATACCATCATGCACCCACTTTAAAACTTTACTAAAAGCGCACCTAAAAACATGTCAGCTATGCCCTTGATGCTCATAAGCCTAGTACTTATTATACAGCAGGAACTTCTCATTGTAACATTTGTTAATGTCTGTTATGTACTTCACAGATAAAGATTCTAGTTGTCTACTGATGTACTATGTTCTTCATCTGTAAATATGTTGTAACTAATTGCTATGATGTTCATCGTGTTACCCTGCTGCAGTCATCACACTTGGGTTATCCTGCCATCAGGCGGTCCCGCAGTCGGCCCGAATTCCAAAGTCTTGGTCCGGCGTCAGTTGCTGTCACTTCTTCCCTGACGTCAGTGCACCAGGGGTATATAAGAGGCATCCCACGCCATTTTCTTCAGTCTTTCTTGCCGCTCGGTGCCCGAAGCAGAAGCAGTTCGCAAGTGCCGGTCGGCCGACACCTGAGATTTTCGAATCGAGTTTCAGTCCGAAGTCTTCAAAGCTAAGTACCCCATTGGGGAACCTTTTCTTGCCTCAGCCCGATGTCAGAAAAAGTTAACAATTGCATTTCTTGTGGGAAGCAAATACCTCATAAGGACTTTCATTCTTATTGTATACCTTGCCTAGGCCCAGACCACGATGTCACTAGTTGTCGGTTTTGTGCTAGGTTCAATAAGCGAACTATAAAGCGACACTTTGTTTTCGCTTTACAATACTTCGGTAGGAAATTTAATTACACTATGCCATCGGAGCAACCGACTACCGGCGTGCATAAAAAATGCAAAGATAAAGACAGGCAGCCTAGATCCAAGCCAGACTCCGAGGCCTCAGCTGGTCCGGTCGCCGGTTCTCTGGTTCTCAGTGAGGCGCCTACACAGCCCCTGGCTACTGCAGAATTAGAACCCCAGACCGCTTCGGATTCTCTAGCGGAGAGTTCTAGGCCAACGCAGCCATTTACCGACGACATTGCAGAAGGAGAGACCGGCGCTGTAGAAACACCTTCAGTTTCAGAAGGTGTCTTCAGACCAACTACTCTCACCATAAAATCTTATGCTAAGCTTAATACTCCTTTAAAGCCTAAAAAGACTGCACCTCAGTCTCCAACTCAAGGCCCCATGCCTAAGAAACAGATGCTTAAAATGCCTGAAGATTTGATTTCTTTAATCAGGGGTTCCCAACCCCCTCCCGACAAAAGGCCTAGACAAGAGGAGGATTATGCCTCCTCTGATCAAGTGTCTATTTCCTCAGGCTCCTCTGAGGAACAGCATTACTCCTTTCCCCCTTATGAAGATTCTGATGCTGAAGATTCCATTCCCTCAGCTTCTCCCCCTGAAGACTATTCCTTTGGGGAAACCTTACATACCATGAGGGAACATTTCCACTGGGAAGGTCAGGACTACTCCGACTCAAAGAAAAGGCTCCAAGAGTTTCTTTTACTCCCCCAGCACAGACCACTTGCTATTCCCCCAGTTTTAGACATTGGGGATGATGTTTTCTTAGAATCCAGTCTAAATCCAGATTCTCTGCCTCCTGCTCCAGCCAAACCAGATATATACTATAGAGTGCCTGATTCACACAAATTTCTTTATAAAAGCCCTGTTGCTGACCCAGAGACCATCTCCCAGGCTCCCAAAGGGGCTAAGGCTTCTATGGCTACAATTCCTGCACCTGTGAAAGGGACTCCAGAGCACTAGATAGGTGGGGGAAGAAGGTTTACACCTCAGCTACTCTAGCTATGAGAGCACTAAATTGTCAGTTTCACATGCTTAAATACCAGCAATTCCTAATGTCTCAAATAAAACAAAAGATGAGCACACACCCTCAACAGTCTGAATTCAAGGAAATGCAGGATCTGTTGCATGCAGCTGAGCAGGTGAGCAAACATACTTTACAATGTGGATTTGATTCCTTGGAAGCTTCCTGTAGAGCAGCTGTTACTGGGTCTGTTATACGTAGGCATGCTTGGTTAAAGGAACAAACTCTGACTGATCATGTTAAAGCAAAGTTACTAGATGCACCCTTGCAGCAGGATTTCCTATTTGGGGTTAAAGCAGAAGAGGTTTTAAAGAAAATGGAAGATAAGGCAAAATCTATGCAGATGGTCAAAGATTTTTTACAGGTACAGCCTCCACGCTTCAGCAGAAATTGGCATACCAAAAATTGGTCCTTTCCAGCTTCTGCCAGACCACAGAGGGGTAATTACAGGCTCCCAAGGGGCAGAGGACAAGCACAAATCCCTTACAAATCTCGACACTGGGGCACTGCAACACAGAAGGGAGGAGAAGACAGGTCCCAAACTACAAGAAGGCAAACACAATGACTTAAACCTCAAACTGCCAAGCAAAACTCTCTTGGCTGCTCCCTTGGAGGAAAATTAGCACTTTTTACAGACAACTGGCGTATCGTCACAAAGGACAAATGGGTCCTAGACATTATCTCACAAGGCTACAGATTCCATTTCCACACCTTGCCAAGGATAAAGGGAATGCCAAACCTGCCACAAAATCAATGGGCAGAGCACAAAAACAAATTACAGCTCTCATGGACATGAGAGCCATTCAACTGGTACCTACACAGGAGCAAGGCCAAGGATTTTACTCAAGGCTCTTTCCAGTCCCCAGAAAGGACAATGCTTGGAGGCCCATTCTGGACCTTTCAATTCTAAACACCTTCTTGCAAGTACCCAAATTCAAGATGCTAACACTACAGCAGTTTCTTCCCATGTTGGGCAAGAAAGCATGGCTAGTAATGTTGGACCTCAAGTAGGCATACCTGCATGTCCCCATCAGACAAAATTGCAGAAGATACCTCCGTTTCATTGCAGGTTCAACCCATTACCAATTCTCTGCACTGCCTTTTGGCTTATCTACTGTGCCCAGAGTCTTCACAAAATGTCTGGCACCAGTAATTGCATACTGCAGACAAAGAGGAATTAAAATATACCCATACCTGGATGACTGCCTCATCCAAGCAGAAAGCAAGGACATTCTCTTACAACATCTGGCTTTTGTAAAACACCTTCTAAGTTGCCTAGGGTACACAGTAAATGAAAAGAAATCAAAACTAGTGCCCTCACAAAATGTCACATTCCTGGGTGCCAGCTTGAATACAATGGCCCAGATGGCTTATCTGATGCCAGACAAACAACTACAACTAACTCAATACTTCAAAACAATGGCAATAAAGACCCAACTCCCTGCAAGAAAAATTCTGCAGGCCTTGGGCTTCATGGCATCTTGCATTCTACTAATACCATTTGCAAAATTGCATATGAGGAAATTACAATGGTACCTAAAAAGCGTATGGACTCAACACAGCCACAGCTTGGACACAATTATACATCTCATTCCCTGCCTTCAACAGGAGTTTCTATGGTGGTCACAGGCATGTCACCTCAACAAGGGTCAGCCTTTCACCTTACCCCCAGCCAGGCAAACTATGACAACAGATGCATCGGACTATGCCTGGGGGGCACACATGGCAGGACGGTGCGTTCAAGGCATATGGACTGCAGATCAAAGGAATCTGCACATCAATCAAAAAGAAACGCTAGCTGTACAGAATGCCCTGACAGCCTTCAAGGACCTCTTACATCCAGGACAGCTTACAATAAGGACAGACAACACCACAGTAATGTGGTACATAAACAAGCAAGGGGACACACACTTCTACCCCCTATGCAGGCAAGCAATGACCATGGGGAACACAGCACTGGCTTACCAAGTTCAATTACCAGCTCAATTCCTGCCAGGAAAAAAGAACACATTGGCAGACGACCTAAGCAGAAACATCATGGATCCCCACGAGTGGAAACTGGATCCACAAATACTTGCAATGATAACTCAAACATGGGGGCACCCAGACATAGACCTGTTTGCCAGCCCCCAAAACTATCAGCTAACAAAATTTTGTACAATGACATTTCACCATCAAGTTTGGAAAGTGGACACACTCTCTCTCAGTTGGAAAAAGCTGACAGTATATGCCTTCCCTCCATTACCCCTTCTCACAAATGTGCTGCTGAAAGTCAGGATGGAGAGACCCCGAATGATACTTATTGCCCCAGACTGGCCACGCCAGCACTGGTACCCACTATTAAAGAATATGGCCCAGGGCCCACCATGGATTTTACCACAAATTACTCATCTGCTCACACAGCAAGACAGTCAGATTCTACACAACCAGCTAAAAACTTTAAATCTGGTTGCATGGCAAATCACCTAAGCAACCAGCCAGCACCTCTTTCTTAAGCTGTTATGGAAGTTATTCTGGAAGCCAGGAGGCCCAGCACCAGGAAAGCCAACTCAGACAAATGGAAAAGGTTTTGCGCCTGGAACCAAGCTAAGGACCAAAATGCCCTTCAGCCAGACATACCTCAGATTCTACAATATTTAGCTGAGATGTTACACAAAGGGCTTTCTTTTTTATCTATTAAAATCCATGCCTCAGCTATTTCAGCTCACTACAACACGGATCCTCCCTTATTTTCACATCCACTTCTAAGGCAGTTTCTCAGAGGGGCTAAAAACATTAGGCCTCCCAGGAGAGCACCAACACCAACTTGGGACCTCAAGTTTTGTTCTGGAGAAACTTACGCTACCTCCTTTTGAACCAGCTTTCTCAGCTGACTTACAGTTTTTATCTTGGAAGACTGCCCTACTGCTAGAAATTACTTCAGCCAGAAGAGTGTCAGAGCTTCAGGCACTAATGGCAGTAGAGCCTTTCCTCATTTTTCATCAAGACAGAGTTTCTGTATGAACTAACACCTCCTTTATGCCTAAGGTGGTATCCAGTGTGGCTCTCAATCAAACCATCCATTTACCCACCTTTTTTCCAAATCCACAGAACAAAGGAGAAAGACTCCTGCACTCCTTGGACATTCACAGGCAGCTATGTTACTACTTGGATAAAACTAAGGTTTTCAGAAAATCTAACCAGCATTTCGTATCCTATGCTACAGCATCACAAGGAAAGGCTATCTCAAAACAGACCATTTCCAAATGGATAGGTAATTGCATATGTTTTTGCTACACCCACCATGGAAAACCAGTTCCTGCTAGCATAAGGCCCCACTCTACCAGGGCAGCGGCTACATCTACAGCCTTCCTTATGGGGGTGCCAACCAAGGATATTCTGGAAGCTGCAACTTGGAGTTCAGTACACACCTTCACCAAACATTATCACTTACCACTTTATTCTAAGACTAGAGCTGACTTTGCCACTGCAAGTTTTGCAGGGCCTTCTAGTCTCCTCTAACCCTATTTGACTCCACCTCCCATCCTTAGCTTTGAGATTCTACCCAAGTGTGATGACTGCAGCAGGGTAACACGATGAACATGGTACAGTTTTGTATCTACCATAAATGTAGATGTTCGAGTGTATACCCTGCTGCAGTCCAGGTTACCCTCCCTCCATCCCCTCTGACCTAACTACAGCTTTTCAATGCCTTACTATCTGATACAACCTTTGTGGTGTATTTACTTATAGCTGGAGGGATGTTTTGTTTGTACTAAACTTTTATTATTGGTACTATCTACTGACCACCTTTTGGGGGGCACCTGACATCTGGGGCAAGAAAAACTGAAGAAAATGGCGTTGGATGCTTCTTATATACCCCTGGTGCACTGACGTCAAGGAAGAAGCGACAGCAACCGACGCTGGACCAAGACTTTGGAATTCGGGCCGACTGCGGGACCGCCTGACAGCAGGATAACCCAAGTGTGATGACTGCAGCAGGGTATACACTCGAACATCTACATTTAAGGTAGGTACAAAACTGTACTTTAAATTGTTAATCACTATATAATCCAATGTAACTACTGTCTGTTTATTTTACTGTGGAGCTTTTCTCCCCAGGCCTCTGCTGAAAATGGAGCTACGTCCAGTCGGACACTCCCAGTCAACAAATTTAAATAAATAAATAAATAAATAAATAAATAAATAAATAACAATGGTCACTGAAAGATCATTTAGCAAGACTTTTCTCACCAAATGTTTGTAATTTTATAAGGATGGCCTTTGTAAGCATTTTATTATTTCAGCTGTGTTTTGTGCTAAGCAGGTGTTCTATTAATCAGATATCATTACAATGACATTTATCTCTGTGAGAGTTTATCTGTATATATGTACAGTATTTATACAACATAAGCAGTGGACAAATGCTGTTTATTGAAGTACTGTTTGTATAACTGTTTGTATTACTGCTCAATATCTGAGTTGTTTGGCTTCTGCTACATACCTACAATCAACTGCATTACTAGCTGAGTTAAGTACAAACTTGCAGTGTTAAAGATTGTACTGCATTTTATTTTTCTGTGTATTTAATTGTTTCATTGAATATTGTGGTCTGTTTCTCTCTGTAGATATTTATTTTTCTATTTAATTGTTTCATAAAATACTGTGGTCTCTTTGTCTCTGCAGTTAGTGGGGGGTATTGTGTTTCACTTCATTGATATGCGGTGTTAAACTCTTAGCCTAGAGGGTTTCTCTATATTTATAAGTGTTCTTCTTCTTTAGAACTCATTGTAAGCACTAAATAAGCTAAAAATTACTACAGCACTCAACTTTCCTCAAGTGTCTAGAGAAAAACAGTTTTTAGTACTTAATAAATAAGCACCTATCCAGACCTATCTAAGGGTCAGCTCCCTGTGTTTTCTCCTGTCTGCCTGATGAATCTGGGCATTTTGGGGCAATGCAGCAATTGCCTCATGTACACAGACAACCCTCTCCTCCTACCAACCAACACTACAACCTGTGAGAGATGCACCTATATAGCCAAACTGTAAGCAAAGCTCTCTTCATCCAAGACTGGACTAGACAGTCAAAATGAGAAGGTAAACACTTGCACCACACCACACTCATCACATAGTACCTCAAAACCTACACCACCAAAACAGACACATAGAAACACAAAACACACACCTACATTTGTGGAGGCTCTCAATAAAAATCTGCTCAAGCAACAGAGACCTCCAAAGCAGAAAGGAAAGCAACCCCCACCCCCCAACACAACCCAAATGACACACAGCCCACAAACTCAGTGTGCCACTCAACCACAGCCCATAAGGCATAACAGTGTACCCAACATTCTAGTCATAGGTGACTCTATAGTCAGGCACACTGATATTCCACTCACCAGGTCAAACAAGGAGAAAGTTACTGTCAGCAGCTTGTCGGGTGCCAGGATCTAGCATATAACGCATGCACTCAGGTCACTCCACAACAAGTACAAATATGATTCTGTCATTGTCCATGTTGGTGTGAATGACCTGAGATGTACCTCCCTGGGCTACATGAAAAGAGACATGGAGGAGCTCTCTGATCTTATAGCCCAGGCAGGTATGACCCTAGCCCTGAGTAGCATCCTGCCATCACCCAGAATGATACCACAGTACAAGGACAAAATGATTGGCTTCAACAATTGGCTAAACTTCTGGTGTCATTCTATGGGGATCCAGTATCTGTCTGCCTGGGATGACATGATCTATAGACCACAATGCTTTGCCAGAGATGGCCTGCACCTATCGCCCTTGAGATTCCAGATACTGGCTAAGGCTCTTGCCACCCCTATAGTGCCTTTTTTAGGCAAGGTTCAAATGACAAATTCACCACTATAACAGGTAAAAGCAAGCAAAATTTGAGGGTAATGCTACTCAACGCTAGAAGTCTAAACCTCAAAATGAATTCACTCAAGGCACTCCTTAAAATGGAGAACATCGACATCTGTGCAGTGACAGAGACCTGGTTCAAGGCTCCAGAGAGCACCCCCTGCATTACCAGGCTATAATTCATACCACACCTTTCGGCCACCTAACCTGGACCGAAACACTAAAGGTGGAGGTGTGTCCATATTCATTAATGATATCCACACCTCCAGGCTAGTTGCTCAGCATAATGCATCCGAGATTATCAAAGTGCAACTAACTCTGGGCAGGACTGCAATCCAAATTGTAACTTGCTACAGATCCCCCACCAT
The DNA here is from genome assembly GCF_019279795.1 of Protopterus annectens. Classification (NCBI taxonomy): domain Eukaryota; kingdom Metazoa; phylum Chordata; order Ceratodontiformes; family Protopteridae; genus Protopterus; species Protopterus annectens. The sequence continues at coordinate 582,163,765 of NC_056737.1, forward strand.
GCCCCAGGATTCCCAATCCTCATTTCTTGATACACTGGAAAATATTAGGGTACAACCCAACACCCTAATAATGGGCGATTTCAACTACCCCACCATTAACTGGAAAAACTACTCATGTACCAACTCTTTTGCTCAATATTTTCTGGAATTCATAAATTCCAATGCCTTGAATCAACTTATCCACACCCGCACTAGGAGCAGCAATATCCTAGACCTGGTCATTACCAACATGGGCGACCAGTGTTCCACACCAGAGGTCAATTCCTCATTGGTCAGATCCGACCACAAGCTAATCACCCTAGAATCCACATGCAGCCCCCACCCTCCATTAGGGAAACCACCATAAAAATTTCTCCAAAGCCAACTTCATGCTCCTTAAGACAGAAGTGGCAAACTTCACGACACCCATGCAGACGAACAATAGAGGTACGACTGCTGAATTCTACACAAATGCACTTTATAAGCACTTACACAAGTGCATGGATCATGCTATCCCTAACAGAACCAAGGTGCTATCCTCCAAAAAAAGGAAGCCACTCTGGTGGTCCCCTGCCAGAAACAAACTCAACAACAGAAGAAAGAAACTGTTGCAAAAAAAGTAAAATCCCATGATTGGAGGAACTCCCTGGTCAGCCTCAGTAAGAAGCTGAGATCCCTTATAAAATCCTCCAAAGCTAGTTATGAAAACAAAATCACCACTGATTCTAAAGACAACCACAAACCATTCCATAACTATGTCAAGAATCTCAGTTGCAACACTCAGGTCTGCTCTGAGTTACAGCACAATGGCACTAAATATACAGACCCAACTGATATTGCCAACATCCTGTCAGATAGGTTCAGTGCTAACTTTACCCCCCTCTTATTCCCTAAAAGGCCCATCTCTATACCGGAAGAATGCAAAGTTTCTGTAATCACGGATGCACAGGTAAAAAACACACTTTCCAAAGCCATGAACACAGCATCCATGGGACCGGACAACTTCCCAGGCTGCGTTCTATATGAACTGCAGAATGAACTGGCACCCCGCATAAGTACCATTTTCAATCATAGCCTCACCTCAGGCTTTGTGTCCTCTGAATGGCACACAGTGATGGTTATCCCAATTCTACAAAGGGGGAGCCACCACGGACCCCGGGAACTACCGCCCCTTTAGCTTAATGAGCCTGGTCTGCAAGGCCATGGAACGTATCATCATGGAACATATAAACAAAGACATTGGTAATCTCTAAACTCTGGACACCACCCAGTTTGGGTTTGTAAAAGGCAGATCATGTCTCCTAAACCTGATAGACTTCTTTGAAGCAGTCACCAAAGCCATAGACGAGGGTAAGGTGGGTCACACAGCCTGTCTAGATCTCGCTAAGGCTTTTGACACCATCCCCCATGCTGGAATTATAGATAAACTCACTAAACTAAGTATAAATTCCTATGTCACAAGATGGGTTGCCAACTGGAACACTGACAGAACCCACACTGTGAAAGTAGCAGACTCCAAATCTGACTTCAGACCAGTGACAAGTGGCGTACTACAGGGTTCAGTCCTGGATCCTCTCCTGTTTGGTATCTACTTTTCTGAAGTACAGGCTAACACAGAAGGTCTTTGGCTAACAAAGTTCGCAGATGACTGCAAACTAGAAGCCATAATCAAAACTCCCAACGATGTGGACATCCTACAAAAGGGCCTCATTGAGACAGATGCCTGGTGTCACAACCATGGCCTCAAGCTCAGTGCCAAAAAGTGCATTGTCATCCCGTTGGTGGTAGTCTACTTAAGTGTGATAAGAGAACTTGGGACACAGGTGGACAGTAGTCTCTCCTTTGATAATCACATTGCCACAGTAGTCAGGAAATCCTTCTACGTGGCACACTTCATCACAAAAGGTTTCTCATCCAGGAAAAAAGTGGTTATTGTTCCCCTCTACTCATCACTCATTAGACCCATTATAGAGTACAATGCCCCTTTTGGTATGTACCTCACAAGACATCTACAACAACTGGAAAGGCTGCAGAAATACCTCACAAAGAGGATTACCGGCCTCAAACAGATGCTCTACACAGACCGTCTCAAAAAACTCCAGCTTTACTCTGTCGCATATTGCCTACTCGGAGGTGATCTCTGCCTAACATACAAAGCTATGTCAAAACCAGAGCTGTTGGACATGCTCCACTAAAAGAAATCTCTCTGAGCTACATACTCTAGGGACCTAAACCTTGTCATTACAATAAACAGAATATGCTGGAGGGATAGATTGCTGTCCCAGAGACTTCTCATACTCTGGAAGAAACTACCTATCTATATCAAACAAAGCTCCTCATTAACACTCTTCAAGAAAAATCTTGATGATTGGATGGGAAATAGGAAATTCACCCCAGGGATCACCTCTGTGGCTCTGCTCAACAGGGGCACAGGAAAATCATTTTCTTGGGTGGTGAAAGCCAGAGTACCTTTTTGGCTAGGCTTATATAGGCCCTAGGGCTAATAGCCTAATACCTACCTATGAACCTATAAATAAATATTCAGTCATAGTCGCTAATGTCAATCTTCAGTATTCTGTATTGTTACTACATCTCATTTTCAAATGTTAAGTTTGCTAAACAGTATTAAAAATATTCCGATTTAACTAAAAATTAAAAACATGGTATGCTTTCAATATCATTGGGTATGTAGGTTATTCTCACATACATATGTACCCTATTTGATTTTTAATAAGCAGTGAAAGAGGTAAAATGAATGTTTCTGTTTTTAACAAATAAGTAAAGGTGGCATTAGGGTTCTGTGAGCATGGAAGTTACTAGTTCCAAATATATGTAAAGTGAAACCTGTTTTTTATTTATATAGGTAGTTATTATTTTTTTATTAAGCAAAAAGACAGTAAAATTTTGTTTGCTTTTCAGATAAATATCAAAAACTTAAATAACCGGGTAATTCACAAAGATGGAATTGTTACAGAGGAATAGGTTCATAGGTAGATACTAGGCTATCTGCCCTAGGGCATTTATAAGCCTAGCCAGAGTGTATTTGACTTCCGCCTCCCTATTAGATTAGCCTACTGTGCCTCTGTAAAGTAGGTCACAGAAGGTACCCTTTTAAGATTAGTTTACTGTGCCTCTGTCTAGCAGGGACACAGAAGAGATCCTAGGGGTGAATTTCCGATTTCCCATCCACGCATCCAGATTTTGCTTGAAGAGGGTCAGCGAGGGGCTATGTCTAACATGAATTGGGATTTTATTCCAGAGTGAGGGGAGCCTCTGGGAAATGAATCTGTCCCTCCAGCATGTCCTATTTATTTTTGTGCTGAGGTTTATGTCCCTGGAGCGTGTAGCTCTAAGGGACTTTGATTTTTTGAGGTGGAGCATCTCCATTAATTCTGGGTTTGACATGGCTTTGTACATCAGGCATAGATCGCCCCTGAGTAGGCGGTAAGCAACTGAGTAGAGCTGGAGTTTCTTTAGTCGAGCTGCATAGGACATCTGTTTGTAGCCCATGATCCTCTTGGTGAGGTACTTTTGGGGTCTCTCAAGTTGCTGCAGGTGTCGGGTAAGGTACGTCCCAAAAGGGGCATTGTATTCAATTATGGGCCTGATGAGTGATGAGTAGAGGAGCACAATGACCTCTCTTGATCTAGATGCAAACTCTTTCTTGATAAGGTGGGCTATATAGAAGGTCTTTCTAACCACTTTGGAAACGTGATTATCAAAGGAGAGATTACTATCTATGTTGGTCCCCAAATCTCTAATTACTTCTTCCATACTTAATGGATTACCACCTATGAGGTAATTTGTGGGCACCTTGTTTTTCTCAAAGGGGATGACTATGCACTTTTTAGCATTTAGCTTGAGGCCGTGGCTCTGGCACCAAGCATCCATCTCTGTGAGACCCTTTTGGAGGATGCTTGTGTCAGCTGGAGATTCGATTATGGCCCCCAGTTTGCAGTCATCTGTGAACTTTGTCAGCGATAATCCCCCCGTGTTAGCCTGAACCTCAGAGAAGTATATGCCAAACAAGAGAGGTCCTAGAACTGAGCCCTGTGGGACACCACTTGTAACTGGTTTGGATTCGGACATGGCACCTGCAATTCTGACCATGTGGGTTCTATCTCTGAGCCAGTTTGCAACCCATCTTGTGATATAGGTGTTGATATTTAAGCTGGTAAGCTTATTTATGATGCCCGAGTGGGGTATTGTGTCGAAGGCTTTTGCGAGGTCCAGGTAGGCTGTGTGGACTACCTTGCCCTCATCTATGGCTTTGGTAACTGTTTCAAAGAAATCAACTAGGTTTAAGAGGCAAGATCTGCACTTAACAAAGCCGAATTGGGTAGGGTCCAGTGTCTGGAGGCTCCCAATGTCTTTGTTTATGAGTTCCATAATAATTCGCTCCATAGCTTTACAGACCAGACTAGTCAGGCTTATGGGGCAATAGTTCCTGGGGTCCGTTTTGGCACCACCTTTGTGGAGTGGGACCACTGTAGCTGTATGCCATTCTTTGGGCACATATCCTGTAGTAAGGCTAAGTTTGAACAGTGACTTAATGTGAGGGTTCAGTTCTTCTTGGAGCTCGTTTAAGACACAGCCTGGGACACCGTCCGGTCCCATAGATGCTGTGTTTTTTGCTTTGGAGAGGGCAGCTTTCACCTGTGCATCTGTGATGTCAGGGAGGTTACATTCAGTTGGGATAAGCATTTGCTCCTTTGGGGGGGAAGGGGGGGAGAAGTTTGCACTGAATCTGTCTGCCAGGGTGTTGGCTATGTCTGTAGGTTCGGTATATTTTGTACCGTTATGCAACAATTCAGAGCATATCTGGGAGTTTCCATCCATATTCCTGACATAACTAAAGAAGGCCTTGTGATTATCTTTAGTGTCTAGGGCAATTTTTCTTTCAAAACTGGCCTTTGATGATTTTATGAGGGATCGAAGTTTCTTGCTAATACTGATCAGAGATGCCTTCCCTTTTTTGGGATTTTGCTCTGTCATGTCCTTCTGTTGTATAGCTTATTTATGGCCGGGGTCCACCAGACCGGTCTCCTGTTTTTGGAGGAGTGAGTCTTGGTTTTATTTGGGATAGCACGATCCATGCATTCCTGCAGGTGCTCATAGAATGCATTTGTAAAGGATTCTGCAGATTGGGCTGTATTATCCTCTGACTCAGGGGCTTTGAAGGATTCCACCTCAGTCTTGAGAAGTGCAAAGTTGGCTTTTGAGAAATTCTTTACAGTGATTTCCTTGGCTGGGGGTGGGGACGGGATATGGATGTCCAGGGAAATTTGTTTATGGTCTGATCTTACCTGTGCATAAAATGAGTGTTATTTTGTCTGTATATAATGAACATCTTCATTTTATTTGATGAATGTTCTTTTTTAAAATTTGATATGCAAAATGAGTAGGCCTGAATGAAAAACCAACAGTAACACTACTGTCATTAAGAAAGCTATCAACAAAACATATTTATCAATTACTGTTTTGCTGACAAAAATGCACGTTTTCTAGATTTTATAATCAGCAAAAAGTAAGGAAAATAACATCACTTTACACTTACTGTATTTTAACAAATGCAGGATAATTTACAGCTTCCCATGTTATATTAATGAAATATTCAATGAATGAGCCTGAAATGACTCATTTATCTGGTACAGTTGTTTGTGAACTCAGATAACTTCTTTGCTAATTGTTAGGTTATCTGAGATCACAAACAAAACCCATTTGTGTACTCCTTCATCCTAACAATTTAGATGCTGTTGGTCTAAGGACTGAAAAATCAGGCATAAATACTTGTGATTTTTTTAATGATACTTATAAACTGAAACTCTTATTAGACAAAGTACAGCAGATATGCACAATGTGTAAAAAAATAGTGTAAACATGTATGCTCTGAGAAATAAATCGGAATAAAGTATGACATGTCTTCATCACTAAACCGATACGCTTGACAGAAAAACAAGACAAAGTTGATTGCATCTGGCAAGACCCAAGTGTGTGACTTTTTTAAAACTTTGCAGCAATTTATTCAATTGTTATTGAGTTATACAAAGAATCATCATAACATTTGCTCCTACAGAAAGTGTTATCACTCCTTTATGACTTTCTGCATGAATGTATTCAAGATTACAATGATAAGTTTGTTTTAAGTTTTAGAATGCAAAAATTATTTGCATTTTGTTGGCATCTATAAGGTAATTTTTAAAAGATGTGCATCAGAAGGTTATCTGATTTACCATCTATGATACTCTCTACCTATCTACAACCTCTGCCTCCCATCTTATACAATGCCGGCACTTTGTAAGGCACTTGCACACATTAGTGTTTATGGTAAATGGGATGAAATAGCCAGGTAATGGGACACTGGAATGGCTGCAGGGGGACTCTGGTGCCATATTTTGGTTGTCTGTTGTTCAGTTGGCGTTTGAAAGTTGTTATCCCACAAATCCATTGGAGTGGGCAGGATTATGTAAGCAAATTTTATGTTAATCAGCATACAGATTTGTACCTCTTTTTCATGGGCCTTGCCCAGATTTTTGATGATTCCAGGTTGAGAGGTATGATTCCCACAGAATTAGTTTTATGAACCATGGCTGCTGCCTCAGCAATACATTACAGATTATGGCTTCTTACAAACATTCTTCAAATGCTCAGTCAGGCATCACCTGTGTACTCATATATGGGTTTTGTTTTGCAATGATTATTCTAGCAAATGGTTACTATGTATATATTTGTAGTATGTAAAGTGTTGTGTATATCCAAACAGTTTGTATAAATACTGTATTGACATCTACTTTCTTCTCTGAATCTATTGATTGTAGGTCTGGGTTGTGTTTGAAGAGTGACCCAGGATCATCCCACCTACCAATTTAAACCAAATGAACATTTTCTAAATAATAAAATGGACTTGAATGGGGATAGAACATTTTGTTTTCTTTACTCGTGACTATTTGGAAAGATAACAGACTGTTACACATTGGAGCTGAATAAGTCTTCTGCAGTTCTGCAGCTGTAAAATATTGCTACAACAAAGTATGCATGTGTGTTACTATATGCTTCTAAATTACACTGATACTCATAGACTGAAATGAGCATTTTTTTCCTCTTTCTTGCAGTGATCATCTCTCTGGTTGTATGCACTTCCTTTTCATTTATTTGTTTATTGTTAGTGGAGTCATTTTATAAGTAGAATAATACAGTGAAGCATGGTTGTTTTTTGATAATGGCATGCCAGTTGTACTGGAGGCAGTCAGTACAAATATCACATATTATGCACTACAGATATATTCCTTATATTTTGCTGTGTCTCTATTCCTTATTTTACCTTGATTGGTAAAACAAGAGAGGTCCTTTTGTTTTTTTTTTTTTTGTTTTTAAAGGAGAGTGTTTTTTTTTTCTTTTCTTCACTATATGGTAATAGGACATGGAGCAGCATATAATTCCATGTGGATGTGATTCTTGAATTTGAATGATTTTTCAAGAGTACCTGAATGACTTGATCATATGACTCAATCAGGCATTTGCAGAAAACTTTTTTTCTCTAGGGTAAGGCAGTCCTTGTAAACATCTCACTCCTAAACTAGTATTAGTAAGTCCAAAGTCACATATTCTTGAGTAAGTTAAACATTCAGTTTATTAGACCCAGTTAGGTATGTAATTCAAAGGTTTAAACACCCTTGTTGCAGGTTGTGATTGTTAGAAGAATTATTGCTGAAGATTCAAATATCTCCACTGAAAGAAGATTCTGGTGAGAGTTTGCCTTTGTGCAGAGCTTTTCAGCAGTCAGATATCAGCTGCTGCAATCATGAATCATGAAGCTGCATTTTTTGTAAGTGATCTTTCTAATGAGGTTGGAAATCAGACTGCTATCATACCTCTCAAATGTACAGATTTTTGGGGAATGTCGAGATATTTGCCTCATATTTTTGGTCCATTTTCAAAAAATTGCGTTTTTCTAGCAAATCATTGCAATTAATTGAAGATTTAATGTAGAAAGTGACAGACATGCAGACATTTGAGTTTCAGTCTTCATACCCTTCAGAAAATTCATACCAACTCAAAATGTGTTTTTCTGTCTATTTTCTAAGTTTGTAAGATCCCCCCCCATTATCTATGGCTTTGTTCAGATTTCCTGCTTAAGAGCTATGCTGCTACTGCTACACATGAGTCTAAGAAATGCTAGCCATGGAGTCTGTTTTTTCCCAACATTATTAAATTTATCATAAGACTCAATGAGAGGTGGAATGACTATGGACCACTGGATCCAGCACTAGTTGACATAGCCAGCTGCCTAGGGCCCATGTTGGTTGATTGGGTACTTCGCTTATATAAAAACAACCTTCCATAACAAAAAAATAAATAAATAAATAAACGTCCTTAAATGCAACCATATAAAAAATCCAAATCCCTTCCATAAACATACAGGCCCAGAAACCCCTGTATGGGAAATTTATATTGGCAGCCAGCAAAGATAAAGACACCCCTATAAATCCTTGCATTAGTCGGCATGAAAACTTTGAGTATATCAAAGAAACACAAACTTTTGGAGCAGAGAGGAAAGATAGCCCCAGAATGTCCACATGGGAGATTTGGAAACATCAGAGAAACATAAATATTTGCAGCAGAGAGAAAATACTTTCTTAGAACATCCACACAGATTTGGCATGTCAGGGATACAGCATTGGTTAGTTCATGCAGGAGATTTGAATATATCAGAGATAAACAAACATCTCCACTGGAGATTTTTGATGTTGACAAGACAGTGGGAGAGGAGAGCACTTTAGCTCCTCAAACACAACACATCTGTTCCCCCATGGAAAATTAATTTGTATTTACAGGTGTGCGATTTTTTTTTATGCCTAGGTGGTCACAGTATGGTATGTAGGTAGGTAGGTGTGATATATAATAGTGTGTGTGTGTGTGTGTGTGTGTGTGTGTGTGTGTGTGTGTGTGTGTGTGTGTGTGTGTGTGTGTCGCCTCAGTTAGGGGCACTATCTAGTTAAGTGACTTTGCTCAGAGTTTAATCCTGGACCTTAATTATTATCCTCCACTTCAACTGCCAATTTTTAAATTGTATATACATTTTGTGAATTACTGAGACTACAGTCTATCATTGTTAGTTATAGTGATTCATAGCTGCATCATTCATATTCATTGTCACTGGTACAACAGGTAGCATACTTGTTTTTGGTGCAGACAGCTGTAGGTTCTGTTCCCGCACTAACTAGATTGATTGCTGACACTACTGTGGAGCATGTGGTGGGATGTGTGGAGGAGGGTGACACACTTCTGAGTGTGTCTTCTGTTGGATGAGATGCTTAGTAACTTTGAGTCTGTTGTCAGTCTGCCATCCATTCCCTATTGCACATCACTAGAACACTATTTTTTTTTTTTTTTTTTTTAATGTAACACAGGCAATTTACTCTTCAAGACACTGCATTTATAGATGAAGACCTGAAATGCAAAGATGTTTGTCAGCAGCAATCACTGCATTAATAATAGTTCTTTTTAATGTGGAATTATTCAGATGAATTTTACATCTTCAAAGACTGCATAATGCCTGATATTGGTGGATTGTAATGAATGGCCACTTATGATTGAAACATTCTGAAACAGGCAGTTTTGTCATTATTCGTTCAGACATGTTTCATTACTTACTAGAAAAATGTTCAAAACTACAGAATTAAAACACACTCTAACATGTGCTTTTGTATTAAACAAGGAATATAATTTAATACAGCCAGCAAGGTTAATCAAAGAACACATGCATTTATGTATGTGTCCTAAAAATGTATGCAGGGGGCCAATGAAGTAAAAAAACAGCTCAGAGATGCACTTAATCTTCTACTGGCCAAGTCCACTTTCAATGAATGTGGGTTTCAATGCAATTTTAATGGATGTGGGGTTGAAATGCAGAGAAGTTTATTGTTTATGCTAAGTCTGTTTACATTGTGAGACTGTATTGTTTTAAGTAATGGTGTTGTATATCTGATTCTGATAAAGACATAAATGGGCCCATGGCTATTGGTCTTTCAGCTATAAAATCTGAAATAAAAGTTTTAAATTAAAGTCAATTATCTGTAATCATTGTAGAAGTAAAGAAGAAAATATTGTAAGATTTGAATGGTGTTGATTGTGGGTCTATATTAGATCACCGAACACTTAAAAAAGTGAACAGTGATTAATCGACCCTATGTAAGCGAAAGCTTACAATTTCGAACTGTGAAAACAGCAATTTTTTTCCTAGGGAAAACATCGCTTTTCCAAAAAAAAAAAAACAAATAAAACACTTTAAAGATTACTACTTAAATATACCAACTCTCAGACCGCACTACAGTGCCGAAAATGGCAAAGTAATGAAGCGGCTAAGCGAATTCTTTCCCAGGGAAAGAATTCGCTTAAAAGCTGCTTCAATATTTTGCCATTTCAGGCTTTTGAGTTCAACCAAAATGCATTTGAAAGATGTGTCTTCGGTCTTCTTATAGGGAACCTTGATAGTAACTGGGGAGAGACAGACAAATAATGGGGCACTGAATGGCTTAGGGGGTTTATCCATTACTCTGTCTAAGGCTGCATTTGAACATGATCTGGCTCTGAGTGAACATTTATTAAAGTAATAGTACCATCAAAAAGTGCATCGTATGAAGGAAAATCCAAAGGAAAAAAAAGCTTGTTATCATTAGCAGTGTTATCATTATCCATAGAAGACATCTGGGCTGAATCAGTTAGCACACGCTTTTCCTTCTCACAATCAAAATGGGACAATGCTTCCACTTTTTCTGAGAAACATTTTCATGAAGCAGTTGATTTGGGTTGTTTAATTTTCAAATTTTGATGCAACTTTCTATGTGGGTTGAAAATACACTTCTGTTATCTTTCAGTAATGTATATACACTTGGGGTGCTCTGTGTTCCAGAAAACTGGAGGCAGTTGCCCTCTAAACTGTTATCATGATGTTAGGCAACCACTACTGTATAGAACACCTCCGTTCCTTCTTGGATGTCTGGCAAACTGCTGTCTGGACCCAGGTGCCCCACCACAGTTGCATGAATTACATTAGTAAATAATAGGGCAGAAAGGTCACCGGTACTAGAAACTAAAACAGTTGTGGACTTCAGGCATAACTAGGTCAATTGACATCTGATATGTGGGATATAGGATTATCATTCTTTCAGAAAAAAGGGTTCTTGTACTCAAACCATTAAAATGTCCTCTGTTCAGCTAAAACTGTCTTCTTCCAACCCATGTTATCTCAGTTGTAATGCTTAGAAACAATGTGAGTATTCTGGAAAGCTGGAAAACATGAGATACTTTCACTTTGTGAATTGTGTGAAAGAAACATAACTTCATCAGCCAGAAAGTTAGTGGTACCAATCTGTCAAATAGTCTCAGGAGGGCATGTGTCCTACTTCTTTCAATCTTTAGGTATCACTAAACTTTCAAAAATCTCTTTATTTTTGTGAAGAAAACACAGCAACATTTTCTTTTTATACTAAGAACTAGATTTTCAGATTTTCTTTTTTTTAAGCTTTGCCTATCTATTTTATAATTTTCAGTTCTGTTAACCAGTAGTCTCGTACTAAAAGCAGCCCACTGGACACATTTTTATATTGAATTTCTCCCCTAAAACCTGCAACTGATTATCTTTGGGAAGAATCTGGTCACAGGAACAATTGTGGTGACATTCTCAGGGGGCCTAATTTGTTATCAAAAGTAAAAAATGTAGTTACAGTTTAAAGTAAAAATCATGCTCACATTTAGTTAGGCCACTGCAAGAGAAAGATTAGAATGACCTGACAATCACTGTCACACTGCTAATCTGTGTGTCTGCTAGTCGAGACAGTAAGAAATAGCTGGAAAAAAGTATTCAAGCTGTTCTCCTTTATAGCATGACTGAACTCTAATGACTATTGCTTGAGATTTCAACATTGCATGCGATGGCTTTCCACATAATGAAAAGTTCTGGGTGAAGTCTAACATCTGCCTCTGACTTACTTCCATTAGAGATATGCTAATCCTCCAGCAGTGACCTTTGTGATGTGTATCTACTATTACAGAGAGTTATCATTCAACTGTGCAGTGCTTTAAGAGCTTTCAGAGTAAAATAATGTAGCAGCCTACTACTGTGGTGAACCATAGGCCCATTTTATCTCTTCATATGAAGAATCAGATATAAAATATGACATGTTAGCAATGTAAAATCTTACATTCAAAGCAAGCTGCCGGGATTATGTCCTAAAATAATGTCTATTATACCATGACCCCCCCCATTAATATTCTAAAACGTGCACGCTGATTGGTCAGCGTGCATGTTGTAAATCGACTTATACTAATGGAAAAAGGTCCGGTCGCCCAGACTTTTTCCATTAATATAAGTCTTTTTTAAAACACTGTCTCGCTATGTTAAAGGAGCTTAACATAGCGAGACGGGTTTAAAAAAAGCAACGGAGATCTCCGTTGTTTTTTTAAAGCTATCTCGCTATGTTAAACTCCTTTAACATAGCGAGATGGTGTGTAAAAAGCAACGGAGATCTTGCTTTCTCCATTGAATTTTTTTAAACCTGTCTCGCTATGTTAAATGGGTTTAACATAGCGAGACAGCATTAAAATAAGCAACGGAGATTCTCTGTTGCTTTTTTTAAAGCTGGCTTGCTATGTTAAACCCATTTAACATAGCAAAACAGTAAAAAGCAATGGAGATCTTGCTTTCTCTGTTGCTTTTGCCCACAGCTCTGATGTACTGCGTAGGCATACGCATGCGCAGTACATCAGAACTGCCGCAAAATACCAGACAGCTGCGGAAGGGCAGCAAGGAGGCATTATACAATGCTATTATTTAGGAAATGTAATTATTTTTTTTCTTAAATAATGTCATTGTATAATAGCAATAACCCACTTCTGGGTGTGGGTAATGCTGGATTTACCCACGGTTGGCTTTGTTTGGCCACTCGGGCTTCGCCCTCATGACCAAACCACGCCAACCGTGGGTAAATCCAGCATTACCCACACCCAGGCGTGGGTTATTGCTATGTTAACCTCTAATGAACAAGACCTAAAATAAGTTTGGCTCTTGTAGAAGAACATGCTCACATTAAAATAAATTATAGAAGAACATGCTTACATTAAAAAAAAAAAAAATTGAGAAGCTGAATATCCGTAGTGTTGATTACTAACATTATATTCCTCTTAGGCTTTATCATATAAGGGATATGAAAATATGCAGTTTTGGTGCAGAAAGAAAGATTAATTTGGTTTTAGTTACTTTTTAATAAAACATGCAGATTAATTAGTTGTAAAAACAAAATCAAACCATTTATTACAAAATCAGGCATTCTAAATTATGTCTACATTTGTCACATTTAAAACATCAGGCATTCTAAATTATGTCTACATTTGTCACGTTTAAATGTTAGTAGTTGTAGCAAGATTGTTGTTCTTGCTCAGTAGCATGTTCCCAGATGAATTTACATTATTGTTAAATGGATTATTGTGTTGTAATGCCTTTGTTCTCAATTATTGCAGCATCTTTTTTTCTTAGGAACAAAGATGCTTATTTGATACAACAATTGCTTTTCAAGCTTCACTGGGATTTTATTTATATAAGACTGGACAGCTGAATACAACCCAAAATAAACTGTTTAGTGTATGAACTCGAAGATATTGTTTAATTAGACAAGTCATTCTTTGCTCTAAACAAAAACTAACAATAGAGGTTTATTCAGGTTTATTCAGAGTATAGCGTGCAGTTCTCTCAAACACTGGCAGTGGATGTTTATTCATGCTTTTGGGTATTCAATAGTAATAACACTAAAGTTCCCTCATCCAGCTTTTAATATATTAAGATGATAAGTTTGCAATTTTGTGAAACTGTGAAGCTTTTCATTTAGCAGATATGTCTGCTGTTTGGTGCACAGGTGAAATTCCACATTTCTCACTGGGAGGATACCCCAAACACAATATATGCAACTACTTCACAATACCTCATACATGATTGTCCTACTGGGAATGCTGTCATAAATGTAAAAAATGATTCTTATACTATCTGGGCTGGTTCACACTGAGTTCTCTCTCTCTCTCTCTCTCTGTAGATATATACACACACACATATAGCTTATATATATGTATGGGTCTACTTCTAAATTTCAAAGTTTCAAAACTTCACCTTTCTTATGGGTTTGAAACTTCAAACCATTTAAATGGAGATTGCCATACAGTGTGGAACAGTATATTTGTTTCCTTGCTGCCGTATGATCTCTGAGTTTGTATATTTAATTAGCAGAGTGTATGGGGGGATGCACCATAAGAAACTCAACATTTTGAAACTTTCTAAATTTAGAAATAGACCCATATATATATATATATATATATATATATATATATATATATATATATATATGTATATATACACACACACACACACACATATACAGGACAAGACTACCTGTACTACACCTCTTCTACTTGCATATGCTAACTGCCAGATTACCACATATCTCACACATAGAAACTGCACACTTTTGTCCATTCAATCTCGCTATTCTGGGACTCACAGTAAAGAGTCTTGAAATTGTTACTCTCTGGGTCACTTATTATTTCATCTTGCTTCCTGTATTCAGAAATGTAGTTGTTTATCTGAAAAATAAAATGAGCGAAGCAGTACAAATGGCATGCACATTGTACCAATGTATTGTTCTAACAAAGTAACACTTCTGCCATGGAGTGTCTCATTTACTGTCATTTGGCTGTTATTCCAGCAATTGTAAATATATATATTTTTTAAACACTTTTATTAAATTATCACTTGTGTCATAGGCAGATTTACAATGATATAAAAGTAATCAAATTGTGTTAAATTAACATTAATAAACATTATACTTCACATATTTTGCTATACATGATATAATCTAAACAACATTACTTAAATTATTCTATTCCTGCTCCTTTTTTTAAACAAGAAACATCTTTAATATACCATCACTTATGACATAAGCAATCATACATTTATATACATGAAAACGAACCACATGGACGCAATTCTAGTTGGAAGCATTTTACATCACAAACCATACTGACACACTCCCAGTTGTAAACATTATACATCACTTATAATCTACCCAATCATTTTCAGTCAAACATTACATAGCTCATTTAAGTCCTGCCTTCTTTTAAACCGCATTCCTCCCCCTGTATGTATTGTTCCGACAATTCCCATTTTTTCCTATGTAGTTTCCTCTTACACTTTTCAAAAGATCTCAGTTCCATTTGTTTTATCTCTGTTACTATATTCACTAATTCTAATATAGTTATTTTAGATTTTCATTTCCATTTTCTATTAATTGCTTTTTTGGCAGCCAACATAATTAGACTAAATTGTCTGTTTGTGCTGTCATATGTTCACAGGTTCTTAGTAAACCAAGAAGAAACTTTGCAGTGTGGAGGGTGTGATGTTCACTTCCTAAATAATGTTATGCAGTTAGTTCACGTAATAAAAATCAAACTGTAAAATTGGCTACAATTTTGGTGTCATTCAAAGGGGATCCAGTGTCTGTCAGCCTGGGATGACATGCTCGACAAGCCACGTTGCTTCGCTAGGGACGGCTTGCACCTGTCACCCCTGGGCTTTCGGATGTTGGCAAAGGCTCTTGCCACCCCCATACTGCCTTTTTTAGGCAAGGCTCAAAAGTCAAACCCACCTCCATAGACAGCACAAGGAACAAGAAACTAAGGGTAATGCTGCTAAATGCCAGAAGTCTTAACCTTAAGATGCATGCACTCGAAGCTCTCCTCAGTATGGAGAACATTGATATCTGTGCAGTGACAGAAACCTGGTTCAAGGCTCCAGAGAGCACCCCAGCACTACCAGGTTATACCTCATATCATGCTTTTCGGCCCACAAACCCGGACCGAACCACAAAAGGAGGGGGAGTTTCCATATTTATAAAGGATATCCACACCTCCAGGTTAGTGGCATTGCACGAAGTATCGGAGACCATCCATGTGCAACTGACAGTGGGCAAGACTGCTTTTCAGTTTATAGCATCCTACAGACCACCCTCTCAAAGTCAGGAATCCCACTTTGACACAATACCCCACTCAGGCATCATAGATAAGCTATCCAGCCTAAATATAAACCCCTATGTCACAAGATGGGTCACAAACTGGCTCAAAGACAGAACCCACAGAGTCAGAGTTGCTGGAGCCATGTCAGACTCGAAACCGGTCACAAGTGGCGTCCCACAAGGTTATGTCCTGGGACCTCTCTTGTTCGGTATTTACTTTTCTGAGCTACAGGCCAACGTGGGAGGACTATGGCTCACCAAGTTCGCAGATGACTGCAAACTGGGTGCCATAATCAACTCTCCAGCTGACACAAACATCCTTCAAAAAGGTCTCACAGAGATGGATAACTGGTGCCAGAGCCATGGTCTAAAGCTAAATGCCAAAAAGTGTATAGTCATACCCTTTGGCAAAAACAATGTGCCCACAAATTACCACATAGGTGGTAACCCATTAAGTACAGAGAAAGTAATTAGGGATCTGGGGACCAAAGTTGATAGCAATCTCTCCTTTGACCACCACATTGCCAAAGTGGTTAGAAAGACCTTCTACATAGCCCACCTCATCATGAAAGGATTCACATCTAGATCAAGAGAGGTAATCGTGCCCCTTTATTCATCCCTCATCAGGCCCATCATAGAATACAATGCCCCCTTTGGGATATACCTTACCTAACACCTGCAGCAATTAGAAAGACCCCAAAAGTACCTCACCAGGAGGATCAAGGGACTCAAACAGATGCCATATGCTGCTCGGTTAAAAAAACTCCAGCTCTACTCCGTTGCATACCGCCTACTTTGAGGCGATCTATGCCTGACATATAAAGCTATGTCCAACCCAGAATTAATGGGCATGCTCCACCTCAGTAAATCTAAATCCCTTAGAGACACGTGCTCGAGGGACTTGAACCTCAGCACAGAAATAAATAGAACATGCTGGAGGGACAGATTCATAACCCAGAGGCTCCCTTCGCTCTGGAATAGAATTCCAATTCATGTTAGTCAGAGCACCTCACTGACTCTCTTCAAGAAGAATCTTGATGAGTGGATGGGGGATCGTAGGTTTGTCCCGGGGATTACTTCCGTGTCACTATTAGACAGAGGCACAGTAAACTAAACTTTAAAAAGGGCACAGTATACTCAAATCAAGGGGTGGCGTAAGCCAAACACAATCGGGCTAGGCTTATAAATGCCCCAGGCAGATAGCCTAGTATGAACCTATGAACCTAAAATATGTGCTAAAAAATAATCAAATAAAAAATCATAGGTAATCCACAGTTGAGTTAAAAATAGAATAACCTTTATTGAAACACACAAACAAGTGGTCCTGGTTGAGTATAATGAAAAGCATCTAAAACATTCCTTATTTATATATAATCAGGTTGTTTGGAGCAAGGGAGTAGTTACAGAGGGTCGTTCTGTGAAGAGCAATACAAGCATTAAAATCATTCCTTTAACACCGTAGTGTAATCAGAGACGTTGCTAACTAAAACTGAATCTAGAAAGCTAGAGACAAATTACAACCAACGGCCAGTTTATTAACACTTTGTATAGGCTAACCAACTAATCAAAACTTTATTAAGTAAGAAACTAACTAAAAATGACTAACAAAAATATCTACCAATAGACATCTACCAGAATAAATGTTAATAAATATGCAACTTTTAACAAAAATAGCTTTTATATCAAATAAATACTTCATCAGGTTTGTGTGTCAAAAACAAATCATAACACGATTGAACATGTGTATAGATATACAACTGAAAACCTAAGTAGGATGAAAAAACATAAACATAATTGTTAAACTGGAAATACACAGTGATAAATGTTAAAAATGAAGCACCAGGGCCATAAAAGTGTGGCATCTAAGAAAATAATTAGTTTGAGAGTGTAAGACTGCACTCGAGTAATTGCAACCTTTAAAAAACGAATAAGAAAAAAGAAAAAGCCTAGGCCCATGCACATTGTGTGCACTATAGACTTTCAATGCCTAAAAGGAAAAAATGTAACAAAAGTGTTCAGTTTAAAATCTAAAGTAGCATTTAATGTGCAGCCATCAAAAATGATTAATGTATACATGAGCCACCTAAAGTATATCCTTTATAACACTGTAAGTTAGTGTTAAAAGAAGGAAACAGTGTTTGATATTTTTAAACACAATATAAACAATTAAAGTCAGCATTAGTGAGTTCCATATCAGTCTTTTAAACTAGAAAAAGTGGGGCAGTTTTCTGAGATGTAGTATGCTTTTTATGGAGCAATAATAATTAAGCTCCAGTTTTCTACAAGAGTTCAGTTTCACCTGCCACAGTAGTTCACATTTTTCTAAAAGATTAGGGATGTCTCCTTCCAGTTCCAAAAAGGTCCACATGTCAATAATTTGAAATTTAAAGCCAGTGAATCTTTTGTGTAGCTGCAGGTGCCGGGCCAGTGTGTTATTCTTGCACTTAGATCTAATTTCAAAAAGATGGTCAGAATTCCTTCTTTTATGTCTGTTGAGTGTTTTCCCCACATAACATGCTTCACAGTTATTCTAGATAGCCATATAAACCACCTGCATTGATTTTAATAATTTTCTTTAAATACGGGCAGAAAAACATGTCTCCCTCCTGTATGTGCTGACAAAAGACATAGATGGCTCCACACTTATTGCTGCATGTATCCTGTTTTCTAGGTCTACCTTCAACCCAACTCCTGATGTTCCTGGCTTTCCTGTACACAAAGAAAGGAGCTTCTCCAAGGATGTCCATTAAATATGAGCTTTCAGTAATTATGGCCCAATCTATTTGATTATTTTGTACACGTATTTTATAGTTATATTTTTATAGTTTGATTTTTATTAAGTGAACTAAATGCATATTATAATTTAGGAAGTTAACATCACACACTGTACACTGTGAAGTTTCTTCTTGGTTTGTTTTGGACCCAGTATAGCTTGCATACAGGGTTTTTCTGAGACTTCGAGGGATACCATGGATTTCTCTTTTTTCAGGTTCTTAATAAACATACTGTCAAACAGGCCATCAAGATCAGCCATGCCACCTAATTTTTCTGGGAGAGTAACAGTGTTCCCCGTTAAGAAGACTTTCTCAACATATCACTCGAGAAAATTTATGATTACCCATCCACATTCCAGATGACTTATAAAGGCTGTTAGGGAAGTATTCTGCTTGACTGATAAGGCAACTTATTCTAGAAATGGGGGATATGTTAAGTTAGGTATCTGTCATGCATTCTGATTTTGTTGATTTGATAGTGTAGGTTTAAGTTTCTAGCATGGTTCTTTCCTTTGCCACATATACTTGTTAGGTGAAGGAGTTCAAAGAGTGATGGGCCATTCACAATGTGGAAAGCTAAGGAAAGATCATCCCTCAGTAGGGCTGCTAACTTTTTATGTCAAAAATTCTGGACGTGTACATTGTGAAAGCAAAAATGCATGTAAATGTGGTCCCCAAAATGCCACATTTTGCTTAATAATGTTTGGAACCATTAGTCTGTCTCTGACATTATTTTTCTTAACTGCAACTTACATTTCTTACTTTTTTTCTGGTTGTAAACTGTAAGATTTTGTACTTACACAGCCATGGAACAACAAAACATACATAGTGGACTCAGCAAGAGAAACACACAATGTAAGCGTGTGGGCCACAGATGATCAGAAACATAGGTCAGAGGCTAAATCTCCGACTGCTGTATGTAGCAGAGTCTATTTACAATGATGTGTTGCAGAGGTCTTCTGAAACAGGCTGAAACGTCACTGCATATTTTACCATGTGCAGACAGGCAGGGGGATTGTTTCAGGGTGTAACAGAAACATGTAGTCATATTTTTGTTGCATGCACATTATAGCAAAGTTAACACTTACAGCCTTCAGGAATGATACACAAAATATTGGTTCATAATATTTTTTTCACACACAATTTAGCAATAGGGAAACATAATAGTCGATTGCAGTTCAACCTTGCGAAAACAGAGGAAAATAAACTCAGGACACTAGTTTTAGCTTTTCTTACACAAAAATTAGAAAATAGTTAAAGCATTTCCTTCAGAGAAATGGATACCCAAATTTAAATCGATAGCCCCTAACCCTAGCACTGCCCTATGGATAACCAAATGTAAATCAATAACCTCTAGCCCTAGCACTACCCTAAGGATAACCAAATTTAAATCAATAGCCCCTAGCACTGCCCTGTGGATAACCGAATTTAAAACAATAGGCCCTAGCACTGCCCTATGGATAACCAAATTTAAATCAATAGCTCCTAGCCCTAGCACTGCCTTTGCTGGCTGAATTTGATAGCCCTTAGCCCTAGCACTCCCCTTGCTGGGTGAATTCAAACGCCCTTAGTCCGAGCACTGACTTTGCTGGCTGAATTCAAACGTCCTTAGTCCTAGCACTGACTTTGCTGGCTGAATTCAAATGTCCTTAGTCCTAGCACTGACTTTGCTGGCTGAATTCAAAAGCCCTTAGTCCTAGCACTGCCTTTGTTGGCTGAATTCGATAGCCCTTAGCCCTACCACTGCCCTTGTTGACTGAATTCGATAGCCCTTAGCCCTAGCATTGCCCTTGCTGGCTTAATTTTCTAGTCAGTATGTCTAAACTATAGAGCAGTTCCCTTGTTTACGTGCAGGATCAGATGCAGTCTAAACACACTCTCTGACACAGTTCCTTCAGCAGTCTGCAGCTACCTTTCCTGTCTTTGGGGCCTCCTGAAAATTTGCAGATAAACAACTCTGTACCCTTTATAGAAAAGAAGCAGCTTTCTCAAGGCAGTATCAACTCTTCTTCTAGCACAGTTTAGCTAACCTGCTTAACAATGAAATACATTTGCTGAAGTACATGTAATCCAATAAGCAAAACTTCACAGTTTTTACTTCTGCTGTCAGCAGTTTAGCAAGCACCGCTTTCCTTTTACTAATCTTGCATTTTACAATACCCTAGTTTTAAACATGTTGTACTGATGAAAATTTACAATTTTAGTAATAGTACTTAGACATGTCTTACACTATTTCCATAAACTGATAATTTGGCATGGAAGAAATGTACCTGCTTCTACAGTAAACTGATAATTTGGTAAGTAAAAGGTGTGACTGCTTGAAGTAAACATGGCACAATGGGATCAGCATGGATCCTTTTTACAGGTGTCTAGTACTGTGAGTGTTAAATGACCTGCTACACATCCTCAACACTGGTTGCAGCAGCAGCTGCACTCACTGGTTTTGCGGGCTCGCTCTGGCTTCAGTTCGTCCTGCTGCTGAATGGCCATCAAATCTCTTGCGCTGCAATTGGGATGTAACATTTACAGTTACATTAGGATGCTCAATGGCTCAATGTTCTCCTACTCCTAGGTTTCTGGGACGTGCTGTTCTTTTGTTATAGAAGTAGCCAGCGAGGTTCTAATCCAATTCACTTTTAAAGACATCTCCCACAAGGTCCTCCAGTGCTAACACTTCAAACAAATACGTACCATAAACTGTGATTGTTCCATGGCTACTGTCTAATGCTCTAATCCCTTTTCTTCTTAAAAAAATAATTCTGTTCACTTTTTGCAGCTCTCAGCAGTAACTTTTCTTTAGATACATAGTGGAAAAAAAATGAGAAAACAATAAATCAAGTTGACTTTTACGCACAGTTTAGCTTTCATAAGCTCAGGCCTCATACAGTTTCTGTCATCAAGTTTCTCATCATTGAAAATATACATTCAACATGGGTGTTACTAGTAGGAATAGCAAAAACAAATTCAGTGATTCATCTCAAGTTAGGTGCATCACAGCCACTAAAGAATTCGACCCATCATTTGTCATCTTCAGCATGATTTGCCTTCAGCTTTGGAATGACTTGTTTCAAGCACAGATATTCGGCATACAGTTCATCTCCATCAACAGTCACACCACAGGCTGATACTATCTCCAAAATGTCAGAGAAATAGCAAGGCTCATCAAGGTTTAGAACATGCAGTTTCTTCAGCAGACTTGTTTCAAAGTCAAACCACTTATCCAGGTAAGCTATCATTCGATCATACGCATTCAGTGCTTCTGTTTAAAACGACGACACCTGGCCATCGGTCATAAATCTGAAATTATTGTTGACCACAAAGCCAAAAAACTAATTATTTTTTCATTCCATCAATTCATTATATACTTTTTTCATAAATTAAAACAGCCCCTGCAAGTTCGGCAACTGCATGGCTCCAAAAAACCTCATAGCAGTACAAAACACAGGGAAGCCAGCAGACTGTAGCATTCAATATTTAATCAAAACTAGCTCAAAAGCATAGCATAAAGTAAAAAAGAAGACAACACTGTTTTGCCCTTCTTTTTTACTTTATATTATGCTTTTGAGCTAGTTTTTGTTTTGTACTTTTTTTCATCAAAGCGATATAAGTTGTGTTGGACTCCAGTAGCTTAATGGCCTCTCTCTTTAATTTCTCCAAATATTTTGGGTTTCTAATGCCATGACAGGAATGGACTCCATACCTAAGTCAAAATATGATTAAAGTTCATGAAATTAGTATTGTTTCAATCTTTGGTGTCAGCCAAAAGTACTCTTCACAGCACTCGCAGTGTGCCCAGTAATGCAGTTCGTATGTAGTTACATGTATTGGTAGCATATCTAAATACGATTGTAGATTCTTTTTTATAAGACCTGTTGCTCCTACTATTATTGGAACTGTCTGGGTATCTTTTTTCCATATTGCTCTCGTTTCTGTCTGCAGATCCTGATATTTTATGACTTTGTGTCTCTATACACAAGACGCTGTAGTCACTGGGTGTAGCAATTTCAGTGATCAATGCTACTTTTGTCTTCTTTTCATGGGCTACTATATCTGGTTTTCTAGCATCTGTCTTTTGAACTGTGGGTAATGGGTGATTCTATGTGATGTAAACTTCATCATTTTCTATGATGCTTTGTGGCTCATGTTTCCACTGTTTTTCAGCCACTTCTATACCATAATGTTTGCGCAATCCCCAGTGCAACAGTCTTGCCACATTATTATGCCTTTCAGTATACAGTCCTTCTACCATTAGTGTGTCACAACCAGCAATGAGGTGTGTAACTGTTTCTAATTCAGTTTTACAAAACATACATTTGTCTGTTTCTCCCACATGTTGAATGGACTTTATAAACCAATGTGTGTGTAGCCCACTGTCTTGGGCCGCCAATATTAACCTTTCATCTCTTGGTTTGAATTTGCCTCTCCTTAACAATTCCTGCATTCATTCCTGATCAACATGAGGTTCTTCCAGAAGTTTTCTATACTTGCAGTTATATTTATGCATTTTCCACATATCTTGCTTTCTTATCTGATCCTTCACATTATATTCTTTCTTTTGTTTTTTGGCACATTCAGTTGCTGTCTGATTTTTATCTACTTCTGGTTTGATTTCCATTCCTGCTTGACAGAGATATGCTTCTGCTAGATTAAGCAGAGAAGTCATCTTAAATTAATTCTCCTCATGTTTCAAAACTTTCTCTAGGTTTGCATCTTGTGAGGTCAGCAGATATGTGTGGAGTCTTGTGATTGCAGATCTGTACATTATTCAATTTCAAGGAGGCCTATCCCTCCTTTGGAATGGGGAATATATAATCTTGGTATGCACTGATTTTTATAAGTCATTTGATGAGCATGAACTATCCAACACATTTTGGGGCCAGTCAGTCTCTACAAAACTGTAAGTTAGGACAGGAAGAGAAAAGTGGTTTATAGGTTGGAATTTGTTACTAGATGTCAGTGCTGTTTTCAGGATTAATTTAAGTCTTCTGAAGTATTTCTTACTAAGTTTTATTCACATTTGTTCATGTTTTATTGTTGATCCTTCATCAATTCTCAAGTATTTATACACCCCTCTTGCTCAAGCTCTTTTATATTTTATTTTATTTTATTTTACATTTGTTGACCGGGCTAGTCTAGCTGGATATATGTCCATTTTCAGTAGAGGCCCGGGGAGAAAAGCTCCACACATAACATAATAATGACAGACAGACGTATTGTTAATAAAGACATACAATAAAAATAGAAATATAAATCAATTTGTTAATAAAATCAACATACATTAAGGAACTCAAACAGTTTAAAATCATACATAATGTTTGGTCAGTTTCAAAGCATTTTACCTAGTACATAAAGGTTATGCAATAAGGCATTTGCCATATGGATAACAGTTGAAGCTCAGAAGGGTAGAGAAGTAGAAGGAGAATGTAAGATGAATAATAGGGAAGAGGCAGGGGTCAGGAAGAGAGAGAGGAAAAGAAGGAATACAGTCAGGAGGAGGTGGGAGAGATGGGAGAAGTAGGTCAGAGCATAGTGGGACAGCAAGGGAAAAGAAATAGGGTAGTTGCTAATTATTAAGCAAAAGAAGGGTTAAAGGTAGAGAGAGGGTGGGGAGAGGGAAGTTAGCCTGCAGTACTACAAGAACAAAGCCAGTGGTTTTGGAAGTACAGTTTGATATGTTGTTTGAAAAGAGGTAAGGATGAGATTAGAGTTAATTCATTGGGCAGCAAATTCCATGCTCTTCCTACAGTATTGGTGAAAAGAGAGTCACCAGCTACGTTTTGGGCTTTTATGGGTTTGGTCATAAGTTTACAAGAGGAACGAAGAGAGGTGAGATTGTTATAAGGGAGTAAAAGTTGTGATAGTATAGGGGTGTTGGTAGGTTGGTACAGTAATTTGTGGGCAATAGTAAGTTGTGAGATAATAAGATAGTTTTGTAGCTCCAGCCAGCCTAAGTGTTTCAAATTGTGGCAGTGATGGGTTCTAAAAGGGTTACCAGTGGCGAAGCGGGCAATGTTATTGTAGCAAGTTGCTAGTTTGTTTAGGTTAGTTTTCTTGAGGTTGGTGAAGATAGGGGAGGTGTAAAAGAGAGTAGATATGAGATGGGAGTGAGCAATTGTAGCTCTAGTAGATGGGGTGAGAAATGGTTTAATACGGTATAATGATCCTATCTTTCTGTTAACTGATTTGATGGTGTTGTTGATGTGTTGGTCAAAAGAGAGATTGTTATCAATGGTTATTCCTAGTAGTTTAGTTGTGGAGTCAGGAGAGATGACAGTGTTGTTGTTAGAGGAGATGGTGAAGTATAGTGGAGAGGTACGAGTGGTGGGGGTGAAGAGGAGAAGTTTGTTTTTTTAGCATTGAGAAGTAGGTATCATCTAGTGAACCATGTTTCTACTGTGTTGAACATAGTTTGAGTTAGTGAGATTAGATCTGAAGAGGAGGATGCTGAGCAAATGATAGTGGAGTCATCTGCGTATTGAATGCAGGTAGCTTGAGGAATTACAGAGTGGAGATCATTAATATAGAGGGAGAAGAGGAGAGGACCAAGAATGGAGCCCTGAGGGACTCCAATAGCAATGGGCAGTAAGGAGGAGATGTGGTTTTCCCAACGAACGGCTTGTTGTCTGTTACTGAGGTATGACGTAAACCATTTGATGGCAAGGTTATCAAATGAGAGGGATTCAAGAATGCTAATTAAAGAAGAGTGGTTGACCATGTCAAAAGCTTTAGAAAGGTCAATGAATAAGGCAGAAGAGAATAGATTATTGTTGTGATTGCTGTTAATGGTATCTACAAAGGAAAGGAGGGCAGTGGTGGTGCTATGGTGAGGTCTAAAGCCATGTTGACAGTTAGCTATAATATTGTGAAGAGAGAGGTACTGTACAAGTTGCTGATGAATACATTTCTCCATCATTTTTGCTAAAGGAGAAAGAAGAGCAATAGGTCTGAAGTTAGAATAGTCAATAGAGTTGCCGCCTTTGTGTAGTGGGATTATATGAGAGATTTTCCAGATATGAGGGATGGTTCCCTCTTGGATGGTCCTATTTATGAGTATAGAAATTGGGTAAGCAATTTCTTTGGCTGCCTTTTGCAGAAAAAGGGAAGGGAGCTTGTTGGCAGAGGGGGTACAAGGTTTCAGTTTGAGAATAAGTTTATAGATGAAAGAGGTAGAGATGGGTTGTAGAGAGAAGTAGTAGGAAGAGTTTACTTCATTATTAGGAGGATAGAAGTTATTAGTGTTTAATTGTCTAGCGAGAGATTGAATAGTTTCAGTAAAGAATGAGTTAAAAGCATTTGCAGTTTGGAGAGGGGTGTCTGTGTCAGCATTTAGTGGAGAGGGAGTTTTGGCTGTTCCTGGTGAAAGGAGCCTATTGATTGAGGACCAAAATTGTTTGGGTTTATTTAAGTTGGTTTCTTGTAGGTTGCAGTAGAACTTTCTTTTGTCGGAGAGTATAGCTTTTTTGGTAAGATTTCTAAGTTGTCGAAAGTGAAGAAAATCAGAGCTGATTCTATGGGATCTCCATTTGTTCCAGACCTTATTTTTAGAGAGGATTAGTTTTTTAGTTTCATTTGAGAGCCAAGGGGCTGTATTAGATTTTATTCTAATAGTACGCTCAGGAGCATGTTTGTCCAAAATAGAAAGGAAAGTAGAATTAAAAAAATAATACTGCTTCATTAAGTGGAAGAGTCTTTAAGGGGTTCCAGTTACAAGTTCTGAGTTCGTTTTGAAATAAGTCGATTTTAAAGTGTTTAGTAGAACGTATTTGTCTTATATTGGGGAGGTGAAGATAATCAGTCTTCTCTCTTGTAATGTAAGTTAAGCAATGATCACTGAGGTCATCAGGCATAGTCCCAACTTTATATGTGATGTTAACTTTGTTTATGAGAATCCAGTCTAAAATAGTCTGTTTCCTACTTGACCTATTAAGCCTTGTTGTAGAGGTAATGGTTTGGGTAAAACCATTTAGGTTAATATGAGAGGTGGGATTATCAGTATTAATAGTATTCCAGTCGATATTTAAGTCGCCAAGAATTATAGTTTCTTGGGGGTAGTTGATGGAAACCCAAGTGAGAAAGTTTTCTACAATTGGTATATTGTTTCCAGGAGGTATGTATATGCAGATGATGTAAAGGGCTTTCTTAGCATTAAGTTGAAGTTTAGTGATGATGGCTTCTACCTTACTGTCTTGGGTTGGACAGGCTGAAAGGGTAGAGATATTAAGATGATTCTTAAACAGTATTGCTACTCCACCACCCTTTCGTGTAGTACGGTCAAGCCTAAGTATATTATAGCCTTGTGGTATAATCTCAGTATCTTTAGTGGCTGGCTTTAGCCAGGTTTCAGAGAGACAGAGAATGTCAAAGCAGTGAGTATCTAGGAGGGTGTGTAGGTAGGGTACTTTGTTGTTTACACTTCATATGTTAAGATGTCCTATGAGGAGGGTATTATTGGTGAAAGCTTTAGATGCTTGCGAAGAAGGATACGCGGGGCCAGGGTTGGGGTGAATGTCACCATCTTGTAAGGTTGGATCATCAGGCTTAGATGTGATTTTGAATCTGAGAAGGGTTAGAGGTCTTGTTTTTCTATCTGAGGGTAGGGTGTAGGTGAGGTGAGAGTACCTATGGTATTTGGGTAGGTGTTAACTAGGGGTGGAATTGGCATTAGAGAATGAAGTGTGAGAAGTGTAAGAGGAAGATGTATGTGTCTGTGAGTGTTTTGGCTGAAAAAGGAGTGGGTACTCAATGAAGGTAAGGAGGTAGGTAGTGTAAAGAGTAGTTGAGAGTAGAATTGAGAGTAATAGCAGTGTGGATAAGTTGAGACTCATATTTATGAATAAGTAAGTTAGAGGTGGTTAAAGGGAAGAGGTAAAAGATTAGGGGTAGTCAGGAGGAAGTATATGTGTATAATACAAAGAAAGATAATATTCAGGTAAAAGAGGAGTTAAGGCTATCAAGGAAATATAAGGTAGAGGGAGGGGAGAATTGAGTGGAGAGATATAGAAGGAGTGGTAATAGAGGTAGAAGAGAGCTGGTAAGAATAGGATAGGAGGGCTAATATGTAAAAGAGAAAAGTGGGAGGAGGATGTGGTGTGTGTGGAGGTGAGGGGAGTAGTTTGGCGGGAAAGACGAGGTTAGGATGACAGGGTAAGGGGTGGGGCTAGAGAAGTATAAGGATAGGACCCCTGGGGGTGGGTGGGAATTGGGGGTAGGGAGGGGAGCGGAGAGAGCCCACAGGGCGAACGGAGCGGGAAGCGCCAGAGGAGAGAAAAGTGCGGAAGACAATCAGAAAAGAGTGAGAATTCAGAGGGTAAGTTTAACTAGTTTATCAGAGATGTGAGGATAGGGAAGGAAGGTGGAGGAGAGGAGGGAGGGCAGTGAGAGGAGCAGAGAAGAGGAGTTAGAGGGTAGAATGCAAAGGAGAAAGACAGAGGGGGAAGGGAGAGACTTCAGAAAGGGAGTAGGGGAAGGCTGAGTAAAGGAAAGGAAGGCTGAGAGTTCCGGAAAGTAAAGAGGGAGAGAGCAGAGGACTGGAGGTAGAGGGCTAAATCAGGGGAGATAAGGAAGGAGGGGGAAAGGTAGAGGGAACAGTAAGATGTAGAGGAGGACCACCAAGTGGTAGATAGACTGGAGAAGTTGAGACTCCAAGGGGAGAATCAGGGAGGGAGCTAAAGAGGTTCAGGAAGGACTGAAACAGCAGAGAAGGGGTAGAGGGTATGAAGAAAACTAGGAGTGTAAGCAGTATGGTAGAGGGGGTAGTGGCTGCTGGCTAGTCTGGCAGGGAAACGTACTGCGACCTGGTAGTAGCAACTTATTAATAGTGCAGAATTGCAACAGTACACATACTTTCTTGGAAGCTTGTGGTAGAAGGACTCAAGGAACAGAAGGTGTTATAGTTGCAGGTTAATAATTTGTTGGAGTCGTTTCTTGGTCAGAGAGTTCAGGAGGGTATTTTTCAGCAGGTTAGTGCAGGGTGGGCAGGGGCCCAAGTTTCTTGGAAGCTTGTGGTAGAAGGACTCAAGGAACAGAAGGTGTTATAGTTGCAGGTTAATAATTCGTTGGAGTCGTTTCTTGGTCAGAGATTTCAGGAGGGTATTTTTCAGCAGGTTAGTGCAGGGTGGGCAGGGACCCAAGCACTTAGGAGCAGACGCTGGAGCCAGGGAGCACAGCAGCTGTGGTGAAGAGTAGGGTAATAAAGATATCACATATATATCACATTCTTGTCCCAAACTGACGTTTACCTGGTGCTGCAGTTTTCCTGCTTTAAAGGTTACTTTTGCACATTTATCAAGACAAATGACATTCTTATATCATTTGAAAGTTTTGACAACTTGCAGTTGTGTTTTCAGTTCCTCATCTAATGAGCTATACAGTTTTAAATCATCGACAAAGAGAAGATGAGAAGTCTTTACACTTTGTTGTTTTCTAGGAGCCAAATTATAGCCATCGTCTAAGCTAAGTAGACAGCTTAATGGGTTAAGGGCAAGGCAGAATGGCAGCAGTGACAGAGAGTCACCCTGGAATATCCCCCTTTGAATTGTTATGCCTGTGATAATAATTTGTACTTTATCATGGCCTAATTGCAAAGGGTCTATATTATAATGTCGACAAGTGAAAATGTCGACTCTGACTTGATTGACACCAAAATGTCAAACTACAACATGACTGAATGGCCAAATCACCGATTTCATTCCAACAGAAAGAAATTGGTTGGCCAAACACCAATGCCACACAAAAATAAATATATTTAA
The DNA here is from genome assembly GCF_019279795.1 of Protopterus annectens. Classification (NCBI taxonomy): domain Eukaryota; kingdom Metazoa; phylum Chordata; order Ceratodontiformes; family Protopteridae; genus Protopterus; species Protopterus annectens. The sequence goes on from NC_056737.1 coordinate 582,193,321, forward strand.
GTGGGAGGCTTCGCACCCCACATCCCCCATCCTGGGGGGCTGTACTTCCCACACACCCCCAACTAAATATTCTAACTCCAAGACCGCACTACAGTCAGGAAAAGAGCAGGTGTAAGAGAACAGCCAACCGATTTCTTTCCATTGGAAAGAAATCAGTGATTTGGCCATTTGGTAATGTTGTAGTTCGACATTGTGGTGTCAATCAAGTCAGAGTCGATATTTTCACTTGTCGACATTATAACATAGACCCAATTGCAAAGTGGTCTGCCACTGTTTCATGGTCACTGTAATGTAGTCAATCAGTGTAGGGTGTATTTTATACATTTTTAAGCACTCTTTTATCCACGAATGTGGGATACTACCAAATGCTTTTTTATAGTCAATCCATGCCATACTTAGATTCTTCCTCTTTTTACAGTTCTCCACTATGACTTTATTTAACAACAAATGATCCTTTGTTCTATATGATTTTCTTTTATTGCCCTTTTGTTCTACTGCCATAATTGAGTTTTCTTCTAAATGACTATAAACTCTGTCAGCATCAATTCCCATGTATAGTTTATAAATCGTCGGAAGGCATGCTATTGGTCTATAATTTTTACGGTAGCTTGCAAGTTCACTCAAGTAGGAGCATTGTTTTTCCTATTGTTAGCCAGGTTGGTGTTGGTTCAGGAAGTGCATCTAAATAGTTCTTACTCATGGCTAAAACATTGTGCAAAGATATTGATACTTTTAATCAAAAATTAGGTACTGCATCTGGGCTTGGGATTTTCCAATTAGAGGCTTTTCTTAACTGTGTTTCAATCTCTCTGGCTGTTACTTCATCCCATTTCATATCCTGTACCTTTATCCATTTAGTATCTTTGTTATGTTCCACAGGATTTTCATAGATACTTCTCCAAAATGTATATATTTCTTTTTTTTTGGTGGTCTTTCAATTCCTTTTACCTTATTTCCCAGTTCTCTATAAAACTTTTCTGGGTCATCAATAAATTGCTTATTTTGTACTTTTTCTATATATTTATCTGAGTATCTTCTAAGTTTTTCCACCTGTGCTGAGGTTTTTAGTTTGTTATTTGCGATAGTACATGATAGATCCTGGTCTGTTCTAATACTGCACATTGCTTTTGTCAGGTCTGTCTTTCTTAGTATTTATGTTGATCTGTTCCCTCTTCTATAATCTTCTAACAGTGACACTTCCCATCTTAATTGCTTTATAGTTTTCTCTATTCAAAACTTCTATAATGGTATTCAATTTCTCCCCTTCCTTTCCCTCACTACCCTATGTTCTTGTGGTAGAATTTTATCAGTTATTAATTTAGCTGCACAGTAATATATCCTGTTTACTTCTGTTATATTGCATAGATCTCTAGGGACAGTCCTAATTACTGTGTTCATTTGTTTTATCAAACGTCTGACTTTTTGGGTTTTATTGACCTTCTGTAGTCTATTTCTTTCTTTGATTTAATATGTCTATCTATGTCTATTAAATCAAACAACTCTTCTCGTAACTCATTTTTTTCTAAACTGAGGGCACATTTTTTGTTTTCCATTTCCTGCGGGCATTCCATAGAAAGTCTATATTATCTTCCTGTGGCACATTGTCTTCAATTTCATCCTGTGCCATCCGTTATTGTGTCATATGGGAACTCACTGGCCTATCACTACTCAACATTGACTGTATCAGAGTTTCCACAGTTTCCTGTTCCTTTCCTTGCTGTCTAGCTTCAAGTGTTTCCTGTGGAAGGCTCCAAAATATCTTCATATAGCACCTGACTAATTGCTTCCTGTTCCATTGGTTTTCCCTTAATTTGGATATCTATTTCTGTATCCTTTTGTTGTACTTTTTGAATTAGATTTGCTACACTGAATCCTTCACCTCGCAAGTACTCCACAACCTCAGTTTCTATTTCTTTAACTTCTCCATTATTAATTTCCTTTTCTACTTTTCCTCTTTGTCTTCTTATTTTTTATATACTGAAAAGTTTTCTATGTCTGGATTCCTTTGCCTGTATTTCTCTTCAAATATCTTTTTTGTTTTGATTAGTTTTGCTTTCTCCTTGCATAAACATTACACCATATTAAATCTCTTTTTCTTTTCCATGCCCACATTTCTTCTTCAGATGTATCCTGATCTTCCTGTTTCTCCTTTGGGGACTCACTCCATCATGCTGTGATGTAACGTGCGTTAGACCTTCTACACCAAATCCTTCACTTCACAGGCACTTCATAACTTCAGCTTCTATTTTTTTTAACTTCTGCTTTACTAATCTTTTTTCTACATTCCCTCTTTGTGATATTATTTTTTTTATTATGAAATTTTCCATATCCAGATGCCTTTGCCTGCATTTCTCTTTGAATATCTTTTGGGCTGCCTTCTTTATATTGATTAATTTGGCTTTCTCTTTTGCATAGATATTGCACCAAATCAAATCTCTCTTTCTTTTCCATGTCCATATTTCTTTTTTATACTTTTCAAAAATCTCTAGGTTTTGTTGTTTATATTTTTGCACTTCCTCAGATGCTTCTTTTTCCGAATAGTTCAAAGTTTATTGATCTATATATTGTTTTTCACAAATCTGCTGTATTAATGAATACAAATTTTTATTTGAAGCTTCTGACAATTTTTCTTTTGGAAGTATTTTTCTTTCCTCTAATTTCTCTCTCTTAATCATTTTGTATATCTTGTGTTTGGAAATTCTGTTTTTTTTTTGCATAATAATAACAGTACTTGTCACGGTCCTAATAAAACACAAACACCCAAAGACATTATGACGACCTTTATTGTAATGAAAATGAATAACAAACATCAAACTTTGAGGCACACAGAATCCGACATTGCAACAAATAAGATAGTAAACATAAGGGCAGTGCACCCACTCACCCTGGATAAGCAGCATCCCCCACTTGCTCCTAGTAATCCTGAAGGCAGCGTCCCCACTCACCTTAATATCATCATCAATTCCATATTTCCAATCCAATTCACCCACCACCAAATAAACAGCCCTTGCAGGTCTTGAACCCAGGACCCTGTACACTATAGTCACCACAGTTAACCACTAAGCTATCACAGCTGTATTACCATCTCAATTCCAATATCCTACTGGGGGGGGAACAGAAGAGGGTCAATCCTGACCCTCTTCTCCACCCACCATGCCAAAGGGCTGTTCCCCCTCAGACCATACTACCTTCCAGTAGATCCTCCACCTTCAAACCCAGTTAAGGTAAAATAAATCCAGCCCAAATTAATTGAAATGAACTGCATCTGACCTGTACCATATAGGATCCCTGCTTTCAAACTCCACATGCCACATCGTATGCACCCCAACTTCCTTCAAGTATTTCATCAACGTAAAATTAACATACAACCAAGGTCACTCCATTGCTACCAAAGACCTTACCCCTCTCCACTCCAACCAGGAAATAAACTCAAACCACTTTAAAACCCAAGGATGGATACATCCTCCTCAATGCTAACACATCCTTTCAAATGTGATAACCCCAAAATTCATTCCATTGCATCTAATTGCTGCACGCCTAGCTACCCAATGTCAAAAGAATGACCTAAGATGATGATCCTTCTAAGTACCAATTACCTGTCGTCTCATTGTGCACCACTCCACTGACCTGTACTCCCCACCATCAGAATCCATTACTTTTAGAATTCACTTCCTTTGAACTAATAGCTAACGCCCACTTAGTGTTCATCCAGGTATGACCACATCACTCATCCCTGTAGCAACTCAGACATCTGGTACTAACATGCTTCCCCCATCTGGGACCTTGCTGAGTAATACCACACTAACTGGAATGCCCATCAGCACACCCCCACCTGCTCAGGAACAAAAGCAGAATGCATTAGCGAGTATATCAACTTTACCCATGCGGTACACATTATGGCAGTGGAGTACCACATCTTGATAATGAAAAGAAAAAGTAATTTCAATGAAATTTCTAAACCATTCCATACCCTGGCAGTATAGTAAATCATGGACCCTGTTGCAACATCTAAAAGAAGAAGAGGCTTACCTAAAATCCCTCCCATAACTTTACCATTCCCCCCACAGAATTCAGAATATACGCCACTGGAATTATTTAAACAAATGTAATCCAAACACACCCTAATGCATACAGTGCTTCATAAATCCCTATCTACAAAATTCCGTCAAGCATAAATGAAATAGCTCTTGAGAAACTTCCTCTCAACCTTAACCTAGCTAAACCAATAGCTACTTGAAGGACAAAATTGTCACCCAAAATTACCACGCCTTATGAATATTTACCATTTTCTAACACCAGAGCACCTCATGGCCCTCTACCAACACCATAAAGTAAATAGGTATCTGTACCCCAGAGTTCTACCCCCTTCTGACATGCTTAACTGCATATTTACCAAATAAAAATTACCTGAATCTTCCTTACCCACTAATCCAGTGGTCAAACCAATTCCATCGCAGATCCAACCCCCACTTTCACTGTATGGATCAACGCGACTTCAACAATTACTAAACAACAGCCCTGCACACTTACCTACCCAAGTTAACCTAATAACAGAGTGCCCATGCCTGTGGCAGAATTTAAAACTTTGGCAGTTTGTATGTACCAGCAATAACCTTATGGTGCTTAAAACAGGTAAAGCACCTCTTGAGGGAGAACCTCATCAGCCCTAAATTTCACCAAACCAAACCCTTCATCTTTACCAGCTCTGCAACCCCCTTCCATAAAAAACTGGTAATCCAACCATTACTAGTTTCTAGGGAGCAACATGCTATACCTATGCCCAATTCCTAATATTGGCAGTAACTAAAAAAAAAAAAAAAAAAAAAAAATTAGCAATGTTCTGTCTCAGCAAACTTAAGTGAAACCCATACAGTATGTATGACTGCATAACCTTTGCATGCAGTAGGTGATTACAACACAGCCTCTCTCTAAAATGAACCCCAGACAGAGCCCTTTCAGTCCTTCCCAGTACAGCATAGCCAAACCCAACCTCCCAGCTCCCCATGTATTAACAAACTACCTGCATACCTACCGTGCTCCTTTAAAGTCTCCCACTCTTTTAAAAAGTCATACATAAGGAACCACTTCTTATGAGTCTGAAAAGTTACTCAAGGGTAACCATGACACCCACTGTAAAGCCCATAACCTGGTATGTAGCATTATATAACACCCGCTTAAGAAACAGATTAGTCTCCCGGAAAATACCACCTCTGGATCAACCCACCTTCATACAATCTTCACTTGTTCTCTTCTAAGCTGTTGGAACAACTAGCTGGTTAACAGTAAATTCACCCCAAGGGTTCTCCCCATATCCCCCTTTGGACTAGAAGTAGGGTATCAGGTGCTGCCCTTGCAATAAATCTTGGCTAACTTGCCAAGTCTTAAACCATTAGTCTAGTTTTTTTTTTTTTTTTTGAGCATCCTTGTTAAAACTGATAATAACCAATGAAAAGTGAGCCACCTTACCTAATTGCTCCACATTACATGATAGTTGATCACATTCCAATGAAATGCACCACCTTTGTTCTGCCAGCTCCGGATCACCTTGGACTCCCCTGCCGCTTGGCTGTAATTCTCTGTTGCCTTCTCTGCAAAGGAATAGCAGCTTTTTTTTTTTTTTTTTTTTTTTTTTTATTATTGCAGATCCCCACCTACAAAAGAAAGAAACGCTGTAAATTCTCAGCACACAGTGGACCAAAAATTTTAATGACAGCATTAAACATTGTCGGAGGCCTACCATGTTTATCACTGCCCATACACCAGACTGACCCACAGCTGTTTCCCCTTTGAGTTAGTTTGCTCTACAATCCTCTTTAACACAACCTGCACACAGCAGTGACCATTAAAATACCTAAATATAAGTCAAACACTCCCATAACAGACCCATACCTCTCATATTTCACTATTGCTCTTCGGCACCTGGAACACAACACATCAAATTGCAGATCCTACTATTACCCTCCCCTTATCACCATTACACTATCCCGTGCATGGATGAGGAACGGCCGTTATTCGCAGTGCCCCATAACTCCCGACAACACAGAGACCATCAAAAGCCAGGCCGCCAGAATAAAAGAGATCCCTAATAACATGGTTTCCTCTTCCCTGCAGGTCACAAGTTATTATATCACTCAAAGTGCCCGAAGATGAAAGGAGCTGACCTGTAAGAGAACTAACCACAAGTCCCCTACTGGACAAAGACTGGGTCCTATCAAATAAAACAAAAGACGCTATTCATTCTGGCAATGAATTTAGAAAAACATATAGGGTACTGTCTGTCCTTAGACCAATACCCTTGCCAAGTCTCAAACTCAGGGCCCTATCCACCACAGCATAGTAAATTAGCCCACTAAGCCACTCAACTCTGATTCCATATGCAAAAGAGCATTGTCCCACCAATCAATAAATTATAACTAATTTTCAGACCTCATGACTGCTCTGCATTTCTCCATAAAATGCACAACACTGCCCCATAACAGAAAGGGGACATTCCTCCCCTAATCAGTCATTCACTTTTAACTTTGTCCTCCAGGACATTCAAAGCACAATCTCCTTGTTTCATTGTATAAATGTAAGTTAGGAACTTAGAAAAGAAAATGGCACCCAACCTTGCACAGTAACTGCAAACGTTACAGGTACCTGCAAGCCAGCAAAATAACTTAACTGTTCTTCACAGTGCTGTCCGAAATCTACTTCTAAACCATTATCTACCGACTGCAATTCAAGAGAATCACTGATGACCACCGGCTCCACAACACACAAGTCAAAACATGAGGCAAGTCACAAACCTCTGGTCAACAAAACAAAATTTCATGAACAACTCAAGTTAAGCAACCCATTTTTTTTTTTTTGGAAGGATACCCTTCTATCCAGAGCAAAACATGTGCACAGAAAAACTCAACCTACACACAATCGTGCAGCTAACCAGCAAGTTTGGATTAAAAAATCCTGCACTATCCATCACATTTAAATTATGTTAAACTCCTTCAGACTGCTGTAATATGTTCGTGCACTATCCATCACAGCTAAATTACATGTCATTATTTCAGGACTTCAGTCTTCAGCTCATCCCAGTGATTTACCTTAAAATCACAAAATTTTTGTGAGGAAACAGACCATACACATGCAATAGAAAATAATTACATTAGCACAAGTTTCACAAGCCATAACATGAGGCAAAGGATAAGAAGTCCAAACTGAATGTACACCTCACAACAATCTTAGTCGATTTGGCCATTTGACCATCTCTTCAACAACAAACGGTGAGACATACATAATATGCGGCTGATATGAGCTAAGACGTGAACATACCATGAACATCTATGCAGCCAAAAGGCCTGTTCCTTCTAATTTCTCTTTCCTGCTTGAAAAACTCTACAGTTAAGTCAGTCCACACAATTAGCAAACAAGGCCCCATGACAGGAAGCATATGAGCCCCCCCAAAGTTAACACTCAAATTTTTCTGTATGAAATCATATCCTAATTCTATACCCTTATAAAAGTAAGGGTCATTGCATCTGGTTCCCTTGTCAACTACTTTAGTACACAAGGGTTCCCTTGTCAACTACTTTAGTGCACAAGAAAGCTATGTTGCCTGCCTTTCCCATAGTTACAAGTGTATGTGAATGTAATGTCTTTCCATTTAATTTCTCACCTTTACCCATCTCCATATCATGTTTTATAATACAGCATGACAATGCTTGAGATGAGGCATACTAGCAGAATGTAACTGGACATCATATTTCTTCAACACTGCCAACTTTCCTGTCCTTTACGGCAGTGCTCTATAACCTTACCCAGCTATTCTATCAAATCAGAATAGAGTCTACACTAACTCACTATGAAAGCGACTCAAGTAATGAACACTCTGGCTTCCCTCACTGCTCTCATGGCAACATACCATCTAACCCATTTGAGCTGTTAATTAGACAGCCCTGAACAACCTTCCCAACCATGCATTGAGTATTTGCCTTGGTTTTTTTTTTTTTTTTTTTTTTTTTAATAAGAAACCATCTTACCAGCTGAACTGCGCATGCACCGAGTCCCCACAGCTGAGGAGCATTCAGAACTGGCTCCTCCGTCAGCAGCTGCAGTTATATATATTTTTTTCTTTTTTATTCGTCCCTAGCCCCAGGAAAACCCACTAACCTTGCCCAAGAAACTCCCCAGGGAAACCCATTAACCCCACCAGTGACAGAAAACTAAAACCTCAGCCCGAATAAAAGACTCGTACCCTGTTTTTTTTTCTGCTCTTCGACGACCAAACTTAAAAGACTCGTACCTTTTTTTTTTGATTTTCAATGGCCAACCTCACTAGTGGGCAGGTGTGAATGACAACAACAGCTCAGCCAGCCCGCACAACACCACTACTACCAATGGGCCTCCACCAAAGAACAAAGGAACAGTTGGACACCGTAAACCCACGCTATCCTACCAATGAACCGCTTCTCTGGACTAAAGCACCCAAACCACACTAAATTCATCCTACCTACAGAAACAGATTTACTGCATGCACTGAACACCAGCTCGCCATCAATCCTATCCATGTAGCAGTCGACCAACCAGACATCAAGCCTCAAGGCTACTACCAGCAAGAAACAACCGCAGTAAGTAACTTAACTAATATCCTATCTCTAATGCTGACAGTAGCTACACGAGCCACTTACTCCCATCACATCAATACCATCCCCAAACGCCAACCTCACCTAACTGCTTCCCCCACTCTTAACCATCTCCCCTTCCTTCACTGCAAAAATCAGGTCAGCGAGAGAGATTGAGAAAAAAAATTCTCTTACAGCTATGACCCCCTCGCATGCCCACCCAAGAAGAAGCTGTACTCATCTGTATGTCAGGGAAATCACCCAAGGCCTACCTTTACCCACCTCAGGTCATCAGGACGTGATCTTGCTTCAACAACAAGACCACACCAAAATGTGTTTACTCATACCGATTTCCCCTACAGAACCCCTTAAGACCCACCTCTTAACATTACCTCACTTCCTCCCTCAGCTCCCCATCTTAATTAACTCTTTCCTACCCAAACAGACCTAACCTGCCTATCACCCTACTTCCAGCCCCCGCCCCAATTTACTTATCCCAGGTCGTCCGGTGACAAATTTGTCTGTTCCAAACTTCACATAATTTCTTTCTTATCCTCAGTAGTCCACTTTGTCTCCTTTATAGCTGTCTTTGGCCTATCAGTTTTTGTGATTTTTGTGTACTGTTACTACCTTCTACAACAGGGAAGGCCATCCTCCCCTGAGCCAGGCCTGGCTTCATTGTAGGAATGTTTCCATATTTTGAGGATTCTACACTGTCATCTTTTCCAGTCCTGGCACCAGTGTGCCTACCAGGACTGAACACTTTTTTTATTCTGGGTCTTGTGCATCCAGCTATCTTTTTAAATTTTTAACCTGCTTCTGTCCATGATATATGCTATATAAATACAGTCAATATATCAGTGTCTTCTTGGTGAGATTTTGTGAAAAACAGAGTCCACCTCTCGAAGGTACTCACCAATACTTGAGGATGAATTCAGTTTCAGCAAATACTCCCTTTTACTTACTAACTTATCATCTCTCCATTCAGACCCCTAATGGCCTGTGTGGACACTGTCATGAAGCTGTACACAAAATGAATGTAGCATTCTGGGACAAAAAGTTCACCATTCTTTAACAACCAGTCTTCCTGGTCTGCAGTAAAACTCCAAATCAATATATTTGTTTCTTGTTTTCTTTCACTTATGAAGTAAATCTTTACAGCTGTCCAACATTTTATCAGCCTCTCAACTGCAGGTTCAAGAGACAACCAGTGCACAGGAATATGATGCAGTAAAGCAGTGTATTCTTCCCCTGCAAAGTCGTAGCAAGATTTCAGCTCATCCAACCCTTTAGCTGATGATGAAAATTCATTGTACACATTGACAACCAATTGCTGAACCTTATAGGTCAAATGTTTGCATGCATGTTTGGCAGTGTTGTGCAGAACATGGCAATTGCATTTTGCTTTGATAAGACATGGCTGTTGTTGTTGTTGTTGTTCAGTCTTTAAATTAGTAAAAATGGAATGGTGATTGCATTATCAGCACAGTAGGTGACCAAGTTTTCAACTTGCACACTGTTGATTTCTAGCACTTCTAAAATCTTGGTTGTTACTCCATCTGCCATTTCATCACTGTCCACATAAAAATCAATCAAATGATCAGTGATGTCTCTAGTAGATGAAAAGAATCAGACTGGCAACAGATACATTTTCAAATTGCCTTTGTTTGAAGCATCGGTTGCTAATGAGAATGGCTTGTTCTGCTGCAGTTACCTTGATGCCAGCTCCACAGAATGAAGTTATAAAATATTTTCAGTGCACGACTCTGCTTTTCTTTTTCCATAAGAAATGTTTTTGGTCAATTTGGAATCGGAAAATATTTGGCAAAAGAGTTTATTACCACACGCCTATGACAAGTAGCAGTGATTATGTTGTATTCCATAAAACGTCATTGCTAATTCGGATGCAGTAACTTGTTCTTGGTCCAAACAGTTGGGAGTGGAAAAGAAATGTTTCACTGTAGTTAACATTTTTTGGCTTTGAGAGTTTTGTTTGTGTTTATCACCAGCTGCATGTTTCCTGATGGCTGTAAGTCCATCAGTTCTGACAGAAAATGAACAACAGCAATCTTTAAAGTGGACAAAGTCAATGTTTTTTTTCGTCCCGGTATAACCATGAGCTGAACTCTGAATCCTTCAGCTATTCCTCCTGAAACGCACAGATTTGTTGTTTGTTCTTAGGAGGAATGTTTTCGTTAGTAGTTGCACATGTAGGCTGAGAGGTCATCTTCTTCACAGGTGCAGGAAGTCAATTTTCCATTTCTAGATATGATGCAGCAAAACCTGTTTGTCTATTAAATTTCCTGGTAGAAAAAGAAAAACAGTATCATTTCTTTGCCCCCATTAACAAATCAGTTGAACAGTTGAAAGTAAGGGTCAGGGAGAAGAACAGTTTGGATTCAGCTCAGGATGCACTAACCAAACTGTTGCAGTGCGACAAATAGTGGAGAAAAGGCTAGAGATGTGGAAGGAGTCCAAATGGACATTTCTAGATTTGGAGAAAGCATATGACAAGGTTCTAAGAAAGATGATGTTGGCAGTGCTAAGATGGTTCAAAGTTCCTGAACCAGTACAGTTCATACAGGCTAAGTAAAAGAACCCAGTGACACAAGTACAAAGAGTGTTTGGACTAGCAGAGGGATTCCCAGTGGGCGTGGAAGTGCATTAGGGTGTAGTTTTGAACCCACTACTGTTCTTACTGGTGATATTCTACATAATTAGCAAACAGATTTCAGGGAACAGATCAATCAAGTAGTTGTATGAAGATGATGTAGCATTACAAGTAGACTCTGAACAAGAATTAAAGCTAATGATACAGAAATTAAATTCAAAACAGAAGGCACACATGGGATCATGAAACTGAGTACAGACAAGAAGTTGTCATTCTCGACTCCAGGACATCAGTATATTCAGTGTGACACATTGTCTATGCACCTGTGTGTTGGCTAGATTTCATATCATTTAATCATTTGTACTCCCTAACTGGACACTTCTTGAGAGCCTTAGGCTCATTTGTACAGCACCCACATTGCTATCATGTATGCTTGTGAACATCCTACCATGAGTCTAGTGAAGCCAGTAATCAAGGCTTTTTATTAACCATTCCTGTGATACATTTGTTAGCACATGACAAATGCTACCTAATTACTGACATTGTATACCATTATATTCTTATCCCTTCCATTACATTCGGCAACACCCATGTATATAATATATGTGTGCATGTACACACACACTGCCTCAATATCCACATATATGGAAGGTTATAATCTTGCTAATACACTAATAAAAAACACCAAGATTGCTGAAAATAGCCGCCAAAAGACAATATAAACTAAAACTTCACAGTAACGGAAATAACAGCACGTTACTGTGAAGTTTTAGTTAATACACCAACAAGGAAGACATTGGAAGTAACAGTGAAGCTTTACAACACCATCGTTGATTTTATTCTGTTGTTCTGAGCCTTTCAGGATTGCCCCCCATCCGATCCCCAACTTTCTGAAACACACAGATATTTTTGCCTATTAGTTACCCCATATTTGTAATAAACAATGCTTCTTTAAAGTACAGGTATAGGAGATGCAAGCTGCAATGTCATTACCAATTTTTGGACAGCTGTTCAAATAATCATTGTTATTAATTCAGAATGCAATTGTATACAATCTCTCTGCATGAGTGATTTCATGCATCTATTCTGTATAATATACTCATTGCTACTGTACATTCAGCCTTTTCACTATTTTAGATGGACCTCTAGGAAACCTCAAGTCACCTGATGCCAAGGAACCACATCGCTGAACACAAATGCCTGAAACAACAGAAGGGCAAAACTCAAACTATTACCACTCACCCCCAGGTAGGAGGATGTATATATATTCTGTCTCTGTAGCTGCACAAATGTGAAGAAGGGAGGAATCTACCAGAATGAAGAAATCACTGCCGGCATGCACACACGAACTAACTGCACTCACAGTAGTTTCTTACAAAAACACTCATCAGAATGGCTGAAAAATAAAGTGGAGTTCATAGGAAATGGCTGAATAGTGTCCATTCATTATTTTTTTTCATTATGTTACTGTTGAAGGAAAACATCCTCCTCTACTCATCAATCTTTTCCCGTTTTACAATGTCTCGTGGAATTTAACATGTGAAGCACATTACTACCTGCTTTCAGTCATCTATCCGCTATGTGTCAGGCAGTTAAATGGCAAAATGACTTCTCATTCCTATTCCATCTATCTGTTGGGGTACCTCAAGGGTCCATCTTGACCCTTTGAAGTTTAACATTTTCATAAATATCCTCCATACGGCAAGTACAAATGTCCCCATAATCCAGTATGCTTACAATTCCACCCTAATCTGCTTTGCTCTGCCCAAACCCTAGAAAAATTAGAGTCTTTTACTTGCATAGAATCAAGCTAACAGGCTCTCAATTTCTTTTAAACCCTACAAGAGTGTACTTTTCAATATATCCTCGTCCAACAAATTGAACTTGTAGCCTAGATGCATTGAAGAATCATAGGCCTAAAACAGACAGCATAAAAAAATCATCAGGAACTTTATTCCCTTTATTAGATCAAACAATATCTAACTGACAATGCAAGAAAATGTATTGCCTCAGCTGCCTACTTCTTCAACTCCTCTGTACCTCCCCAGTCATTATAAACCTAAAATGCACACAGGTGGGTCACCTAGAGCAATGCTGTAATAATATTAGAGAATACTCAGCTTACCCCTTTCACAGCTGTACCATTGTACAGTCTTACAACAGACTGGATTGAACTAGCACACTGCTTAACCCTCACTGAGTTAGCAACAATGCACAATCTCATTAACAAACCAGAAAACTATCCATCTGGAAATGTCATTATTGCACATTACTCTACAAGCAGAATTATATGCTCCACAAATAAAAAACAGCTATTTGTAATCAAATCTTACAACACAGCAGGGAACTCACTATACTCAAAGTATGTCTCAAAAAAAGAGGAACACCAGCTCTCTCCCTCTCAATCAAACTGACAATCTAAAGTTGTTCAAATTACAGGAAAAACAATATCTAATGGATTCTTTATTGTGATCTTGCACTTACCCAGGCTAAAACTTTACGACAACATACCACCAATTTTTTGATTTTTTTTAAATTTTAACTAAACTCTACCATATCTCTTTCTCCCTTTTCCCACTGGTTTATTTTAACTTCACTATACTTTCCACTGCTACCACTCTATAATGAAATGTTAGAAATTAGAATCTCTGTATCTTAGTTATACATTGACGATACTGCACTAATTTAAAGGAAGAAGAAGGAGCCATGCATGTGTATATCATCGTCATGCACTGCACTGACAGCATTGATATGGGTATTTTTTATTTCTTGGTTTATTATACAACTTCTGTATGTAAATTATTTCTTCTCTGCATCCGCTTTACCTAACAGATACAGTCAGACTTGACCTCCCATTCCCACACGCTTGACATGGGCCACAGGATCAGCACATATAGACTCAACCTTCTTCCCATTCCCGACTAAAAGATAATTCCCTTTTGTTGTTTTCCTAAACGTGAACGTCATTCTTTTGGTATGGTGTTTTATACACACCTCACTCTCATGAAGTCAGGTGCAGAATTTTAGCTTCTCTTTCAATTCTGTTGCGGTGCTGAATCTGTTCTGATTGGTTATCTCAGCCTTCACTTGCAAACTCAGATTAACCAATCAGCTTCGCGATTTAAATGTTACCATACATGTATTTTAATGCAATTGCTAGAACAGCATTTTACTAGGCAACAGAACAGCAGCTTATGCTACTGGGGACCTCAGCTCTCCCCAGGCACACTACAGCAATTATTTAGCATTCACTTAGCTAAACGGTAAAAGGATATGGAAATATTTTAGAAGAGGATGCTCTGAGTCTGACTTTTTTTACTGTCTCAGCATAGCAACCACAAAATGGCATGTTGTTTTGTCTTACTTAAGCAGACAGTTTACACACACTGTAAGACTAGAGAATAATCGTGGTCTTGTTGTGGGACGGATGATATATTATTATTGCTTGAATGTCTCACTGTACAGCACGGTCTCTTTAGGATACAGAATATTTAAATGAGAATTTAACTTGTTAATGTTATGGCACAAGTAAGACTAGAGCTTGATTATGGTCTTCTTGTGGTTCAGTCCATCTGGATGATATATTATTATTCTCTGCTTGAATGTCTCACTGTACAGCAGTTTGTAGGATGCAGAATATTTAAGTGAGAATTTAACTCATTAATATTATGGCATATGTAAGACTAGAGCTTAATTGTGGTCTTGTTGTGGTCCGGTCCGGCCGGATTGTATATTATTATTGGCTGCTTGAATGTCTCACTGTACAGCACTGTTTCTTTATGATACAGAATATTTAAATGAGAATTTAACTTACTTGTGCCATAACATTAACAAGAGTAGAGCTTAATTGTGGTCTTGTTGTGGTCCGGAAGATATATTATTATTGCTTGAATGTCTCACTGTACAGCCCAGTTTTTAGGATGAAGGATGTTTAAGTGAGAATTTAACTTGTTAATGTTACTGCACAGCTGTGCAGAAGAATAGTTTTTTAGAATGAACAATATTTAAGTGAGAATTTAACTCATTAATGTTATGGCACGACTCTGAAGAAGAATAGTTTTTTAGGATGAACAATATTTAAGTTAAAATGCAACTCATTAATGTTATGACACAATGACTCTGTAGAAGAATAGTTTTTTAGGATGTTGCTAAATGTACAGTACAACTTGTTAATGTTTCGGCACAATGCCATACAAAAACTAAGCAGAATATTTTTGAATACCTTTGGTACACCATGTTGACTTAAAAATTGTAAATAAGTTATTTCACTTTTAATTAGTTAGACCACTGGTTGTGTTATTGCGATAATAGTAATGGCGTACATTTCTAAGACTGAAACAGTGCTTTACCAACTAAGGTTATAAACGCGGGTGGCTGCTTTTTTTTCCCAGCTGGACAAATTATGAGTTGTAGGAGCAGCAAAGAATAAGAATTTCCAGATTTACATTGTGAAATCTGGACAACGGACTTTATTTATGGACAATCTGGAAAACTTCTGTATAGCTGGCAGCCCTAGTAGAGAAAGAGCTATGCCGGGGTGACTGGGAGTGATATTATTCACCAGAACATTGCATAAGCTGGACTCTAAACTTTCTACTCCTGCAAGTCGATGTGTTTGAGTGTGTGTGTGTGTGTGTGTGTGTGTGTGTGTGTGTGTGTGTGTGTGTGTGTGTGTGTGTGTGTGTGTGTGTGTGTGTGTGTGTGAGGAATTGGATGTTAAGTCAAAGCAGTCTTCGTATATAACATATACAGCAATTAAAGTGTGCAATACTGCATTATTGGGCACATCAACAAAATGTGTGTCTGTGTGTATTTAAAGTGGGGTGGTTTTAAACATTACCAGCTGCTAAAGTGAGGTTTGGAACAGACCCTTTTTCGTGGGTCATCTTCAATGGGGCGTTAGATATATAGGTTAGCAGGAATTAAAAGGATAAGGGTAGGATAGGGTTAATTGGGAGGGAGAAATGTTAGGAGGAAATGATGTAAAGACAGAGAGGGGATTAGAGGGTTTTGGCAAGTGTAGTTGAGGTAGGAGTCACATTTTGGTGTGAACTTGCTGGAGTGCAGGCTCATGTCCATGACGACCTGTAGTGGGAGGGTCATTGATCAGGTAGGCCCTGGCTTGCTGACTCTATGCGTGAAGAGTTTTCTTTTTTTTTTTTTTGTTTTTTTCCCTTCTCCCTCTCTCTTTCCTGGGGGAGGTGCCATGTGATGGAGGGGGTGGAGGGTTGGTGCTGTGGTTGGCTCTCATGAAGGAGCTCTCTTTGCTTGGTTTTGTTGCCGGTGTGGCCTCATGATGGAGCTCCTTTTGCTTATGTTTGTAAAAGAGGGGAAAAAAAAAAAAAGAATGAAAATAAAATATATATATATACATATATATATATATATATATATATATATATATATACGGGTCTACTACTAATTACCGACACGACGATTCCCCGACAGAAAACTCACCGACGCCAGATGACCGACAACACACAAACCCGACAACGCAAAACACCAAACACCATTACACCGAACACCATTACACCGACACACGGAACGTAAACAACACGCGACACTACATAGCATACACACTAGCCCTGACCCAAACCCTAACCCTAAGGTCCGACACTATCGCACACTTCACCTACCTGCACCCTAACCCTAACTCACTTAACCCACCCCTAGCCCAAGCTCCGACACTAACGCACACATCACCTACCTGCACCCTAACCCTAACTCACTTAACCCACCCCTAGCCCAAGCTCCGACACTAACGCACACTTCACCTACCTGCACCCTAACCCTAACTCACTTACCCCGTTCCTAAACTACAGTCCCTCACTAGCACACACGTACCTTACCGAACCATACCTCCGACACGAACACACACTCACCTTTCCCACAGCCTAACCCGACATCCCACAATCTCGAGCACTTACCTGACCGCTCTAACTCCGTCACCATCGCACACTTACCGCATCGCGATCGCACATTCCCTTGTCGGTCTTTCCGCTGTCGGCAAATCACCCTGTCGGTACACTTACCTGTCGGTCATCTGGCGTCGGTGAGTTTTCTGTCGGGAAATCGTCGTTTCGGGCATTAGTAGTAGACCCATATATATATATATATATATATATATATATATATATATATATATATATATATATATATATATATATATATATATATATATATCTTCTTCTTCTTCTTCTTCTTTCGGCTTTTTCCCGGTTAGGGGTCGCCACAGCGGATCACCTTGTCCGCACATTGAATGGCAGTGGAGTTTTACGGTGTCGAGTTGCCAGCCCGGCGCCCAACCTTCCACAGAAGGCACTATATATATATATATATATATATATATTGTAAATCAATGGAGAAGGTTGAAGGTGAAGTTCCTTGGTAGTGCTCGGAATGGCCAGTTTTGGGAAGGGAGCTTGATGCATGCGTCGGATGGTCCAAGTCGCACTTGTTACTGCTTGGTGTTTCTTTGAGGTTGTTGCCCTGTGGGTTTTGATGGGGGCACTTTCTGGGTGCCTTCATCCTTTGGTGGTTTCAGGATGTTTGGGTGTTTCGGTGGCTTTTGCTTTGCCCTCGTTTTTTTCCCTTAGCGGGGTGCTCATTGCTGTTTGTTCTGGTGTCACAGGCAGCCATGGATATTTTCCCGGGCTGCTGGCTGAACATTGCCCTGCCTCACATGCATAGTGCAGCAATGGCTGATGGGGGGAATGGCTTGGACGAGGTTTACAGTTCTGTGGCAAAGGAAGAAAAATGATGAAAAGGGAGGGAAATTCAGAAACGGCGATGATCTCTTGAGCCCAGAGTTCGCATTGTCACACTCGCTGATGCACTCATGCCTGCAGCCAATGTAGACTGTACTTGGGCAGGTCATATGGTTTTGGTCTGCCTTGTGTGCAGTTGGCTCCTCATGCCTCTCTGCTGCCCAGATTTCCACAGTGTCCAGAGTTTGCTCACTAAAGCAATTATATAAGTCAGCACTAAAATATTACAAGCGCTACACCCTCACAAACTCCCCTTGAGTACCTTGTTCCCCATTGGCCCTTTTTTTTTCAATTATAAAGGAATTCCCAATACTATTCTAGCATGTCCAAAGGTCAGTTGTCAATCTTCTCTCTGGTCCAGCTGGTGAATCTGGGAATCTTGAGGCAATGTTACAACTGCCTCATGTACACAGACAACCCTCTCCTCCTCCCAACAAATTCCAACACTTGTGAGAGATGCAACCATATAGCCATACTGGAGGCTAAGCTCTCTCAACTCAGTACTGGCAAAACCAGTCAAGAGGAGAAGGAAACCACACTCACTACAATTCCAGTCTCACATAGACCTACCACGACAGCAAACCAAACACATAAACACACAAAAACATACTCGGAGGCTCTAAATAAAAATCTGCCTAAGCAGCAGAGACCTCCAAAGCAGACACCCAAGCAACCGCTACCCCAAAACAAAACACATGCAACACATATCTCACAAAGTCAGTGTGCCAAACAGTCACAGCCCTTAAGGCTAAACAACACACCTGATTCACTTGTAATAGGTGACTCTATCGTCAGGCACACTGACGTCCCGCTCACCAGGCTGAACAAGGAGAAGGTCACGGTGAGCTGCCTGTCGGGCACTAGGATCCGCCACATAACACAAGCACTCAGGTCACTCCAAGGCAAGTACAAATATGACTCAGTCATTGTCCATGCTGGAGTGAATGACCTGAGATGTACCTCCCTGGACTACATGAAAAGAGACATAGAGGAGCTCTCTGAGCATATAGCCCAGGCTGGTATGACCCTGACCTTGAGTAGCATCTTACCCTCACCAAGAATGATGCCACAATATGAAGACAAGATAATCAGTTTCAACAATTGGCTTAAGTATTGGTGTCATTCAAAGGGGATCCAATGCCTGTCAGCCTGGGATGACATGCTCGACAAGCCACGATGCTTCGCTAGGGACGGCTTGCACCTGTCACCCCTGGGCTTTCGGATATTGGCAAAGGCTCTTGCTACCCCCATAGTGCCTTTTTTAGGCAAGGCTCAAAAGACAAACCCACTTCCATAGGTATCACAGGGGATAAAAAACTAAGAGCAATGCTACTCATTGCCAGAAGTCTAAACCTCAAGATGCACGCATTCGAAACTTTCCTTAGCATGGAGAACATCGATATATGTGCAGTAACAGAAACCTGGTTCAGGGCTCCCGAGAGCACCCCAGCACTACCAGGTTATACCTCATACCATGCTTTTTGGCCCCAAAACTTGGACCGTACCACAAAAGGAGGGGGAATATCAATATTCGTCAAAGATACCCACACCTCCAGGTTGGCGGCACAGCACGAAGCATCAGAGACTATCCATGTACAACTAACAGTGGGTAAAACTGCCTTTCAGTTTATAGCCTGCTACAGACCACCCTCCCAAACCCAGGAACACCACTTGGCCTTCCTGAGAACACTTGAAAATATGAAGGTCTCTCCAAACACCATTATATTGGGCGACTTCAACTACCCAAACATAGACTGGGAGCATTACTCTAGCTCCAACACCCTAGCCCAAAGGTTCTTAGAATTTATAAACTCAAATGCTATGGAACAACTTGTTACCACTCCCACAAGAGGGGAAAACATACTGGACCTGATCATCACCAACATGGGGTCTCTATGCTACAGACCAGAAGTGTATCCCTCACTGGTAAGATCAGACCATAAAATAATCTCACTGGATATTCACATCCCGACTCCACCCCCTTCCCTGAAAACCACATTGAAAAACTTCTCTTAAGCAAATTTCACACTCCTCAAAACCGAGGTGGTATCCTTCAAAGCCCCCGGGCCTGTGGAAAATATGGCCCAGACCGCAGAATCCTTTATAAACGCATTCTATGAACACCTTCAGGAATGCTTGGATCATGCAATCCCAAATAAAACCAAGACCCAATCCTCCAAAGGCAGACGTCCTGTCTGGTGGACCCCAGCCATAAACAAACTATACAATAGAAGGAGGAAGCTACTACATGATAGAGCAAAATCCCAAAAAGGGAAGGCATCTCTGATCAGTATTAGCAAAAAACTACGGGCACTCATAAAATCATCTAAGGCCAGCTTCGTGAGAAAAATTGCACAGGACACTAAGGATAATCACAAGGCTTTCTTTAGTAATGTTAGGAACCTGGATGAGAATTCCCAGATATGCTCATAATTAGTCCAAAATGACAAAAAATACACCGAACCCACAGACATTGCCAACATCCTAGCTGACAGGTTCAGTGCAAACTTCTTCCCCCCCCCCCTCTCCCCACCAAAAGGGCAAATATTTATCCCAGCAGAGTGCTGCCCCCCTGAAATCTCAGATGCTCAGGTAAGAGCTGCCCTCTCCAAAGCAAAAAACACAGCATCAATGGGACCAGACGGTGTCCCAGGCTGCGTCCTACATGAACTCCAAGAAGAGCTAAACCCAAACATAAAACTACTGTTCAATCTCAGCCTTACTACAGGATATGTACCCAAAGAGTGGTGTACAGCAACAGTGGTCCCTCTCCACATAGGTGGTGCCTCAACGGATCCTGGAAACTATCGCCCCATAAGCCTGACTAGTTGGTCTGCAAAGCTATGGAAAGGATCATCATGGACCTCATAAATAAAGATATTGGGGACCTACAGACACTGGATCCTATGCAGTTCACCTTTGTTAAGGGCAGATCCTGCCTCTTAAACCTGGTTGATTTCTTTGAAACAGTCACCAAGGCCATTGAGGAGGGGAAGGTGGTCCACACAGCCTACCTGGACCTCGCAAAAGCCTTCTATACAATACCCCACTCGGGCATTATAGATAAGCTCACCAGCTTAAATATAAATCTCTATGTCACTAGATGGGTTGCAAACTGGCTCAAGGACAGAACCCACATGGTTAGAATTGCTGGAGCCATGTCAGACTCCAAACCAGTTACAAGTGGCGTCCCACAAGGCTCAGTCCTAGGACCTCTCTTGTTCGGTATATATTTCTTGGAGGTACAGGCCAACACGGAGGGACTGTGGCTGACTATGTTCGCAGATGACTGCAAAATGGGCGCCATAATCGACTCTCCAGCTGAAACAAGCATCCTCCAAAAGGGCTTCATAGAAACAGACAACTGGTGCCAGAGCCATGGCCTCAAGCTAAACGCCAAAAAGTGCATAGTCATCCCCTTTGGCAAAAACAAAGTGCCCACAAATGACCACATAGGTGGTAATCCATTAAGTACAGAAGAAGTAATTAGGGACCTGGGGACCCAAGTTGATAGCAATCTCTCATTTAAAAACCACGTGGCCAAAGTGGTTAGAAAAACATTTTATATAGCCCACCTAATCATGAAGGGATTCACATCTAGATCAGGGGAGGTCATCGTGCCTCTTTACTCACCCCTCATCAGGCCCATAATTGAGTACAATGCCCCTTTTGGGATGTACCTTACCAGACACCTGCAGCAACTGGAAAGACCCCAAAAGTACCTCACCAAGAGGATCATAGGGCTCAAACAGATGCCATATGCTGCCCGGTTAAAGAAACTCCATCTCTACTCAGTGGCATACCACCTGCTTAGAGGCGATCTGTGCCTGACGTATAAAGCCATGTCCAACGCGGAATTAATGGACATGCTGCACCTCAGAAAATCCAAATCCCATCGAGCTACGTGCTCGAGAGACTTGAACCTCAGCACTGAAATAAATAGGACATGCTGGAGGGACAGATTCATAACCCAGAGGCTCCCTTTACTCTGGAATAAAATCCCAGTCCAGGTTAGGCAGAGTCCCTCATTGACTCTCTTCAAGAGGAATCATGATGAGTGGATGGGAGATCATAGGTTTACCCCGGGTATCACTTCTGTGTCACTGTTAGACAGTGGCACAGTATACTAACCTCGAAAAAGGGCATAGCAAAATTCATTTAAAATGGGTGGCGAAAGCCAAACACACTCTGGCTAGGCTTATAAATGCCCTAGGGCAGATAGCCTAGTATGAACCTATGAACCTATATTTAGTCTTTTCCTCATAAATGTGTAGCATTCAGGCAAGTCGCTGAGAATTGATCCATCGACTTTCTAGGTCTTCGGGTGGGTCACTGAGAGTTGAGGGCAGTGGACAATGATGTGCATTTGAGTTTCAGAATTTGTTTTCTTCAGATGGTGCACGCTGGCGTGGATCCTGTTCCATTGCCTTTCTAGGTGTCTAGTGGCAAGATCTGTGATCTGTGTCTGTTTTTTGGGTCATTGCCCCCCATTTTTTCGGGCTTTGTCTGATTTTTTTTTTTTTTTGCGCTGGGAGGTTGAGGGGTTTGCCTCTTTCCTGGATGCTGTGGTGGTTGCTTGGGCTTTGAGTTGGGTTGTTTTGTTTCCCAGTCTGCTTTTCTGTCTCTTGTTCATGTGGGATGGGAGGAGGGAGAAACTTGGTGGTGTCTACCTGGTTTGTTGCGGCCAAGGGGCAGTCCTGGGTGGAACGGCTAATTAAGCCTGGTGTTTTGTTTGGAGGCATGTCAGGCAAGTGGGTATTTGCTCCACTTGTGGGTTGTTGTGGTGTGGTGTATGCCCCCTCCCATTGTTGGCTTTTCCCATTTGTCGCTGTTGTGGCATAGATTTGCTTTCACTTGCTCTTGTTGTGGTGTGGTGTGTGCCCCCCCCCCCCCCGTTGTTGGCTGTTTCCGTTTGTCGCTGTTGTGGCATGGATTTGCCTTCGCTTGCTCCTTGTTAAAAAAAAAAAAAGGAAGAAAAGAGTTGGAGGACAGGGGATGTTTGGGGGGTGGTTATGGGATGGATGATGGACCAGCCTTCTGGTGAGACGTTTTTTGCGGGCTAGTAGGTAGTCCACATCTTGGCCCTCATTTCCCATGTGTGGTGTAGTGGTAACAGCTTTAGGGAGCAGAGTACTGCAGGCATACTGCTCAGATTGTGATTAGTTTCCCATTTACAGGTCATACATGCTTGTGCTATTCAGATAAAAAAATCTTGACATTTTAAATTCTTGTGGTGAACATTAGACATGGTATGAAACTAAATAATAGTAGTTTTTTTTTTTTTTGAAACAGCCATTTAGTTCTGGTTTAGCCAAGCAATGGAAACCGAATATCTGTGGTGGACAGTGTGTGCTGTGGTGGTTTTGCCAGGTCCAATGGAGTGCATTGTGGATTCCTTGGGGTTGGTTGTTGGATTTAGTCCCTCGGTTTGTGCGGTGGATAGAAGGGGTCAGATTCGAGTGTGAGTGCTTGAGACTTGGGTTGGCTGCTAAACGTGGGTGACAATTTCTTTGTGTCTTGCAGTTGTGTGGGTTTCTCGGTCGAGGTGGAATTTGTGAGGGCTGGTGCAGCTATTGGTTGTGGTTTCTCTCTAGGTGCACGCATGGTTTCTTGATATATTGCTTTACGTTTCTTTTGGGAATTTAAGAAGGCAGAATTGGAGGTTAGAGCCTATTGTTCAACAGTATTTATAAGGTGTATGGAAAATAGGTTACTACATATTTCATGTAATTTATGGAACTGTATGCAGGGGATATGTTAAATGTGCTTGCAGTAAGGTATTGTTACAGATAAATGCAAAAAAAAGGGTAATGATTTCATGAGCTGCAAGCTGTTTACACTGAATAGTAACCTTCATTAGCGAAATGCATGATACAGAAAAGTTGTCAGGAAAAGAGGAACCACAGGTATGTCTTCTGTGGTTCTGACTGGTGCAGATTGAAGTATAGCACATACATATTGGTGTAGAGTCTGCAACAAACAGGAGTGTAGATGTAAAAATGTATTTGTAGGTTCTGTGGGTGGTCCTGGCCAGGAGGTTGCACACTGGGGCTATACAATTGGAGTTGGATTCCCTGTGGATCCTTTCAGTTTTGCTTTGGCTGTTTTTACAATATAAGTTAGCTTGGCTTATACAGGGCACTAATGGATGTGTTCTGGAATGGCAAGGTTACCTGGGTTTTGGATATTGATAGGTCCCTTCATGTGTGGGGTTTACTTTTAACATACTCGACTGGTAGTTAAATTTATCTTGGGTATTTGATAGGGTCATTGGAAGCATAGCTTCAGTTATGGCAGCTTTGTCATAGATGTGAGTGGCCATGCTACATTGCTTCCCGGGTTGGGAGGATAGGTTGTCCTTGAAGATGTCTTGGAATGTGTGTTATGTATTTTGGATGTTTTATGTGTCTTTTTTTTTCTTTCTTGCAGATGGGGCTTGGGACGCTGCGGCTGTAATTTGGAATAGGTGGGTATAAGCTGGAGCCTTCTGATTACTATTAGAGGGTTTAATTTTGCCCTTTTCTTTGTAGATGGTGGTGTGCCAATACCAGTTGTGGCGATACAGTGAATTCACAGATGATGGAAGCAGTGGCGAGCGAGGAGGTTACACCTGGGGAGCACAAATGGGCAACAGTTACTGACTGATGTAAGTGGATTTCAAAGTTGTTGAGTTTTGGTAGAGGATTTTACACTGCTAGTCAGAGAAGGATAGGCCTTTGAGTTTGTGATATCAGGGTTAATGGATTGTAAAATTTGTTCTATTAACCATTAGTATGTTAGAGTAACATTGAAAGTTGTTTCTGCTTTTGGGCATTTGCATTCAATAGTAAAGGGAGCATGGCCATTGGCCATAGGTAAGGGTTTGATAAGGTGCAGGAGTCCTGGTCAGTGCCACCATGTTAAGTAATTATGGTATGTGTGCACATAGAATTTATAATTTTTTTCTTTCCTTGCAGATTGCTGAAATGCAGAGGGCATCATGCGGTGGCTTGAAAAGGGGATTTGGAAGGTGATGTTTTGATAGGCTGGACGTTCTTGCCACATGAATGGGGCATAAGGAGGATCTGAGTAATTACCATAGTAAGGCATGTTAGAGCTCTGTGTTTAATTAGTGGGAGCTGATTATTGCATTGGTATAGGGGGCAAGTAAGGAAGAGGTAGGTAAGAGGGCAAAGGGGAAAACTGTCGGGGACAGTTTATGGGAGTGTGGGGATCCCGTGGGATGAGTAGAGTTACGACATTCATAGGAGCACAGTAGGCTTAGTAGACTACAGCCCTATGGCTCCTGTAAGCCAGTGAAGTTCAATCCTTGCTTTCATGGAACCTTGTGTGTTCGTATTCACTCATCCAGTTGTTTGAACCATATGTGGGGGAAGGGCCAATGAGGTGTTTGACAGGATGCTGGAGTCTGTTCCTAATGGGTGGTATCTTGGGGTGACAAATTTGTCCCTTCAGTAGGTAGTGTTAATGTTACATACCAGGTTAAGGTTTTTACAGAATAGTACAAGGATCATTTCACTTGGGGTTTGGGTGAGTTTTGTAGATAGAGTTTAGGAAGCATGGTCGGTAGATGGCAGTGTTGGGGTAGTTTTAGAAACTGGGTGCAAAATTAGATTAATGGCTCTAAGGTTTTGATGAACTAGCCATCTTCAGGTAAGTAAGATTCCTTAATCCAGTGTGCACTGCATGATGCTCTTCATGTTTCACTGTTGCAGTCATTACATTTGGGTAATCTGCTGGCAGGTTACCCTCAGTCAGCATGAATTACAAATTCTTGGGTCCTGCGTCGGTTGCTGTCTCCACTTCCATGACGTCAGGTCGTCAGGGGTATAAAACATGCAGCCGACACCATTTTCTTTAGTCTTTCTTGCCGCGTGGTGCCCGAAGCAGAAGTATTTTGCAAGTGCCGGTCGGCCGACTACTGAAATATTCACATTTGAGTTTCAGAACCGAAGTCTTCAATAAAGCTAAGTACCCCATTGGGGAAACTTTTTTCTGCTTTTTACCAATGTCAGAAAAAGTTAATAATTGCATTACTTGTGGGAAGCAAATACCTCATAAGGATTTCCATTTATTCTGTATTCCTTGCCTAGACCCTGACCACAACTTGCCTGTCTGGCAGTTTTGTGCTAGATTTAACCAACGCACTATTAAGCATCGGTATATTTTTGCATCTAAGTATTTTGGAAACAGATTTAACTACCCAGAGATGTCGTTGGATAGCAATCCGACTACTGGAGTACATAAAAAACGCAAAGAAAAGGACAGAGAAAGGCAGTCGAGATCCAAAACCGGCGACGAAGCTTCTCCTAAGCCAGTCGCCAGTTCGCCGGTACTCAGTGAGGCGCTTTCGCAGCCCCTGATACATGCTATGTTTGAGTCGCAGGCCTCTACCGATACCCATGTGGAGTCAGGAATTCCGCAAGATACTCAAGGTATTGGACCGATGGATATATCTCCCTCAGATGGGTCTGGAGCCGCTGAGCAGGCACCGGCTTCTGAGGTTGTATTCAGACCTCAACAGTTTTACATCAAACGGACAAAAGCTGCAAAACCAAAGGCAAAGACACCTTCCAAAACTAAAAAACTGATGCCTGAGCCACATGCACAGGCCTCTATGCCTAAAAAACAGATGATCAAAATGGCTGAAGACCTTATTACCTTGATCAGGGGTACCCATCCCCCTCCAGATAAGAGGCCTAGGCAAGACACTGACTATGAATCTTCAGATCAGGTTTCTATTTCTTCTGATTCCTCTTCTGATCAGGAATTATCTTTACCTCTATATGAGGATTCTGATGCTGAGGAGTCTATTCCATCTGCATCTCCT
The DNA here is from genome assembly GCF_019279795.1 of Protopterus annectens. Classification (NCBI taxonomy): domain Eukaryota; kingdom Metazoa; phylum Chordata; order Ceratodontiformes; family Protopteridae; genus Protopterus; species Protopterus annectens. The sequence goes on from NC_056737.1 coordinate 582,220,129, forward strand.
CCTGAGGATTATTCATTTGGAGAAACCTTGCATACTTTGACGGAGCATTTTCACTGGGAGAGTCAAGACTTCTCAGAATCAAAAAAGAGGCTCAGGGATTTCCTCCTTCTCCCTCAGCACAAGCCTTTAGCCATTCCCCCATGTTAGACATTATGGATGATGTTTTTTCAGAGTCAAGTCTGACCCCTGACTCTTTACCTCCTGCTCCCAGTAAGCCTGACAGGTATTACAGGGTCCCTGACTCTCATAAATTTTTATTTAGAAACCCTGCTGCTGATCCTGAAACAATTTCACAGGGTCCTAAGGGAGTTAAGGCCTCAACAGCAAAAAAACCTTACCCCCTCCGACAGAGATTCCAGGGCGATGGACAGATGGGGAAAAAAGGTTTATACATCTGCAACCTTGGCAATCAGGGCCTTAAACTGTCAATTTCATATGCTTAAGTACCAACAACATGTTATGGGATTGCTGAAACAGAAAATGATGTTGATTTCAGAATGTGCAGAAAATAAGGAATTGCAGGAATTATTACATGAAGCTGAACAAGTTGGAAAGCATACTTTGCAATGTGGTTTTGATTCTTTAGAGGCCTCCTGCAGGGCCGCAGTTACTGGATCTGTGATTATGAGGCATGCCTGGTTAAAGGAACAAAACTTGCCTGATCATGTTAAAGCTAAATTACTAGATGCACCTTTACAGCATGATTCTCTTTTTGGTATTAAGGCAGAAGAGGTTTTAAAGAAAATGGAAGACAAAGCTAAGTCTATGCAAACTGTTATAGCTTTCTTAGAAGTGCAGCCACCTAGATTCAGTAGACACTGGCCTACAAAAAATTGGTCCTTTCCTGTGTCAGACAGAGCTCAAAGGTTCAAATCCAGACACGCTAAGGGTTCCAGGTACCAGCCTCAAGACTCATACAGGTCAAAGCAGTGGGGCGCTTCTACCTCCAAAGCTGGAGGAGATAAAGCGCAAACCTACAGAAAGCAATCCCAATGACTTCCCTCTGCCTACACCAAGCACTTATCTTTTGGCAGCACCCATAGGGGGAAAATTAGCAGTTTTTGTTCAAAATTGGCAGTTAATAACCCAGGACAAGTGGGTACTGAGCATCATATCACAGGGATACAGATTCCATTTCCACACTCTGCCAATGACAAATGGTTGGCCAGACCTGCCAAAAACCAATGTGCAGAGGCACAGAAACAGGTTACATCCCTCATGGATATGGGGGCCATTCAGATGGTACCAGAACAGGAAAAAGGAGAAGGTTTTTACTCAAGACTGTTCTTGGTACCCAGAAAGGACAAGGCCTGGCAGGCAATACTGGATTTATTGATTTTGAACACATACCTGGACATTCCAAAATTCAGAATGCTCGCTTTGCAACAGCTTCTGCCCATGCTGGGCAAGAATGCTTGGCTGGTGATTTTAGACTTAAAAGAGGCATACCTGCATGTCCCAGTAAGATAGTCGTGCAGAAGATACCTCAGATTCAAGGCTGGCTTACTGCATTACCAATTCTCTGCACTGCCCTTTGGCTTATTTACTGCGCCCAGGGACTTTACAAAGTGCCTGGCACCAGTAATTGCATTTTGCAGACAAAGAAGTATTCAAGTATGTCCTTACTTGGGCGACTGTCTCATTCAAGCAGAGAACAAGGACACTCTTTTATGACACCTGGCATTTGTGTAAAGGCTTCTAGCATGCCTAGGGTACACAATAAATGAAAAGAAATTGCTACTGGTACCCTCTCAAAAGATAAAATTCCTGGGTGCAAGCTTGCTTACAACTGCCCAGATGGCTTACCTCACACCAGACAAACAAAGGCAACTGACTACTTACTTCAAACTGATGGCAACAAAAACCCAGTCTTCTGCAAGACAAATTCTGCAGGCTGTGGGCTTCATGGCATCCTGCATCCTACTAATTTCATATGCAAGACTGCATATGAGGAAACTTCAATGGTACCTAAAAAGTTTATGGAGTCAGCATTCACACAGTCTGCAAACAATGATTCCTCTCATCCCCTGCCTGCAACAGGAGTTTCTCTGGTGGGCAAAGGCCTGTCACCAGAACATGGGACTGCCCTTCACTCTACCCCCTGCCAGCCAGATCTTAACAACAGACACATCAGATTATGCCTGGGGGGGCCCACAAGGCAGGAAGATGCATTCAGGGTATATGGGCACCAAACCAAATGCTTCTGCATATCAACCAGAAAGAGATGCTAGCCATTCAAAATGCCCTAACAGCATTCAAGGACATACTTCATCCAGGACAACTACTGATAAAGATGGACAACACCACAGTCATGTGCTATATAAACAAGCAAGGGGGCACACACTCATACCCCCTTTGCAGATTAGTCATGGCACTGTGGGACACAGCTTTGACCTTCCAGATACATCTTCAAGCTCAATTCCTGCCAGGAAAACAGAACACTCTGGCAGATGATTTAAGAAGAAACCTTGTGGATCCTCACGAGTGGAAACTAAATCCACAAGTATTCAGCATGATAACAGAGAAATGGGGGAGCCCAGACATAGATCTATTTGCCTCTCCTCAAAATTATCAACTGAAAAGATTCTGCACAAGCACTTATCACAGACAAGCATGGAAAGTGGACGCCCTATCTTTCAGTTGGAAAAACCTGTCAGTTTACACCTTTCCTCCTCTGCCTCTTCTACCCAAGGTCCTCCTAAAAGTCAGACAAGAGAAGCCAAAAATGATATTAATTGCCCCAGACTGGCCCCGCCAATACTGGTACCCAATCCTAAGGAACTTGTCTCAATGCCCAGCTTAGACCTTACCTCAAAGACCACAACTACTGTCCCAGCAAAACAATCAGATCCTGCATAATCAACTACAGACTCTGAACCTGGCAGCATGGATAATCATGTAATCATACCAATGACACCTCTCAGTAAAGCTGTGATGGATGTCATTTTGGAAGCCAGAAGGCCTAATACTAGAAAATCTTATGCTGACAAATGGAAGAGATTTTGTGCTTGGAATCAAGCACAAGGAACTGATATAGCAGAACCACATATTCTTCAGATATTACAATACTTATCTGAGATGCTTGACAAAGGCCTATCTTTCTCATCAATCAAAATCCATGCCTCTACCATTTCAGCTTATTACAATACAGAGCTACCAAGCTTTTCTCATCCCTTACTAAAACAGTATCTTAGAGGAGCCAAAAACCTAAGGCCTCCTAGAAGATCACCATTACCTGCATGGGACCTCAATTATGTGTTGGAAAAGCTCACCCTGCCTCCATTTGAACCAGCCGCTACCGCTGATATAAAGTTCTTATCATGGAAGACAGCCCTGCTACTAGCGATTACTTCAGCAAGAAGGGTTTCAGAGCTACAGGCCGTCATGGTTGTAGAGCCTTTTATCATATTTTACCCAGACAGGGTGTCTCTAAGGACAAATCCTACTTTTATGCCTAAGGTGGTTTCCTGTGTGGCAGTTAACCAAACAATTCATCTGCCAACATTTTTTCCAAATCCGCAGAACAAAGGGGAGAGAATTCTGCATTCCTTGGACGTACACAGACAGCTAAGATTCTACTTGAGCAGGACAAAAGCTCTAAGAAAAACTGAGCAATTACTAGTGTCATATGCTACAAGATCAGAAGGAAAGGCCATGTCAAAGCAGACAATTTCAAAGTGGATAAGCCACTGCATCCGTTTCTGCTACTCACACCATGGTAAGTCTGTGCCCAAAGGCATTAGGTCTCATTCCACCAGAGCTGCAGCTACTTTGGCAGCCTTTCTCAGAGGGGTACCAACCAAAGACATTCTAGAGGCTGCTACTTGGAGTTCTGTTCACACCTTTACAAAGCATTACCATTTGCCTCTCTACTCTAAGTCCAGGGCAGGCTTTGCCACTGCAGTGCTGCAGGGCCTTATAGCCGCACCTAATGCTGTTTAGCTCCAGCCTCCCAACCATAGCTTTGGGGATTCTACCCAAATATAATGACTGCTACAGTGAAACATGAAGAACATAGTACAGTTGTGTACACTTACCATAAATGTAGATGTTCGAGTATATTCACTGTTGCAGTCCAGGTTACCCTCCCGCCATCCCCCTGTCATTCTATAGTTTATTTTTCCTTCTCTATCTTCTACAACCTATGTGGTGTATTTGCTTGTAGATGAAGGTAAAGTTTCTACTGATGCATGTATATAGATTTATATATATATAATATTGCTACCTTTTTGGGGGCACCTGACATCGGGGGCAAGAAAAACTAAAGAAAATGGCGTCAGCTGCATGTTTTATACCCCTGACGACCTGACATCATGGAAGAGGAGACAGCAACCGACACAGGACCCAAGACATTGGAATTCAGGCTGACTGAGGGCAACCTGCCAGCAGATTACCCAAATGTAATGACTGCAACAGTGAATACACTCGAACATCTACATTTATGGTAAGTGTACACAACTGTACTTTGCTCTTATTTAAGAGGGACATCAGTTGTTGCTGCCATGTCCAAAGGGATATAGGTACAGCCATGGGGGGGGGGGGTTACACCTCAGGTTTGGTAATAGGCTATAATAGCATGACTATGGATGGGTGTTTTATTTTCCTTAATTATGGTTAACAATGTTGTTGGGAAGTGGTTGGGAAAAGAGTGGTATATTTATTTGTAGAATAGGCCTTTTAATGTTTTCATTTGTTTTATTTTGCATGGGTATCAGTTGTATTGTGATTCTGTGAGGTGTGGAGGAAATTATACGGGTATTTTTGTTAACACATCTTAATTTTCATTGGTGTTTTGTATGCGGTAGTAGATGCATTTTATGCAGTTGATGAAGGAGCTATGCCAGTGGTGGTGCATACTGTCATTAAGAAGCTGTGACTATGTATGAATGAAGTATTTACAGTCTTTTCTTTTACAGATAGCTTGGAGGCTGCAAATGGAGAAGGGCCGACTGGGCATTACTTGGTAGGTTGAAGGAAGGTGGCTTCGACAGGTGAGAGAGGAGGTCGAGGATGATGTCGGTTGATGGGGTGGTGTGAAAAGAGTTTATGGTCTTCCAGCAAGGCACCCACATATGGAATTGTTATATATTTTTTCCAATAGCTACAACATAATGATTTGATATGGATGTTTCATGTTATTCAGTTTAGTTGGGCGAATTGGGTTTATTATTATTTACACCAGTTGCTGTCATATTGACCGCATTGGTAGATTAAATTGCAAGAGAGTAGGTAAATCTTTTTTTTCTTTTTCTGCTGTATGTGTCAACTGTGAGCTAGACAGCTCTTAACATTTTTTGCAGTGATCTGTGGGGATATTTTTGCAGTGTTGGTCACATAAATGTTTAGCAGTCTAGTAGAGTGTTCCATATGGCAGTCAATACGTGACTCAGGTAAGGTATATTTATATTTAACTTATCTTTTTACAGTGCTTAGTTGCATCATCTTCAGCTGGTATTATCATTTTACTTTTGGTGCTTATTGAAGGTCACTGATGCTGTTGTATGTTTATTGCTTTGGCTGTGATAGGATTTTATGCAGGTAAAGTGGGGTTGGGCTGAGATAAGGGAGATAGGGCAGTGTAATGGGGGGCATTCCAAAGACTAAGGGTGCTTTTTGACAAGGTTTAATGCCTTTAAGTGAGTGTCATGAATTTACAGTGTGCTTTCGTTTGCAGATGTAAGTAGTTGGGGCTTGAAGGTAGTGGATTTGGAAGGTGATGGATTTGTCAGGGTGGCTGTTGCTGCTGTTTTGAACAATAGTCACATGAGGTGTTTAGGTTATCAGAATGGTATGCAATAAGGTGTAGAGGGTAGATAGCAGAATGAGCAAAGCCTTGAAGGAAACTGAGGTGAAAGGTAATGAATTCTGTCACAGTGGTTGTTCTGGTGTGGTACAGTGGGGTTGAGGGTAATATTACTTTATTCAGGTTCATTGAGGCACAGCTGAATTTACACTGGTTTGTGATAGTGTGGTTTACGGGTATTGCAGGTATGCGGGTGTTCTAGGCGATAGTTCAGGATGTGGGTATTGTGTCAACGAGGGAGGTTATGAAAGGTATGGTTTTGTGTTTCTTTGCAGATGAGGGCTGGTCTTAATGATCGGACTGGAGTATAGAAAATGGGTGCATCGAATGATGTTTGGCCTTAGGATGGAAGCTGTCTTGGAAGATGGGGAACAGCTGGTCAGGCTGGTGGGCGGAGAAGAGGGGCAGGCTTGCCCTCTTCTGTTCCGCCGCTGGTGATGGTTGTGCAATTCAATAAGTTGAAAGTGAGCGGTTGCTCTGGTGGATAAGTTAATAAGCAAGCAGAGCTGCTTGTTTGAATGGCAGTGTAATTCAGTTGAAGGTGAGCGGGAACGCTGCCATATTAGTGCAAAGATAAGTGAGCAAGTGGGGGATGCTGCTTATCAAGGGTGAGTTGGTTACGCTGCCCTTATGGTTATTTTATGTCTTCTTTAATGGATGTTATTATCACCAAAATTTATAACTATTGGTTAGCAATCATGTTTATGGAAGTCTAATAAAGGTCATCTAATGTCATTCGGTGTTGTGTGTTTATTGAAGTGGAACAGGACAAATGAGGTTTGGAACAGACCCTTTTGTCCTGGGTCATCTTCAGTGGGGTGCTAGATATATAGATTAGCAGGAATTAAAAGGATAAGGGTAAGATAGGGTTAATTGGGAGGGAGGGATGTTAGGAGGAAATGAGGTAAGGACAGGGAGTGGATTAAAGGGTTTTGCCAAGTGTAGTTGAGGTAGGAGTCACATTCTGGTGTGAACTTGCTACCCACCCTCTTTTTATTAGCAGGGTTTGTGTTTATGTTATGTGGGGGAAGGCGGAGAAGAGGAGTAGGCTTGCCCTCTTCTGTTCCTCCCTCTGGTGATGGATGTGCAATTCAATAAGTTGAAAGTGAGTGGTTGCTCTGGTGGATAAGTTAATAAGCAAGCAGAGCTGCTTATTTGTCTGGTGGTGTAATTCAGCTGAAGGTGAGTGGGAACACTGCCTTGTTAGTGCAAAGATAAGTGAGCAAGTGGGGGATGCTGCTTATCAAGGGTGAGCGGTACTCTGCCCTTATGATTATTTTATGTCTTCTTTCATGGTTGTTATCACCGAAATTTATAACTATTGGTTAACAATCATGTTTATGGAAGTCTAATAAAGGTCATCAAATGTCATTCGGTGTTGTGTGTTTACTGAAGTGGAACAGGACAAAAGGTGCTTTTACTTTTAAAGAATTCCAAATATTACACATTCCAAGCATGAAAAGCAACCTGGATACGGGTCAGATTAGCAATGAGGCTGACAGAGCTACATTTGCAAAACCATGTCTAATTAGGCCCTGTTGCTTCTCTTCCCAGATTATTCTGAAATCCTGTGCTATTACCATACAAAATAAATAAGCCCCTTATAATTTTCAGCTCCAGGCCCATTGCTGAGTTGCCAGTCAGTAAGTCCTTATCAGTCTGTTCTGTACTTGTGTGTGAACATCTGAGATTGTTTAGCTCTTTGAACTAGCCAGTCAGGAAACTTCATAGCATTTGGTTGGGAGCCCCTTTTTCACTTTCTCTAGCCATAAAAGATAAAACATTATGGTTGGTGAAGGTGAAGGCATAACAGACTGATTATAAATAATAGAATAATCAGATTTATAGCTCTGTTTTAAAGAAAACCCAGACAGAAATCAGCGTGTTTCTTTTGTCCTGTCTTTACTCACCAGCTCATGCTTACCCAAAGAGTTAATGAAAAAAATGCTGTGGGACACAGCAGCGTGAGTAAGTGGCACAGCTGACCTCAGGAAGTATAATATCATTTTTAAATGAATACATTGGTGGGATCATCACAAAAGTTAAACCGAAAATTCCTGGGCACACTTCTGAAAGAGCTACAAGCCAGTAGTCTACTAGTGTGATTACTTTGTTGTCACAAGTCTTTAATAGATTTTCCTCTGTAGGGCGTGCCTTCGTTGAAGGTTGAATACCGAGCTGGCACCTCAGCGTTCGTGAAAATCTACTGCCAATCATTAGCGGACCGGAGTTCCACTGTGGAAACCCCTAACCAGGAAAAGCTGAAAGACAACAACAACCCTATCACTATGCGATACAGTGGTTCTGTGATGTGTGATTGAACTATTTTAATGTGGAACTGAAAACACTGACAAAAAAATTGGAACATACACAATACTTAACACAAACATCTTAAATGCAGTAATATCAAAAAAGTAAATATACTTCCTTTCCTGATATTAACACTAACTCCCCATCATAATACTAGCTTCAAATTCATCTAAATAGTGGCAGTGTTATGGGAAGGTTTTTATGAAGGTAAGGTAAAGGGTTAAGGTTGAGGGAAGGGCTCTGTCCCCCTGCAGAACATGAGCAGTGGGCATTAATCCTAAATTATAAAATCCTTTCCGTAATACTGCCTCTCCACAAGACACTTTCAGGTGCACAGGCATTCACAAACACACGCACAAACAACATTGCATCTATCCCCTAACCTGACCCTGACCCTGACCCTAACCCTAAAATGCATAAACTCACACACATTTAACACCTGTCATTCACTCATCCCTGACACTAACTCACACGCACAAACACTCACCCCTCCAACCCCACTTACCTGTCTTGACATTAAACACCATCAACATTTCTATGACTCAGCTGTCTGTACCATTGACATTAAACACCACCACCTCCATTTGTCGAAGATATAGCATTCAACAAAATGCAGGAGACTGGATACAGCACATGAAATTTGCAACAATTAAGACATTTACTGGTTTCTAAAACCTCAGCTAACCTTTATGAGTGGGAGCTTTTCTTTTGCTATTTGTGTGAAATGACAGATACTTCTTTGTGCCAGTCTACCATCTCTATTTATGTAGTTACCAGTATTTTACTGAAGTGCAGATTGCTTCCTCCTTTACTTGATGATCTTAAAACTAAGAAAAACACGCTGAACCTTACTGTATAATAGCAGTTTATTAAACACAGTTGATCGCTTTAGTCCAAATGACAGCACTTCTTAAGAATCGGATTAAGAGCGACACACATTTCCTTCTTATAAAGCCAAACATATGATCAGTTACATAACTAAATGCCATAAAGTCTCTAAAAATGGGAACTTGTATTGATAAAATGTACCATAAAGCTTCTAAAAAATGGGAACTTATAAAATGTAAAGATGAAAAATACATGAAAAATATAACTATAAATACCCGACTACAATAAAACTGTGCACAGATCCATCATATCATAAAATCTTGCAGGGTTAATGCACTAAAAATATTTATCTAAAACCAAATACAAATTTAATACAATCTGAATAAATTAATAATTCCAAACACTAGTTTGAGCTTAACAAATTCAACTACATAAAACAGCCTGATTTGAGCCTTAAAACACCAGAAATAGAAACCAAATCCTTAAGGTTTAGGGTTAGGAGGGTGCCTAATGGGTAAGGTGTTTGCCTTACAAACACAAGGTGCAGGGTTTGAGTCTCACAAGGGATAATTGGCTAGGCTTAAAATGGCTTGTAAGGGCAGTTAGCCTAGTACTAATCTATGAATCTATAAGACCTGGTTCCATAAAGGAATTAGTTCTGAGGTGCCATTTCAATTCTGCCAGTTGAAGAATATAGTTCATAGGATCCCACAAGACCCAAGATCCACCTGGTCAATGACAAAAAACTTAAAGTTTTCAATACTTTTGACACTGAGATGTCTATAAAGTGCATTACGCTGATCTCTTTTTACTTCTGTCATACATCTGTTGATAAATTCTGGCTCTGAACTGATTCATAATCTTTCCTGTGTAAAAACTGGGGCATTTCTGACACTGTGCTACGTAAACCACTCCCTTACTTTAGCAAGATAATTTGTACTTACGTTTAATTTTTCTGTAGCCCTGAATAGTAAATATGGATCCCTCCAAAATCACTTTACATTGGCCACTCAGTCCACATTTAGTCATAACTCCACTGAAACCTAGGTCCCTATATATTTTTTCAGAAAGAGCCTTAAAGCACCTGTCTTTTTTAATACTACCTTAGGAATCTCACCTACCACTTTCACCAATTCCTGATTGGTGGTGAAAATAGTCGAATTTCTAAAAATACTAGCCTTAATGTCACTGAACTCAGCACTATATGTCAATGCCATAACCTTAGCAAATGTTTTGATACCATCACCAAAGTCCTCTCTCAGTTCCAAAGGGCCACCTGGTCCAAGTACCCTTTAGCTCTTCTGGATGCTACCTTTACTCTGAATCTCATTGATTAAGAATGAAGGATAACCCCGTACCTCAAACAATGTTTTTAACATGTCACTTTCAGTTTTAAACCTACTGTCTTGAGATACCATTCTTGATAAATGCACAAATTGACCCTTAACCAAAGACTTTATGATGACTGGAGTGCCAACTGCTCTAATGTAATAAAGAATTAGATTAAGTTGGTTTCCTCTGCTAACTAGATTCAAAACATAATTGTGTTCTGTTCTTGGTGATTAATGTGTCCAAATAATTAATTTCATCACTGGACCAGTTCATAGTAAATTTAAAAAGTGCAGTTGTAGAGTGAAGGAGTACAGAAAATTCTTTACGTTTTTCTAAGGTATCAATCCCAAAAGTTACAATGTCATCTAAGAATCTACCATATAGGGAGCAACACTGCCTGTACTGTGAGGGGGAAAAACATAATTTTCTTCCCATAATAATACTGCCAAAATTTGGGACACAGGACACCTCCATGGCAACATCAGAACTCTGTATAAACAACTAACCTTCAAACACTATAAAATCATTTTCCAACACCAAATTCATCAGAGCAATTAAAGTTTTTACCTTCACATGGTCAAATTTATATTTAAAACATAAATGCTTATAAAACCATTTACGACTGGTATCATGTGGGATAATGGAGACAAGATCATTCACATCTATACCGACAAATATTAGATCATTATTTTATAATTCATGAGATACCTGAGATAAAAAAATCCCATGAATCTTTATATAAATGCTGTAATACTGTAAGTCAATATAACATGCAATACTAAAGGTCTTACAACATTTTGTACCTACAGTCAGTTGTAAAGGAGGGTCCACCAGGTGTTTGTGGATTTTAGGGATACCAAAGATTGTGGGAATTCTTGGTTCAGGCACCACAAAAATTCAGGTCTATATTACATATCTGAACATTTAAATGTTCAAATCTTTAGTGATTCGAACATTTAAGCATTCGGATATGTAATGTATACCCTAAAATTCATATTCACTCTTGCTCAACCATTCGTCCAGCAACAGTTCTTCCAAACCTGAATCTATTCTGCTATATGCTGTATTTTTCTCATTCAGGGACACTTGCTCATATGCGTCACAATAAAACAAGGATAGCATATTGTTAGTGTAATCATTCACATTCATTACTACCGACTGCCCACTTTTATCTGGTTGCATTAACTTGATTTATCTGTTATTAATCACGCTTGTCATAAGCTCACGTTCATTAACATTTAGATTTTGCAAATGAGAAATGTTCCTTTTGGATTTAATAATCCTCCTGATCTTATACTTATATATTTGTTTTCAAAAATAGAAATGATAGGGTGTAAATAGGGGTTGAACACCCTAGGCTTTCTACATAGATTTATGCACAGGATGACCTCTGACCCTGATTTATTAAAATATAGGCTCAGGTTTAATTTGCAGGTAAATAATCTCAGGCCAACAAGTACATCCTTGAGTTTGGCTTTTGTCACTGGACAAACTTAAGCACCTTTTTGAACAAGTTAGCCCATGTTTTATCAGCATAACTATCACTATAGTTACAGACCTTAAAATCTTGTCTGGTATTAGAAATTATGAAACATTGTTCATTTATTTGTGGAATATGTCCCTCTCCAATCCCCTTCTTCTTTTCCCTCACAATACAGGGAGTGTTGGTTCCAGTATGAGAGATTCTTGGATGACATTGTGATTTTTTAGACTGATACATGAGACAAACAAAGACATTTTTGTATTCCTTCACTCTACAACTGAATTTTTAAAATTGATTTGGTCATGTGATGAAATTAATTATTTGGGCACATTAATCATCAAGAACAAAACACAACTATGTTCTGGATCTAGTTTGTAGAGGAAACCAACTCATTCTAATTTATATTACATTATAGCAAATGGCACCCCAGCCATAACAAAAAGTCTTTAGTTAAGGGTGAATTTCTGCATTTATTGAGAATGGTATCTCAAGACAGTAGACTTAAAACTGAAAGTGGCATATTAAAAACAATGTTTGAGTTGTAGGGTTATCCTTCATTCTTAATCAATGAGATTCAGAATGATGTAACATCCAGAAGAGCTAAAGGGGACTATTCCCCAATACTTTTACCAGGTGGCCCTTTGGAACTGAGAGAGGAGTTTGGTAATGGTATCAACAAATTTGCTAAGGCTATGAAATTAACATATAGTGCTGATTTCAATGACATTAAGTTTAGTATTTGTAGAAGTTAGACCATTTTTACTACCAATCAGGAACTGGTGAAAGTGGTAGGTGAGGTTCCTAAGGCAATATATAAGCACACCTGTTTTAAGGCTCTTATTGAAAGCAATAGGGATCTGGGTTCAGGTGAAGTTATGACTAAGTGTGGACTGTATGGCCAATGTAAAGTGATTTTGGACGGATCCATATTTACTATTCAGGGCTACAGGAAAGTTAAACTTAAGCACAAATTGTCTTAGTACAGTAAGGGAGTGGTTTACATAGCACAGTGTGAGCAATGCCCCAGTTTTTACAGTAGAAAGACTATGAAACCCATCAGATCCAGAATTAATTGACATTTGCATGATCTAAATAAAAAAGATCAACGTAATGCACTTTATAGACATCTTAGTGTCAAAAGTAGTCATAATTTCACATCTTCTGCCATCAATCAGGTGGATCTTGGGTCTCGTGGTGGTCCTGTGAATTATATTCTTGAGATGATGGAATTGAAATGGCAACTTAGAAGTAATTTGTATGTGGAACCAGATCTTAATGATTTGGTTTCTATTTCTAGTGTTTTAAGGCTCAAAGCAGGTTGTTTTATGTTGTTGAATTTGTTATGCTGAAACTAGTGTTCTGAATTATCTTATTATTCAGATTGTATTAAATTTGTATTTGGTATTATATAAATATTTTTAGTACATTAATCCTGCAATATTTTCTATGTGATGGATTTGTGCACATTTTTATTGCAGTCAGGTTTTTATACTTACATTGTCAGGTATTTTTCACCTTTACATTTTTAAGTTCCAATTTTTAGAAGCATTATGGTACATTTTATCAGTCCAAGTTCTCATTTTTTCTAGGCTTTATTGTATTTAGTCATGTAACTGATCATGTGTTTGGCTATGTAAGAAGGAAGTACGTGGATCTTAATCCACTTCTGAAGAAGTGCTGTCACTTAGATGAAAGTACTCAGCGGTGTTTAACAAAGTGTGGTTATATGGTAATGTTCTGTGTAATTTTCTTAGTTTGTTTTAAGTTTAGAATGTTTTTGCATTTTTTTACTTGGTGACCTTGGTATATTCCCCAGTATGTAATAATGTTCTGTTTTGTTGGATTTTTTACTTGGTGACCTTGGTATATTCCCCAATATGTAATAATGTTCTGTTTTGTTGGATTTTTTAACTTGGTGACCTTGGTATATTCCCCAAAATGTAATAATGTTCTGTTTTGTTGGATTTTTTTAACTTGGTGACCTTGGTATATTCCCCAATATGTAATAATGTTCTGTTTTATTGGATTTTTTACTTGGTGACCTTGGTATATTCCCCAATATGTAATAATGTTCTGTTTTGTTGGATTTTTTTACTTGGTGACCTTGGTATATTCCCCAATATGTAATAATGTTCTGTTTTGTTGGATTTTTTTAACTTGGTGACCTTGGTATATTCCCCAATATGTAATAATGTTCTGTTTTGTTGGATTTTTTACTTGGTGACCTTGGTATATTCCCCAATATGTAATAATGTTCTGTTTTGTTGGATTTTTTTTCTTGGTGACCTTGGTATATTCCCCAATATGTAATAATGTTCTGTTTTGTTGGATTTTTTACTTGGTGACTTTGGTATATTCCCCAATATGTAATAATGTTCTGTTTTGTTGGATTTTCTAACTTGGTGACCTTGGTATATTCCCCAATATGTAATAACGTTCTGTTTTGTTGGATTTTTTACTTGGTGACCTTGGTATATTCCCCAATATGTAATAATGTTCTGTTTTGTTGGATTTTTTACTTGGTGACCTTGGTATATTCCCCAATATGTAATAATGTTCTGTTTTGTTGGATTTTTTACTTGGTGACCTTGGTATATTCCCCAATATGTAATAATGTTCTGTTTTGTTGGATTTTTTAACTCGGTGACCTTGGTATATTCCCCAGTATGTAATAATGTTCTGTTTTGTTGGATTTTTTACTTGGTGACCTTGGTATATTCCCCAATATGTAATAATGTTCTGTTTTGTTGGATTTTTTAACTTGGTGACCTTGGTATATTCCCCAATATGTAATAATGTTCTGTTTTGTTGGATTTTTTACTTGGTGATCTTGGTATATTCCCCAATATGTAATAATTTTCTGTTTTGTTGGATTTTTTAACTTGGTGACCTTGGTATATTCCCCAATATGTAATAATGTTCTGTTTTGTTGGATTTTTTACTTGGTGACCTTGGTATATTCCCAATATGTAATAATGTTCTGTTTTGTTGGATTTTTTACTTGGTGACCTTGGTATATTCCCCAATATGTAATAATGTTCTGTTTTGTTGGATTTTTTACTTGGTGACCTTGGTATATTCCCCAATATGTAATAATGTTCTGTTTTGTTGGATTTTTACTTGGTGACCTTGGTATATTCCCCAATATGTAATAATGTTCTGTTTTGTTGGATTTTTTTACTTGGTGACCTTGGTATATTCCCCAATATGTAATAATGTTCTGTTTTGTTGGATTTTTTTACTTGGTGACCTTGGTATATTCCCCAATATGTAATAATGTTCTGTTTTGTTGGATTTTTTACTTGGTGACCTTGGTATATTCCCCAATATGTAATAATGTTCTGTTTTGTTGGATTTTTTACTTGGTGACCTTGTTATATTCCCCAATATGTAATAATGTTCTGTTTTGTTGGATTTTTTACTTGGTGACCTTGGTATATTCCCCAATATGTAATAATGTTCTGTTTTGTTGGATTTTTTATTTGGTGACCTTGGTATATTCCCCAATATGTAATAATGTTCTGTTTTGTTGGATTTTTTAACTTGGTGACCTTGGTATATTCCCCAATATGTAATAATGTTCTGTTTTGTTGGTTCCCCCAGGGTCTGGGACACCCCATAGTAGCTCATTATCTCTGTGTTTACTCATGCAAGTTGCTCATTTTTATTTTGATTTACAGACAGGCAAACAGGAAACATGTTTCATATCTTACTTTTTGGGTGAACTCTATAGACCCTTATTTACAGTCACATATTCTTTATTTGAGTTTGAAATAGATTTTGCATACTCACTATTTATGCTATTAACTGCAATGATGCAGATGTGTAAACTTCAGTCAATGTTTACAAGGCTTGCCAGTGTGTTATAGCTGTAATGTGGCAGCATTGCACCAATATGCTATCATATGGATGTTTTTGGCTTAGTTTGACAGGAACCCATTAGATAAATGTGTTGTCTTTAAGGAAAGCCTGCTATGTTGCTGTTTGCAATGCATCTTAAAGGCAAGCTTCATTAGTAAAAGAAAACAGCTAGATAATGTCATTTGCTATCCATTTAATATGCTGAATGATTTTGTCATTAACTTGAAAATTCTTCCGCGCCTTTGTGGAAAATAGTGGTAAACTAACAGTGCCACGAAGTACATATAAATAGATAATTAGTTCTCTTGGGGACTGAAAGATGTAAAGCTAAGCTATAATACTTTTTTTGTGTTTGTTTTATAAGCCATGAGCAGGATATTCCTATTGGTCATTTTCCAGAAAACCATACCATTAATGTTTTTGTGACTATTTCATTCATGTCCATAAAGAACTTAACCTTCCGAAATGATATGACAAATGTTTAATATATTTTACAGTATCATTGATCCATAAAATATTGTAAGACTTCATTTACAGAATTAAAAACACTTGGACAACTACAACTTGAACTTCAATGAGAATGTTCAGTTTAGCGATCTTAATGCAGCATTTGAACATTTCCAACCCCCACTTTTTGCATGCACATATAACATTTTACGTCTGATGTTACACAAAATATTATATAAAAGCAGAAACATGCACATGGAAAATATATATATATATATATATATATATATATATATATATATATATATGTATATATATATATTAAGCATACATGCATGCACACACACACACACACAAACATGCTGCACACTTATCAAACTTTAGCAATGCCTTGTCATTTTGTCGAATTGCAGTCCGTTTGAGTGGGAAGTTTAATGACCTAAGGTATTCATTACTGCAGTTGTGTGATAATTATTGTGGTTTTCTTGCTAATGTTTTATTCTGAAAGTGGTGATGCAATGGATTTTTGTTTTGGAATAGAAAATAATTTAGTAATCTGTTCACTAACTTCCAGTCTGTGTATTTACCATTGTGTATTTGTGCAAGATTAAAGCATAGTAGAGATTGGGGAGTTTTTCTCTTTCCTTCAGTTGTGTAATCCTGGAAATGGAAAATATAATGGGGTATGCTCCCATGCATAAAATGTTTATTTTACTGTTTTATTTTGGTGGAATTGGATATTGAATGTTTGGCATATATTGTAGTTTGCATTTGTATTTGGAATTTAGGCCATATGCCAATGTAGATTTATCTGTCTGCATGTGGATTACTATGTTTGGTTATTTTATTTTGTGGTTAGTAGGCTTATACAAAGAACTGCATGTTTTTTTTCAGTGTTTAGCACTTAAACATGCTGAATTTTTTTAGCCCATTAAAATTGTTTAATCCATGGTTAATGTTCATTTGTGACATTTATTTATATATAATTTAATCAAGGATGCATGTACTAGGGACAGATTACATAATTGCCACAGATTTATTTTCCTTATTTAGTGATGTCATGCATCAGGTGAGATGCGCAAGTTATATAAGACTTTTGTGGTCTTGCTGTCGTCAGCACTGATGAATCTGCATTGCACAATGAAACTCGCCTGCAATAAGCTTTTTATGTTTACTTAGGCCTCAATGGATGCTGCATTTGGTATCTGCTGTTTGTTCTTGATTGACATGCGCTGTCAGGCATTAGTGATTCCTTACTCTTCTTTGTGATCCATGTGCATATATGGGATACATACACTCTGTCAATATGTTCTTACACTGAGTAATGAAAAATCTCATAGAGCTGATTGGAAATCAGCTTATCAAGCTATATAAGCTGTTTAGAGTGAGATTGTGAAACAGTAGGGTTTGGAAAAGTTGCCCTTTTCCTACTGTAGTGCAATCTTGGAGTTGATATATATGATTAGCAGATAGTGTAGGGGTGCAAAAATACATTTCTTTAATTTTTGGTATGTCTAACTTCAAACTATCCATATCTATGTCTACGTATATATGTATATATATGTAAGTGAAATGAATTATGAATTGTATCTTTCTGAGCTGAATGATATAATTCATAATTCATTTCACTTAAACATATATAATCTTTCTGAGCTGAATGTCTGTGGGGGTGGTGCTGCGGTAGCATTGTTGCCTCACAGTTAGACGTCACCCGTTCCATTCTCAGTTAGAGCGTCTTCTGTGTCGACATGCGTTGCACATTTCTTAAAAAATTAAGGATGAAAAAACGAAAATCCGGTATGTGGTATGCATTATACAAGCTAATATTATCAAATGTATGTAAATGTTAGCAATTCATATGTGAGAATGATAGCCAGCAATTTACAGAACCTTTTTTTTATGGCTATAACTTCTAAATGGAAATTGGTTAGAAAATATGATTTGTTGAGTGAAGATAACAGACACTGTATATGAAGAGAAAGTGATTAATTGTGAGGTTCCTCAAGGTTCAATTCTTGGACCTATTTTACTTAGGATTTTTCTGCCTAGTTTCTTTCTGGCAGATAATGGATGTGTTGGCAAATATGTGTATGATTCCAAGGTTGGTTCAATAGTAACTTCAAATAATTATCAGTATTATTTTTGGGCATTCTTAGATAAATTTGATCCCTGGGTAGAAGATAATGTAATGGAGTCTAATATCAGGAAAACTAAGGTTATGCATTGTGGTGTTAATAATCCTAGTGATCCTTATGGTGTGAAGGGCATATTTATTTATTTATTATTTATTGACATTTGTTAACCGGTTTAGTCCAACTGAGCCAGGGGTCCATTTTCAGTGGAGACCCGAGGAGAAAAGCTCCAGATACATATCTTGGAGGAAGCTAATGTTGTTAATGATTTGGGGCATTAACATTGATGATAAGTTTAATTTTGGAACCAGTATATCAGGTGTTATCAGGTGGTGTTACTATGAGTAGAGAAACGCCTTTAGGACAATTTCTTCTAGTGAAGTAAAGGTACTATTGCCAGTTTATAAAATAATTTGTTCAACCCATTATTGAGTATGAAGCTGTAGTTTGTTCATATGGCAACATATGTGTGTGTGTGCGTGTGTGTGTGTGTGTGTGTGTGTGTGTGTGTGTGTGCGCGTGCGCGCGTGCGTGCCCCTCACTACAGAGAACATAGTCAAAGCAGGTAAGCAAAGCTTGGCATTCACTGATCTTCTTTGTTTTTTGTCTTATTTTTCCCCAGCGTTTCTGGGCTCATTATTATTTGTCTTGACATTGCAGTATGGAGCCTTATAATTTATATAATAGTCATAATTTTGTTTATGGTAAATTAATTTTAGAAACAATATTTGAACAGTTTAAAGCAGGCTTGCAATGATCAGAGAGAAATACACCACAACTGAAAATAATGGCGGAAATGTTTTTATCAACTGAAGAGTAGCTTTTGCTTTTTAGAAATTATAGAACTCAAAACTATTTTATATCCATGTCAGTGGGTTCCCGTCTCTTTTAAAAAAGTATGCTTTACATGATGGTATTTTTGTCATGTACAGTAGTTTATAGTAATGTACAATTAAATGCTTGCAGGATAATTGTAAATGCTGCATGGTAAAATATATAAATGCAAACAAACCGCATGATAAGATATACATTAACTATTTATTAAGATAGCTGGAAAGCTGAAGTAAATTCCTGGTGTGGTGCTTTGTGTTACTTATTCCTGCTCTGTCTTAGGCTTACATAACAGCCCTAGTTAATGTTGTTGACGTAACTGTAAAGCTTCTGTGCTTTGTCTTGCCATTTAAGTGTTGTGTTTACTAAATATACTCCTTCTTTCAAAAATGCAATAATTCCTGAAGATCTGAGGTTCTGGGACCAAACTCAATAGAAGTATAAGATATAGAATAAGGAATGGACCCTTAATTCTAATATGGATCTAATTTAAGTTATCGCAGATTGTGTGGAGCATTTTACTGGATGAATGGCATAATACACATTTTGTATCTTATGCTAAAGCAAGTATGTCAGCTTGTAGGTGCTTTATTCATGTAAGCATGCATCATGTGATACATTACAAGGCATGTCATTGTGTCATAATGGAGTCTGCCATTCCTGCTTTTGGCATGGGAGAGCTTCAAACCTGCAGCTGAGTATGATGTGTGCCAGCACTTAGTTTCACAGAAAATTTGGTACCATTTACATTAATAGATCTGTCAGTGAAGCCTCTGTATGAGCTAAATCCCTTTACCCCAAGGAGTTTTTACCTTGGAGTTTGTTAAAATAAATATTGGGTGCAGGAAGACTCAAGCCCCTTCTTAGTGTGGGATGGAAAATCAAGACTTTAGAGATTTAGTACAGTAGTCTTGCTTTTGGCAAGAAAATTTTAGATACTTTTTAAGGCTATTCTGATTCAAGAGTGTGACAGTGTTGATACTGATAATGGGTTTTTCACTGCTTTAGCATGAAAGTGAAATAATGCTCTGCATGGATTTGCAATGCTGAAAGATGATTTTGAATTTACATTTGAAATGTTATTACAGGAGTGCATTGCACCAGACTTTCGCTGGGGCAACTATTACATTGTCACTACAAAGTTTTATCTGTTGACTCAGGGATCTTTTATACTTAACCACATATTTCTAAGATACTTGAAAGAAAACATTTTAAATTGTTATGATGTGCTGCAGCCTGTGAATCTTAATCCGTCGATTCTTGTTTCAAAAGAGTGTTACATAAATGTGTGCATATACTTGCACATGCAAAAATCCATCTTTTCAGTGACAAGTTAAGTAGTTTCTTACCTGTAGTTTTTTTTTTTTATTTTTTTTCAGACTAGAAAAAAAAAACTTTATTCCATAATAACAACATAGACCTCCTCCTTGTGACCACACATGTGACATGCATGGAAATGTGCAAGCAATAGTACAAAAAGCAAACATGACATCAGAAACAATCTACTTATAGAAATAGGCAAAGCCCCAAACAATCCCATATGAGAATTTTTTCCATTACCTCTTTGGGTATATTGTTATATATATTTACTAAAAGTTCAACAGTGCCAATATAGAATGCTGATATTTACATGTTTAGAAATTATTTACTTATTTTATTCAGACCATGTAACATTTGTTTATTGACCATTTAGGGTAGAGATATAATTGTGCTAAATACCTTTTTCATAATTACATCGCTAAGGTGATTTTATTAACATCATGACTTAGATATAGTATGATAAACTTTGCTAACTTGTTTGGAATCCCATGTTCATCCTCCTAGTCCCCCCCCACTTAATTTTGATAGGCATACAGATTTATGACTTGTTTTCTACCATTGTTTTGCTGTTGTAACCAAATAAGAACCATCGCAACAGTGTTCATAATATGGCATCTACTTCATTATAATTATCCTGTGTCTGCACTATTTGCCATGCTATTTTGTTTTAGGGCTTCCACTATAAATGGACAAGTGTCAACTCAACAAAGCCTTAACTCTGTGTTTTTTTGCAGGGGGGGGCCTGCATGCCCCATCTGCACTCTTAAATAATATAATCAACTCCACACTTTCAGAGGAAAGGGGGCAAACATCAGCAAATGGCATTTAGTGGCTGCACATTTCCCTGGCAATGCTGATCAATAGATATGCGGGCACTGTTGATAAATCTAATTTCGGGGAGATGAGGCTTGGGGAGTCAAGATTTGTGCAGCAGTGGTATAACCTGTTTCAGGCTTGTTAACTAGGTAGTTCACTGTGTATTAACTGCGCAGCCTTTTGCCAGTACTTCAGAATGAAAGTATAAATAATAGTCACAGTTTCATAAACGATAAGGTATGTCCCACATACTACAGTTCAGTCTACTTTTTTTGTCTTAAAAGTAGTTGTCAAGGTACTCCTAGAGCAGGTACATGACTAATTAAGTATATAATGTTTCCATAGAGATTACTATTACACACCATTACAAGTCTCCATACTATGAAAGAATGCAGTCATTTTAAA
The DNA here is from genome assembly GCF_019279795.1 of Protopterus annectens. Lineage (NCBI taxonomy): Eukaryota > Metazoa > Chordata > Ceratodontiformes > Protopteridae > Protopterus > Protopterus annectens. Next base: position 582,241,697 of record NC_056737.1, read on the forward strand.
TATTTTGTTATTTAGTAGATAGAAGCAACTGGGTGAATGCTAACTATGCAACTTTGTTTTGGGGACAGTAGTTATTCAGCACTTGGTGTTTACACTACAAATTCTGTAATTTAGTAATTTGCAAAATATATTTATTTTGCATTCTCTAACAAAATGCTTGAAAAATCTGAATGAAATCCAAGACTCACATAAACTTCCTGGTGGTTCTTACAAATAAAACTGCTTTGGAGTGAGTGATCTGGCTGTAGGTCTAAAACATGCTAACAGAAATTAAAACTACACTATCTAATCTTTCAGAGGAAGTCTGTATTTGTTAGCATTTCAGATTGTTGGAATACATTTTTTTATATTCTGAGACCATACCTCTCAACTGTACAGATTTTCACAGAATGTCCAGATTTTTGCCTCATATTTTTGAGCTTTTCCTCAGAAAATGTCTGGTTTTCCAGTAAATTGTTGAAGTTTGAAGTTACTAAATAACACTAAATAATGACAGACATTTGAGTTTCAGAAGTTATATCCTTCAGAAAATATGCAGTAATGCAAAACTGGTTATTCTAGCAACTTCCTAAGTTTATAGGAGCAATATTTAAAATTTGTCCCTATTTTTGGAACTTTGCCCCCCCCCCCCCATTCTTTAAGGCACTGTTCAGATTTCTTGCACTGAGAGGTTGAGAGCTATGTCTGAGACTGCTTTTTCAAAGATATTGTTGGGTCAATGGCATGGCATAGCACAGCTCAGTGTTTTATTTGTTATCAGTTTGCATAGCTGTCGTTTGTCCTGTGAACTGTGGAGAAGGGACAGTGATTTAACTCAGGGGTTCACCTTGCCACCTACCACCAACACACATATGGTTAAAAAGCCTGTATATTTTCAGTGGCAGGATATCAAATTTCCTGGTTTCAGAGGTGTGGTCACTAATGACCATATTGCAAAATCTGGAATGTCATTATGTTATAGATATTCATGCTCCAGAAGAGAAACAATCAGTTAGATTCTCAATCCTAGAACAGGGCTAGCATTTTCTCTAGAAACTCTAAGTTTCTATAATATCTTTACTCTATTTCACATAGACCAGCTGACATTTTTTTTGTACAGTTATAACTTGCCCCTTTAAGCCTCCAATAAAAATGGGCGACCACCCAGTCCATTACTACCTGAGCTGGGGGGAGAGGTTGAGCCTGCCACAGTGACAACTGTGCTTTTCTTCACCAGTTTAATGCTCTGGCATTGGCATGACTGGAGAATACCATTCCCCCACTTTCTAAGCACTGGCAGAGGCAAAAATCTTTTGCTGGCATATGGTTTTTCTCCCCTTAGCCCTTCAATAAAACACAATATCACATAGCCAATGTGACCATTTATTCATTTATGTCAACCATTGTACAACTGTGAGCCCAATAACTTTGACAAACAGTTAACAAACTCTCTAAGTTTATTTAATTATACAGACCGTTAAATCCACCTCTGAAGCCTCAGTTTTCTAGACAGCTCTTATCTGATGACATAACATCCTACACATAATGACCTACTTGTCCAGCCCCAGACTGAGTGGCATTTTTCAGTGCCTCCTCAGCTACCTTGATAACAGTTCCTGCATATAACTATTACTCATTCTCACTTGTCCTCACTATAACCAAGTTTACCAGGAAAGAAAGGGGTAATCAAGTGTATGTGGGGGATACGGCCGTGCACGCCAGGCTAGAAAGGCAGCTTGTTCCCCTCTTTTTCCTGGTTTTATCGGTTTGCATGGATGTACATCATTGGTATGTGCCTAGACTAACCAGCCACTGGTACACACAAATCCTTCAGCAGAACCAATGGCTTTTGCATCATTTTGCATGGTCATCCATCAGAAACACCAGTGACCTCCAATGCCAAACAAAGTTCTAACCCTCTCACTCTGGGCAGGTGAACATTAAACAGATAAAGGTCAGTGTCACATAAATGTAAGCTCTCAGAATGGTACCATACAGGATATCTGTCTGCAAACTTTGGATATTCGATGACCTGGAAACCCAGCAATGATAAGTTGGCAATTCTATAATAGATGAACCTTCTAGTCTGTTCGAACTCTGATGGTCTTATCCCTCCCTGCCACTGCATCTTTGGTACTATGCCCAACCAAATGACCTCCATACCTGGGTCCTGACACTGAAGGGCTACTAAAGTCTCTAAGAATCCTTAATAAATGCCACTTTGGCACAAAACTAATATCATTCCCCCTAAGTGAATTCCTAGTACATTTGGTGGGGCCTACCTGGCAAAAAAACAAATTGAAAGTCAGACACAGCTTGTCTCAGATCAGCCATGGGAAGTCCTTCCAGGCCATTTCCCAAGCTAATGGATTGATCCCAAGGTTTGGACCATTCTGCCATACCATTATTCTGATCGCTACTCAAGAAATGGATAATCAATAATAAATCACATTCGACATCTGAAACAAGATGGAAGCCACGGTGGTGCAGCGGTAGCATTGTTGCCTCACAGCAAGAGGTTCTCCTGTTTGATTCTCGGCTGGAGCACCTTCTGTGTGGCGTCTGCATGTCCTCCCTGTGGTTGACTGGCATTCGAAAGACATGAGTAGAATGGGTGTGCCTTAGCTAAATGTTGGGCATTGAGCTGGCACCTTGCACCCATAAAAAAATCTACTGCCAATCATTAGTAGACCGGAGTTCCGCTGTGGTGACCCCTAACCGGGAAAAGCTGAAAGAAAAAGAAGACATCTGAAACAAGATACAAAATTAAATAAAAATGGGCTAATGTTAGAGGGATCTAATGTTATATGAGAAAACCCTAGGAGACCCCCTGTTTGTGCATTTTATTACTTCAACTGACTGACCCTCCCTATCCAGTTCGGTGACCCTTCCAGTCCTGAAGGAATGGGATATGTACCCTATTGTAGGCAAACCTTGTGCAGCTAATCCTTAGCCTAAGTCCTTAGGAGAATTGAGATGACCTGAAGAGAGTTTAAATACAAAATCTCACAAGGAGGCAAACTTCACTAGCTCATGTGGGGTCCAAGCCTACTGGACATATAGGGCACAGGGAGTTGACATGGTTCCCCATTCAATGTAACCACCTGGCTTGCCCCATGCTGGTTGGTTTTAGACCCGAAAATTCAGATCATCACCACATCATGGATAAACACTACTCATCTCCAGAAGGAAAACTGCAGGAACTAAGTGACCCTGAAGGCACCTGAATAAAGTCATGAGATCAATATGTGCACTGTACAGGAATGAATACCTAACTGTTCTACGTACTTGTAATGTAATGTAATGAATTGTAATATGATTCTACCCAGGGGTCATCTACCATCCTCGGCAAACCATTTTTTCCCTTTTCCCAACCTTGAGAACCCTGAAGATAGTCAGTATTTCAAATAATTTGGCAAACCAAGAGACCCCAAAAAAACAGCTCAGAGCTGATAGCTGATTGGGGATAGTGCTAACCACATCATTTAACAAAAAAACTACTCTGTGTACACCATGCCTTATGCGATATATTTATGTGTGTGGCAGGGAAGAGTAAAAGTTTAAAAATTAATGAAGAGATGCACTGACATGTAGGTCATTCTAGTACTGTTTGCCATTGAGTTACTTATAAGATGAATCATCACTTTTCTCCAGTGAGCCAGGACTTACTTGAGCCACTGGGACCAGCTTGCAAAGTCTGAAAATCTACAATCAGGAAAAGGCTTTCAGCTATGTGATGGCAACTGCCTGGGGAGTACTTGTTAGAAAATAACAAACTGTTTCAGAAAGTATGGAGCACAAGAAGGCTCAGCATGGACTACACTCAGACTGACCTAGACAGCTTCTTAACTAGCACTCTAGTCAGAGTGAAAGGCCACTCTTTCATTTCTGAAATAATCCTGCCAGAACACAGATTTGCCACCCAGATTGGCATGAGTTCTAAAAATGTGATATCTCTGCCCTGGTGCACATAATGAAGACCATTGTGCCTTAAACTAATGCCCTTCAGATAAGCTACCATCACATGATTGACAGATGCATTAGTATAAAGGTGAATGGTTTTAAAAGAAACCCACTCAGTTTACCACTGAGACACCCAATTCTAACCTTAAGGAAAATACACCCCACACGCAAATCGTCCTTAACTCGCTTTTTAAGTCTCACCTAGTGATCCTGTCATGAATCGACCTTTAAACAGATTAGGCAGGGACCTGAACAATATCATACCTAGGGTCACTGCCCTTAGGCAAAATCAGACTCCCAACATTTCAGTAACTTTGTGAGTCCTTACCTTGTAAGTCTTTAGGAATACCTTGATAGCCTCTCCCATCCATTCCAACTTGTCATGGGGCAACCTATGCATCACTGAGGTCATGTCAATCTCAAATCCAAGAAAAAACAGAGAATGATGGGGTCACTTGATCTTGTTCTCCTCAAGGGGGACACACAACTCAATGAAGTGCATTATCCTCCTTAATAGTGCCCTGCTTACCACTGATCACAATTTATCCAGATAAGGAATTGCTGTGTAGCACGGGGGGGGGGGTCTTTTCTGCCAGCACCACCAAAGAGTGGTGCTGAACTTCTCAAAGGTGGCACACAACACTGTATATCCCATTGGTATGGTATTATCAAAGTAAAACTGCCCAACAAAACTCATGCCCAGCAATGGCCAGTCCCTGTCAAACATGTGGAGCAAATGTAATGTGGCCTCAATGTCTAATTTTGCAAACCAAGGATCTCTGAACCTTATAATAATATGGTTGGCCTCATCTAGAGAAGTGTAATGCCCTCAAGCCTCCTTTCTGCTAATATTATCCTTAACTGAGGAGCCATGGGAAAAAGATAAATGATGTATTAGCCTTAACTATTCTCCTTTCTTTTTAGTGATAAAACCTAGCAGAGATGTCCAGAAATGAACAAAAGGTGGCACCTTGAATGGGCCCACTATCTTTCTGGCAGATATCTCTGCCATAAGAAGTTGCCTAACTACCTCTTCCCTACCTGTGATGGATAATACATTTCTGCAAATTCTGCAACTCATGGGTGCCTTAGGTATCATGGAAAAAACAAAAATGAAACCACCTAAGTAATTTGTAGCATGTTCATCAGGACATTCCAACAATTCCTTGCCCAATGCATCCAACTTGCATACATCTATAGGTTTTCCTCAAAAAATGAACAAACCACAAAATTCTTGAATTGTGCTCTTGGCTTCCAACTTTGACCTGTGAAGCAATTTCTTGCAGTCCCCAGCCTCAGTAAAATTGCTAGCTCACTGCACTTTTGACCATAAGTTACCACCTGGCATACCTCTCAACTGTACAGATTTTTGCCCCATATTTTTAGTCCATTACACATAAAATTATCTAGCCAAATACTGGCTTTGCACCTATCATTCACCATGGCTAATTCTAGGGTCTATATTATATATTCAAAGTTTCAAAACTTCAAATCCCATATGTTCGACAACATATGATTGAAGTTTGAAACTTCAAATATATAATAAAACATAAAAAAAAAATAAAACTTACCTTAATGCTCCAAGCAGTAGAGCATTCCCCCCTGCACCCCCACACCCCCTCTACTTAAATATACCAACTTCGAGATCGTACCTCAGTGCAGAAAAGGGAAATTCTCCCATTCTGCACCATATGGCACCGTTACATTTAACCTTCAAAATTTTCCAAATTCGATCATATGGTGTCGACCATATGACATTCGAACTTTGAAACGTTCGTTCATGTAATAGGAACCCTAATTCTACTACCTCCCATACCTTAGCCTACTTTACCTCCAACTATACTTCCTCCATCTTTGCTGTAAGTCTGCTAACCCATAACAGCTTGCACTTAATTTTATTTTTGTGCATAGTTTGTAATTATTATTTCCAGCTTAAAGATAGCCTTTGTAATTAATTTTTCTGTTTAAATTTATATACTCTGTGTACATATGTACTATTGTTTGTATTCTATACTGTCTACTGTATTATATTTATAATTAATGTAAGCTTTGTTACTGCTTGTGGAGCTTTTCTCCCCAGGTCTTTGCTGAAAACAGAGTCATGGCCCAGTCTGACTTAACCCGGTTAACAAATGTAATAAAATAAATAAATAAAACCGTGCTCTTCTGACAAATGACTTGCAAATCATTGAGGGTTAAAGTCAGAAAATAATGACATTTGAGTTACAGTCTTCATATAATTGAGAAAATTCATGCTAATGCAAAATCTGTTATTCTATCAATCTTCTAGGTTTTTATGAGCAATATTTTACATGCTTCCCTATTTTTGGGCCTTTGTTCCCCCCATTATTGATGGCTTTGTCCAGATTTCTTGCTCTACGAGGTTGAGAGGTATGTCACCTGGGTGTCCTTTTCCATGCTGTGAACATACAGGTGCAAAACAACACTTTGCCCACTTGGCCTTTCCCAATGTTGAAAGCTCAACAAGCCATGTCTTTGCATGCTTGGTCCTACCTGTCCCTAAAACCAGATGTGCAGTCCTATCTATCATTATGCTTATCCACATTTTGGGTTGGCTTTCATCCCTGTGTAACATATTATTCACAGCCCACAACTTATGAAATCTCTCATCATACCATATTAAGGCCAACCTAGTTCTGATATGATATGCTTCACACACCATCAAAAAATATAACAAGGAGCGGCGGAGCCTGAATGACTAACTGAAAGCAGCAGTATTTTAGAGCTCCATATAAAAAGTTGAATAAGACAGGAAAAATATTCTTTTTTTTTCTTCAAAGTATAAAATCTTATAGATAAAAGACTAATTTACATAATTAGAAACTTTGGTGAAGTTTTACAAATAATTTCCTGTCAAAAAGCTTGGAGATATATTCACTTGTTAAAATGAGCAACTCAAAGAATTCTTACCAGGATAGTGCCTTAAAGAAGGAACTACAACAGATGGCATCTACCCCGCAGGAAATGCTATTAACATTTTGACAAAATATAATCTGAACTGTAAAATGAATGACTTGAAAGAAGTGAAGTAATGCATAGATTTCAAAGACAGTTCTTGACACTAAAGTAAAAGTAAAAATGTATATTCACAAGGAAGTACTGAAATGTTTTAGTCTTCCAGTTAAATAGCTCACTGTCAACATTTTGGGATATCAGAAAGTTTGAAGAACTAGGAAATTACTATTCTTTGTCTTTATAATGATTATTAGACAGATGTTAGACTCTGCTTAGTTTAATGAATTGTGACATATGTTTATGAGGAAAAGTGGACTCAATTACTCACATTGGACTACACATTCCTGGAAACTCAACTGAAATGTCCCCAAATTACTTGTGAATTTAAATGAAACTGCCTGATTAATAAGCATAATTTACTTTTAACAACCTGAATCTATAAGCTATTATACATGTCACTTGTATATGACAGTCTCTAGAGCACACGAAAAAGTACATATTATTTTTGCAACATGCTATATTTGCACTAACCATACATTCTAAACTAACTCAATTGGCAACTTACAAGTTATGTATTTGAAACAGTCTAAATATTAGTTGTGCCCTTGAAATATTGTTGCTGTTTTGTCAAAACAAAACCTGAATTAAAAAAGGAATGATTTGAAGAAGTGAATTGTTGTACAGATTTCAAAGACAGCTATTGACACTACATATAAAGTAGAAATGTATACATGCAAGGAAAAATTTAAATGTTTTATACTTTTAGTTAAAATAGCTTATTGTTAACTTTTTACTTTATCAGAAAATTTAAAGAGCTAGGAAATTATTTCTAATTTGTCTTTATAATGTTTACGAAAGTGATGTTAGTCACTGACCTGTTTAATGGATTGTGAGTCATGTACAAGATGGACTACTGAATGTTATTTCTGTCTACCTATGTTTGTTGAATTTCTTTTATTAGTACTTATTTAAAACAAGGGAATGAAAGGGAAGGAAATCACTGTTTTTGGTCAAGGGAGGAGAGGCTTAAGAGTATTCTAACTGCCCCGAGAACTATCTAAGATGCTCTAAATAATATTTGATTAATACTTACCCAAGGTAAGTCTTGATTACCATATAGATACCTTCACATTCATTCTAGACCTGATGTGATTACCCATTCTGGAAGCAGGAAGTGCCATATGCAGGATGGGTATTGTCAGGGTGATCATAGTTCATTCTTAGACTCTGTTTTGTAAATCTATAAATATGTAAAAGCACTGCACACTAGAATGTAGGGCACCTCTACTCCAAGTCAGGATACCACTGATAAGCCATGTCTTTTCATAAGTGTAAGTTGAAGTTGGTGAGCTGAAGAGTGGGAAAGTAAACGAAGACAGTACACCTACAGTAAATTCATATTTCATTGGTAATTACTCATTGTCTCCGGTAGAGTCCTTTTAGGCAAATTATTTTAGTAATAATCTATTTGTTGTTGGCTTATTTAGTGTATGCTCCTCTGTTGTATTTAATTTATCCAAAATGACATATCTGACATGTTTGGGATCTCTTAAGGGTAACTAAATATCGGATAATTTCTAAGTCAACAATAATTGTTTACACTACTAACATTCCATCATGATATATAAAATACTATAGAACAATAATAGAATAATACAAAATTTTATATATCTTTTAAGAAAATTCTCCATATAATAATTTAACATATGGAGCTCAGCTGATATTGTTGGTTAAAGGTATAAGTGTTAATCCAATAGATCTATCTTTATCTATTGGATTAGGAATGACTTTCATTCCGTGTTTAATGGGAAATTCATATTTACTTGTATTTGATATTTTAGAATTAATGTTTTATAGAAGTACTTTTTAAAGCCTGACCAGAATTTTACCCTACTTATATTTAAAGAAGAAAGAACATTAAATTACACTCCCAAGTTTGCACACATAAAAATAACATCCAATGTTATCAGAGAATATGGTATAACTACTATAATCAAAATAAAAAAAGAAGCAAAAAGTTTCTTCCAACAATAACTTAAAATGTATTTAACATTCTTATCATTAAATACCAATGGCTTAAATAATGCAAATAAAAGATCACACTTACAAAAATATTTAAATCTAAATAAGGCACAAGTAGTATTTCTCCAGGAAATGCATTTTAACACTAATGATAGCTTTATTTGGAACCCTAAGGACTATACAGTCTTAGCTCAATCCTCCTATAGAACAAAGACAAAAGGAGTATAAATTCTCTGGAAGAAAAACATAATCACTCCAAAAGTTATTTATAAATATGAAAACAAAGAAGGTCTACTAGCATTTGGTATAATTAAATGTAATAACAGAATATGGACCTTAGCTAATCTATATTGGTTCCCACGAATTGGAGCAATAACGGTTAAAAAACACCTAGATTTTATTTCCAGCAATTATAAAGGAAATCTTATACTGGGAGGAGACTTTAATTGTACCTTAGAAGCTTCTGAAACCACTAAAAAGTATTTTCGCATAGCAACTATTTCAAAATCCTTAAAAAAAAAATGGATTGAGTCATTTCATTTAATTGACACTTTTAAAGTAAAAGATGATAAATCCTTATTATTTTCCCATAAAGACCATGATTTGGAACACAAACCAGAATAGACAAATTATTTGTAGTTCAAGATTTACAAACAAAAATCCTTAACTTCTCAATAGTTCCATGCCCCTTCTCAGATCATGACGCTCTGATAATGAAGCTCCAAGTAGAGTTTAAACCTTTAATCCTCTCAACTAGAATTCCATCATATATTATGAAAATTAAAGAATTCAAACCCTGGCTGTTGTCAGAACTACAATTATTTCTTGAAATTAATAATACGACAGAAATCCGTAGAGTCATGGTTTGGGACTCATTAAAAGCATATTTATTTGGTAAGACCCTTAGCTGTTACAAAAACAAAGTTAGAGAGTGGGAATCTGAATCATTAGACTTGCAAACCAGACTCTTGACAGCAAAATCTAAAAAATCAGAATTGTACAGAAGTCAAAAAAGAAATAGAGGAATTAAATAAAAAAAAATAATGAAATTCTAACACACAAAACTTGTCTAGCCTTGGAAAAATTAAAAATAAACTCATTAGCCACCTCCCTCAGATATTTACATAACTCATCTACAAGAATTAAAATACAATCTAAAGCAAATAACATTAGTAGTACATATCATGAAAAGAAAGGGAAAAAAGTATCAGATATAGGAGATATCCTTGAAACATTTCAGTTCCATTATATGGAACACTTCAAAAAAAAAAAAAGATGTAGATACCAACCAAATAAACTTAGATACAAACCTTATCAATATAAAAAAATCCTGAAAACTTAAAACTAGACCTACAAAAACCTATACCCTGCAAAGAAATTGTTGACAAGATAAAAGAAAATAAATCTAACAAAGCTCCAGGGGTAGATGGTATAATTACAGAAATTTACAAACTCTTCCCTTCAACAGTAATCTCCCTTTTTCATAAAACTTTCCTAGAAGTCCAGTCAGAAGCAAAAATACCACCCTCATGGAAATATTCTCTTATAACACCAATTCTAAAAGATAATAAGCCATCAGATCTTTGCACCTCATACAGACCTATATCATTACTGAATAATGATTACAAAATATTCATGTCAATACTAGCTAACAGAATGAAAATCCCACTTTCAAAGACAATTAATAATGATCAAACTGGATTTTTATATAACAGGCACACACATGATAATATTAAAAGGAAACTTACTCTTATAGATTATGTGAATAAAGAAGATAGAGACACACTTATAATCGGATTAGACATAGAAAAAGCCTTTGATTCCCTCAACTGGGAATATCTATTAAAAACTTTAGCATTATTTGAATTTCCTCCTCCCTTCATCTTATTACTAAAAAACATATATATTAATAACTTAGCCTACATTAAATTAGGTCCTTTCACCTCAGAATATATCCATATAATGAAATGTACTAAACAAGGATGCCCCCTTTCTCCTATTTTATTTGCTTTGGCTATAGAAATACTTTCAGAAATAATACACAATAATCCAAGAATAAAAGGAATAGAAGTCTATAACCAGTACATATCTAAAATAATGTTTTTTGCTAATGATATTTTATTAACCCTATCAAACTTCAGAGAGTCATTAGGAGAGCTAGAAGAAGTAATGTAGAAATTTTATAAGATTTCAGGTCTACACTTTAATAGATCAAAATCAAAATTTCTATTTTTAAATAAGAAAAAAAGAACTACAAATTACAGATAAATCCATCACAGGAAAACAAGAATTTACACTAAATTATTTAGCAATAGTGTTATGCAAAAATATAAACGAAACAATATTAAAAAATCATAAAAACATTATTAAAACAAAAATATATATAGAAAAGTGGAACAAATTTATATTAACTTTTGAAGACAGATTGCAATTAATAAAATGGTCTTATTGCCAAAAATACTATATGTAGCATTAGCAATACAGCTATTTCCTGAAAGATGCATTATTAAAGAAATAAACTCATGTGTAATAACATCTTTACAGCATCCCAAAAATAATAGAGTTGCTCTAACTCATCACATTAGATCCTAGAAACAAGGAGGATTGAACTTCCCAGAAATAGAAACATATATAAAAGCATCTGTGCTTAAAACTACAGTAGACTGGATAAACCCAAATTATTTTGCCAACTGGAAAGAATTAATGGCTATATTAACGAATGAATTTAATCTGTTAAAAACATTTTTAATAGTAGACAAATAAAACAAACCATGGTACATACTATGCATAAGTATACAATATAATATAGCAAAACCTTCTAAAAACAACACTGATTAATCATTACATCAGTTCCTTTAGGAAACATATCAATGCAAACATAGATTTAAAACTTTAATTTGACATTTTAACCCCATTTACCATCACTAAGAACTTTCCTCACAAAATATATAGGGAAACAATAACCTCCTGGGAACAAAATGGATTCTTATGCTGGTTTCAATGTGTAAATAAATTAAATGTTTTAGATATACATATGATAAAAACTGCTTACAATATTCCAACACCGGACTGGTTAACCTTACAAAGCATTCTAATGTACACTTAAGATTTATGTAGATTAATTAATAATTCCTCATTTAAAGATATTCCAAATCTAATAAGTTTTCTGTATGAATTTATATATAATAGTTGTGAAAAGAAAAATTCCTTTTCAAATCTATATAAAGAGTTAACAACATATAAAACAATTCCCAAACCATCATACTGGCAGTTCTTAACAAAAGGTCAGTCATTGCAGTTAACAGAAGAAATTAAAACTAACATCTTACTATCAGTTAATTACACCTCTAAAATACAGTACTGGAAAATATTTAACTGAAAATACTTACATAGAGCATTTTTAACGCCAGATAGAATCAAAAAGATCAGTGCTACTACAAATGTTTTTTGCTGGAGGCATGAAAAGTCAAATGAAGCAGACTGGATTCATATTTTTTATGAATGTAATAAAATTAAATCATATTGGAATGGAATCAATCATTTTTACAAGCTTTATTTAATGAATCCTTTACCTTAACTAAAGTATTAATAATTCTAAATGTAAATGAAGGTCCCTGCCTGAATAAGACAAATATGTATTTGTTATGGACAGTACTTGCCGTATCTAGGAAATGCGTAACCAGAAGGTGGAATTCGAATACACCCCCGACCTTGGAAGAATTCTGCACTTTATGGAAGACAATTGCATTGACAGAAATAAAAGTCAAAGAACAACATATCTATCCCACGCCATTGGTAAATAATCCTTGGAAGAAAGTTATATCTTTGTTGGAGACTCTGCAGTAATCAATATTGTATCTCTGATAACTGATCTGTTAATTCTATATTTAATAACATAGTTCCGCGGTGGTGCAGCGGTAGCGTTGCTGCCTCACAGCAAGAGGTTATCCTGTTCAGTTCTTGGCTTGGGTTGGGAGTGCCTTTTGTGTGGAGTCTGCATGTCCTCCCCGCGGTTGAGTGGGCATTCAAAAGACATGCGTTGAATGGGTGTGCCTTCGTTGAAGGTTGGGTGTCGGGCTGGCAACTCGACACCATAAAAAAAAACAACTGCCAATTGTTAGCGGACCGGAGTTCCGCTGTGGCGACCCCTAACCGGGAAAAGCCGAAAGACAAACAACAACAACAGTGTATATAATTGAAAGTCAGGCTATTGTAAATATTGTATATAGTTGTTTAAAATGATATTTAAAAATATTATGTAAATGTTATTTTAATTGAAAATAAAAGAAAATATTTGAGGAAAAAATATATAACAAGCAAAGCATTGCCTGTTGAGAGGCCCTCTTGTTAATCACTGCCATGTGTAGAATAAAACTTAATCTCAGTGTCCTTACTCTTTAATGTGACCTTGGTCATTTGCTTCTTACCTAAGGCAGCCAGGGCTGCTTGCCAGATTCTTGCCCCCCCCCCAAAAAAATAAAAAAATCTCAGCTTCCAGCAAATGCTGAATTCCACTACTGTCAGTAAGGTCAAAACATTACTGTAATCAGCCAGGAATATGTTATCTTTAACTGCAAGAGGGATGTGAGCTGCAAGAAAAGCACCTGGCAAAAGCACCTAAACCCATGCTACTAACACACTTTGGGTCTACAGAATGCTTTCAGCCAGCACAATGTGTTGACTGGCTAATAGCAATTGCGGGAAGGCTTTGGAAAGAGAGTCTGACCCTTTCAAAGCTTCATCTCTATCCCCAGTAGGTTCTTCCTAGAAGTTTCTGAATCCTTTTTCAATAACTAAATGAAACAGTCCAACTCTGCACACTTCTGAGTTGGTGTCTAAAAATTCTTCTAAATATCTTTCCACCACTTGATCTTGTAAGCTAGCCTCTTCAGTATCCTGAGTTAGCTGAAGGTCAATTTTCCACCTGGGCTTCCATAATTTGCTCCACAGGTGAAGAGTTGGCTTGTCCGTTCTGTGACTGGTGTCTTGGTTTCTTAGCCACATTTCTGCCCTCCTTAGTTTTACTGTTGCCCACTGATATTCTCCCCTTATTGCTGGAAGTCATTTCTCATTGTCCTCATGCTGCATCTAAGTCACCAAAAAGAATTTATACTTCTGAGGCTATCCTGTCCCACTTGTACCCAAAGTCTTGGAGGGTTGCCTTACCTTTATAAAAAGCAGCTTTATTAATGACAAACCTATAATTGTTAGCATTTGGATAGCTGAAAGCCTCCTGAGACTCACACGTACCCCTCCAATATGGCTTGTTTATGGTACAGATGGATCCTTGGACTGGGTAATTCTAGTGCTGTTTGTTTTGTGAAAGTGTAGATGGGCAGACAAGATAAGTCCCCTTCAGGGAAATAACCTTCTACTTATTTTTATGAGATAATCTGCATTTTTTCTGTAAAATATTAATTTTAAAGTTGGTAAAAAGTGTTTTTATTGACTGTCATGTGACTTTTTTAATGGAAACATCAGTGCATTACTCTGCTGGTAAAAGATGTTAAACTATTTTTTCTTTTGAGAAACTTGATTTGTGTTAATTTTGAGGGTTAGAGTAAATCTTTAATATGCTTTTAACTGTATTTTAGTAGCAAGATTTACTTTTTATAATTTCCTGTTTTACTGACTATTACTGCTAGGCTGCTCTGGGAATTAAGCACCTTTTTCAGCTTAACCATAGAAAAACCTATTAGTTCCTCTGTTCTTCCTTCTTCCAGCCACAAAAAGAAGTAAAGTGTTGTTCAGTCTTTGCCACCATAGCAGGCTGTAAAAGTACCTCAGCCATAGGTGAGTACTTTAGATTCAATAGGCTACCTCAGTTTGAGCTGTGCTGAATCCCTCCTTTTAGTTATTAAGGTTACTAAACACATCTGTTAGCTTCAATCAACTTTTATTTAAGTGCCTAATCCTAACGTTTATAGAGATCATGAAGAAGATTCAGTAACATCAATAATTAATTGTAAAACTAAATGAAACGTATGAGAAAATGTATTTTACAGACTTATACACAGTCAAATAAATGTTCAATAAATGCATTTAAAATAAAAATTAAGCAAATAATATGACATAATGATATATATATATATATATATATATATATATATATATATATATATATATAAAACATAATGATATATATAGACTGCGGTGGTGCTGCTGCGGTAGCGTTGTTGCCTCACAGTTAGACGTTGCCCGTTCGATTCTCAGTTAGAGCATCTTCTGTGTGGCGACATGCGTGAATGGGCATTCCTTCGTTGAAGGTTGTGCGTTAGGCCCGGCAAGCCAGCATGTAAAAATCTACTGCCAATCATTAGTGGAACGGAGTTCCGCTGTGGTGACCCCTAACTGGGAAAAGACGAAAGACACAAACAAACATATATATATATATATATATATATATATATATATATATATATATATATTTAAAAATAGACCAGCCACAATAAATTCACATACAAACAAAATGACTCTTAAATCTGTAGTCATCAAAATTCCAAGATGGTACTGATTGAATAGTAAGTTAGTATGCTGTGTATATATAATAAAAGCCCTTCTACCCCAACTCCCAAAAAACAATAACTGGTACCGATGTATAATAGCCCTGTAATGTCAAACAGTCATAATCAAGGATATGGTGTATTGATTTTCTTATACTTCACGGACTGTAATGGCCTGCAGATCAAAGATCTTCTAAGACAAGCAAAGAATGACAAGAAATAAGTCTAAGCCCACACATTTCACAAAGTGATCCCGGACATTCTAGGGGAAACAGCCAGTGACTTATTCTGCTTGAAGTGTTAAATGACAAATTGTTATGAAGACTCAGAGAATCACAGTCTAAAAGAAAAAGATGGTGCTGTGGTTTGAGTTCCTAAGTTGTCCATAGAATATTCCAGCAATTAGGGACCACCAGCAATAAAGTATAACAGAATCACAACATCTGGAAAACCAGTCAAATTAGACTACAAACCATGAATGAAAGCCAAATCACTAAAATGTAACAGGGCTGCAAATATCATTATAGCTGAATAAATCTACAATGCCAAAATAATCATCAGTTGCATTCCATACCTTATACGATGTAAATATAGCAGCATAGCACAGTCAGAACACTTAAACAGAGTAAAACAAAGCATAATAATAACTTGGAAAGAAGAAACAATAATAATCTTAACTGAATTAGTAAACTGGCAGCCAGCTGCAACCATTTTGGAAGTGGGATCGTGTTGCATTTTCAGAATTCATTACAATTGTACTATTATTTACTCTTTAGAGTCACAAACTTTAATATATGCTCACTTAACTTTTCCCTGTATACAGTGTAAACAGTGTGATTTTCTTTCAGAATGTGTCAGTTTAGTTTTTGTGCATTCATGGATAGTTTGCAAATGTTCTGTTGGTGGGGTGGGGGTGTATAAGACAATTCTGCAGAAGTTTCTACTTGTTGACATTGGCATTATTTGCAGGCATCTGGATTACAGAGGTGAATGGTTATGTATTTTAAGCAAAATAAACTTTTTGTGCATGGCAACATTTATCTTTCTTTTCACTTTTTAAAGATAATCCCAGATAAAGCTATATTTCCCATCACATTGACCTGCAGCTTCA
>NC_056737.1:582265750-582450750 GCF_019279795.1 Protopterus annectens
CCGAGGTTGGTTTGGATGGCTGCTGCGAAGTTTAAGGCAATGAAGATGACTAGGAGATTTTTAATTCATAGAGGTGCTAGGCTGAGTGGCATAACTGTTGTTTATGGTGTAATAATGTTGATGTGTTGTGCATTTGTTTATAAAGGTGGTCTCAGTCATAACTGTTGTTTATGGTATGATAATATTGATGCATTGTGCATTTGTTAATAAAGATGGTCGCAGTCATAACTGTTGTTTATGGTGTGATAATGTTGATGTGTTGCACGTTTGTTAATGAAGCTGGCCACATTCATAACTGTTGTTTATGGTATGATAATGTTGGTGTGTTGTACATTTGTTAATAAAGGTGGTCGCAGTCATAACTGTTGTTTATGGTGTGATAATGTTGATGTGTTGTACATTTGTTTATAAAGGTGGTCGCAGTCATAACTGTTGTTTATGGTGTGATAATATTGATACATTGTGCATTTGTTAATAAAGATGGTCGCAGTCGTAACTGTTGTTTATGGTGTGATAATGTTGATGTGTTGCGCATGTTTGTTAATAAAGCTGGTCGCATTCATAACTGTTGTTTATGGTGTGATAATGTTGGTTTGTTGTACATTTGTTAATAAAGGTGGTCGCAGTCAACTGTTATTTATGGTGTCATAATGCTGATGTGTTGTACATATTTGTTAATAAAGGTGGTTGCAGTCATAACTGTTGATTTGCATTATTAGAAGGCCATGGGAAGGCACAGTGACAAATAACTTAACCATTAACTCTTCAGAGACTAATTTCTGAAATGTGCTACTTTTTATCTTTATATATTTAACAAGTCTGCTTAGAATTATCATGCAGAAGAATTTTAAAAAGTAATGTGCCTTTCTGTTATTGCCGCCAACCTCTTATCTCCTGAATTAATGGCAACGTCGGGAATAATCAGGGGCAAAGGCCCTAAGTAAGGACACTTTCTAAGTGTTAGGAATACAAAGCAAGTTGATGGGATAACAGAATGTACATTAAAATGCATTTTCTGAATTAATATATATATGTAAACTTAATGGATACCAATATTCTATTACAATCTGCTTCCTATAATGGTTCTGAATATTTTATTGTACTCTGACACAGAAAATCAGGAACAGTGGAGAGGAATTTTTCTTGTTAGTTGCTTCCCAGAAATAACTGTTACTTTTTTATTTAATTTTATAACTGCACAAAGATAGTGCTTGTGTCAGAGCTGTAAGCATTGTAACTCCTTTTTTGGAAACTGTACAGTGACTGATTATGCACAGAATTGGATTAGGAGACTATGCTCAATAACATGTTTAGCAAAAATCAGACCTGACAATTGTAAGGCTTTTAGTTACAAAGACTTCCTGTGAATAATGTAAACCATTGGCAATATTTCTGTTGACTGGCTTTTCCAGAGCAAAGTAAACAGTAAAGCACAATGGTTAGCAAGGTAGTTGAATGCAGTCACTAAGTATGTAGCTTTTTCCCTCCCCAGTGTTCTTGTTAGAATGATGCTGTTTTGCCGACATCATAACTGAATGCTTAATTCTGTTTGCTTCTCTGTGAGTTTCACCACAAAATAATTCCTTTACCTCAGAATAAAAGCTTTATAAACCTTTTCACTTTGCTCCATTTAAAATTCTGTTCATTAGGATTTTTTATTCTGTTACATAACTCAGTAGCTCATCTCCAGCTTTAGCTCTCAAAATGAGGGTTATTCTGTTTATCTACTGATTATAGGACATCGAAGTGATAAGATGCATAGAAGATTAAAATGTTTATTTATTATTACTCCTAAAATATGTGGCAATGTATGCAAAAGAAACATTATAACTATTTAACATTGTAACCTAAATTAAAAGCAGATAAATCTGCTAGTATGTTTTTTTGTTTGATCTTAGAATATGTCCCTGATTTTAATTCCTTTTTATCTTCTGTCCATATACATTAGCATGAGTTCAGGCCTGGCCTTAGGAAAATTGACACCCTAGGCAAAAAGACTGCACTGTGCACCCCCACCCTTACCACTAAACACACACACACACACACACACACACACACACACACACACACAACCCAGCCTGGCCTACTCACATTATCCAGATTACTTTTTACTTTTTTTCCTCCTTTTTATCAGAATTACTCTCACTCTTCAATATTTTATGCAGTTATCTATTCATTCATCTATCTGACATGTTTTGTCTAAGTAAGACTGCACTCTCATAACTGTAGAGAAAACAAACATATTAAGATGGGGACTTGGCGGCACAAGGCCCCCAGAATGAAGCCATAGGGGTTGTAGATGGTCTGACATAAGTTTTACACTTTCTTTAAGCACCATTTTTTCCAGTGACTCCTGAACAACAGAAAATGATCAAAGAAAGAAATTCGGTTTTACTCTTCAACCTTTTTTATTACATCCTTTCAGCACATCCTAACTGACCAAGATTACAGCATAGTAACTGCAGGGGAAATAACTGAATTAAGCTGTAGGTCTGCCCCAAGAAGACATGATGATTCTTGATTCTCTGAGATGCATTTTACATTTTTTTTTTAAAATGTTTTCATCGAAAAATAGCCTGAATAAGAACTATGATGAAGGCAAGAAATTTAGTTTTTCTCTTCAACTTTGCATTATCCTGCATTCTTTCAACACCCCCTTACTGACCAAAGCTACCATGTAATAACTAAATTAAGCTTTGGTCTTGAGGCTACTTGCCACCCAGAAACCATGGGATTACAGGTGCTTTCAAATGCATTTTGGAGATATTTTTCAACCTTTTTATCCAGTGATGTCTTGAACAAAGCATATGCATTTGGAAAATAAATTAAATCTTACTTTTTTGTTTCAAGGAAAAAATAAGTTGCATTCAAGTTTTAATACTGAAAGCAGACCAAACACTAATTCACGGTAAAATTAGAGAAAAAAAATGCTTGCAAGGATACATACATATCTACATATAGTACCTGCCCCCTTATCCCCCACCTCAAAATAAGAAGTCACTTTCTGTGCATCCTCCTCTGATGTTACATTGGGATTAAAGTTAATGCACAAAAGCCCTTGATTATATTTCAAGCCACTGCTGCTGTCATATTTCTATACACTATGCATCTGCACCCCCTAATCCCAAAAGACAGACACCTTCAGTGTACCCTTCTGATGTATGATGTGAAGATAAGTGAAAAAATACATAATAGAATATAACATATTCACTATCAAGTATATATAGATATTTTAATTTACTCTACCCAAATGATTGCCATTTGTATTGTGAAGATAGGTGAAGGCTGCCAACCTAGCTAGATAGAATTTTGTAGATAATTCTGTCTTTTGTAAATATTAATGTAAGCCACAGGCTTGCTCTCTTAAATGTGAAAAGACTGTATTGGATGTTGAACTGAAAAAATGTAACACCAGTGCACTATGCTGTAAGAAAGCTGATAAGTCAAGCATTGTGAAATTCTTTGATCTAAAACTTGGAGCCGAGATGTCTAGAGGGAGGCATTCTACCTATTGTTTTAAGGCCATAGTTAATGGCTAGAATTTACATGTATAATTTCTTTTATTGCTCTGGCTTCTTGACCAGCTGCAAGATCAAAAGGGCTATTAACCTGTGAGTTTCTGTTAGCCTGGGAACCAGAAAGAAATTATGTAATCTGAAAGAATGAGGGCATTTAGCATTTGTCTTGAGAACTTCCAACTTACCAGCACTCTGCCTGTGTTCTATATGTAAGTTTATTTTAGAACTGTGTTTTCTGAGGGCATGGCCAAGATGTCCATTGTGTAGCAGTATTTGTATCAGCTATGTCTTTCAGACCTTTTTTTGTCATGATTTTAAAATTATATCGATCCTAATTTTGGATTTTTTGTCTTAAACACATTTTTAGACTATATATTAGGATAATGTATAAAAATTTACATTTTCCTGTCAAATATTTTTAAGGAATCTTCATCATCAGAACAACATGAGCTTCAATAAATCTTCACATCAAGAATAATTTAAAAAAAAATAATTTCAATCCTTAATAACTAACCTATAAGAACTTTAAACAAAACTAGATAAATTGGATATGAAAATAGACAACTTTAAGGAGAAATGTATTCAACAAATGAATCTTATACATGATGACCTTACTCACCAGAAAAGATAGACATCTGGAATAGAAACAGCACTGAATGACATAGACAGCAGAACTCAAGAAAATGAGCATAACATCAAATTTCTATTAAAACAGAACTCTCTCCTTCAATCAAACGTAAATTATCTTGAAATTAGATCACAAAGAAACAACATAAGAATATTTGACTTACCTAACAACATAGAAGGAACTGATATGGTGAAATTCCTGTCTTCTTGGATACCTGAAATTTTGGAAATTCCAGAGGCTTTTTCATATGGTATCGAAAGAGCACATAGTGGCTTGGTAGCAGCTAAAATAACAAAAATAGTTTCAATAAATCTGTCATTGTGAAATTTCTCTCGTCTCATGACAAATAGATGGTATTAAAGACAGCATGGGCAAAATCACCAATTAAAATAAAACATAAAGTCATTAGATTTGATAATGATTATTCTCCAGCTGTCATTTCAAAAAGGAAAATCTTTCTGCCTTTACTCAAAGAGCTGAAGAAAAATCAAATAAAAACTCATTTGCTACTCCCTGCAAGACTAAAAATCTTTCTTCAAAGTGGATATAAAATATTTGAAGATCTAGACTCTGCCATCTCATTCATTAAAAATAATATAATAGAAAGAATTGAAGACATGGAATGGGCAAATACTAGCCTTAAAAGAATTGCAGACAACAACACCTGGAAGACCTTTGATTATAAAAAGAAGCTCAAAAAATGACTTGCATTCAATTATTCAACAAGTACCAGTTAAAATATATCACTCTTCAAATCCTTTTAAAATCGAAAAAGTCTTATATAGAAATAACAATCTTTAACTGAATCTACAATCATTCAGTTATTATGATCCTGTAAGTCGGGGAAAGGAAACCAGATTTAGAGTGAGCTTTTTATTTCGTTACTATATTGGTAGTTATGTTATTTTACTACTATTAGAGTTATGCTTAGTGATGGTTGTAGTGTTCTATAGTAATATATCCCTATTCTTAAATATAGATTAAGGTTCATTGCTAGTTGTGCTTCTTGTTTGCCTCCTTATTTGTGTATTTTATTATACCACTTGTTGCAATTTATGAATAACTTGATGCAGCTTATTTGATAAATGGAATGGTTATGGCAGCAGGTTATTCTGAATATCCTTTTGACTGGCTATAGAACAGCTCACCTGGAATTAATGAATGCTGTATTGTGATTGCTTCAGATTTGTGGTGATTAATGGTTATAAATATTTAGGTGATGAAAGGTGTACGAGAGCTTATTTTGTGTTTTTGTTTTGTGATTCTCATCTGGTTGACTGTGGGTGTCGTGTTGAGGCTCACTCTGTCTCTCTGTGAATTTGAGAAGGCTAGTTGACATGCAGTGGGTGATTTTGAGAGTCATTTATTTGTATGCTGGTTCTGTGAGCCGGTGTTGCTGTAGTGAAGCTGATGGGACTTGAAAGGGAAGCAGATGCATAAGGTTTGTTTTTAAAGTCTCTGTCTCTGTAATGTTGCCTGTTTTTAAAATGCCTTTGTATTTAATGATATAGGTTTACCTTGAGGCATGGGTAGGGTTGGTTGCTGGGGACACAGGTGAGCTTGTGATGCGATACTGATGAAGACTTGAAAGATTTGCTGGTTTGGTGGTGTTTATTGAAATGCTTTGTTGGGAATTATTTGGTGGTTATTTGATGATTAGTTATGTTCTGATAAGGTGGGTTTTGGGCTTGGAAGGATTATTGGCAGTGTGTGCACCTTTTGTGTCTGTTGAGAGGCTGCTGCACTTTTTTTTTTTTTTTTTTTTTTGAAGCATCGCAAATGAAGATTGGAGTTGCTGGCAGTCTTGAGCTGAAGAAGTTGTTTGAAAGAACAAACATCTATCAAGACTCACCATTAGTTTCCCGCTAGAACCTGCTCTAGTGTTACATTTGAAAACAGCACAAGAAATTGTTTATTACTTCTAGTAGTCCCAGTATATGCGAAACAGTCATGGTTCTTCAAGTGACATCTTAAAATGACATTTGACCCTGGTCTTCAGTAAATTGCATAGCTTTGAAATGTTGAAACGCTAATTTATAAATCCTTATTATTGTAGAATATATATTTTTGATGACAGGTTACAACCACAAGGGCATTACAGAATCTAGGAACACAGCTATTTCTTCTCATAGAGAAAATTTACCAATATATTATGTTAAGAATGAAATGGATGTGTACACCCCTATCAAATTAATTACCGCTTATGTTTCAAATAGTTTTCTTATCAATGAGGTCATACAGAAACACTGGCATCATCTCTTAGATGTCAGTTTCTTTCAGGACCTAATTAAGAATTCCATCATTATCAGAGGTAGAAATTTAGGACAACAGTTATTACATTTCAAATCTGAAATGATTTATAGTTATCCAGGTAGTATTCAGATACCTAAGGGGCTGTTAACCACGTGACACCAGAAATATTATGAAGTAGTTTGCATGATGAAACAGTTCACTTCCATTAATACCACTAATAACTTTGAAATCCACAGACTTCTTACATTCAGTAGTAACTGGATTATTTACATGACTGCATGAACAGGCATATCCTTTATGTGGAACTGATTTTGCTTTATGGGAAATTGACACTAATAATACACTTCAGAGTCATCAGATGCTACAGTGATAGGACTACACTTTTCAGACACACTAATATTCACAGCATGGCTTCATCCACTATTATACCAGTGAGAGTACATCTCATGTACACTTTTCTAAAGTTTGCCCTTTGTGTTAATATATATGTATATCTGTGTGTGTGTATACTTAAAACACTAAACATACATATATATGTATGTATGTATACTGTATGTATATAGCGATATATATATATATATATATATATATATATATATATATATATATATAAAATTGAAGTTAATTTGAAGCATTTGTGCACATTATTGTATAAATATGATGCTTACTCATTCTTTCGTACAATTCTGTTATGCTGTCTAGTAGACGTTATACATTTATTTCCCAGATTTAGTTTATATGGCATTATATAAAATTTACAGGTGGAGCTTGATATAGCTGAAGTGATACAGGGATAGTAATAGATGTTTACTTTGTTTTTAAATATTTATTTCTTTGTGCTTAAGAGATCTTGCTTTAGTTTTAGCTTGATTTCCTTATTGTCACTCATCCCTTTACTAATATTGGAACTGAAGAAAGAACTTTACAATGAATAACTACAGAGACATTTAATTAATAGCTTTATAGCTGGATTCCTGCAACCTCTGATTACAGTAGTAATAAATGAAGATACTTCAGTTGGAATTATACAGAAACTTTTGGGACTATACACTTAAAAGATACAAAGCTTGGCACATGGTATGTAAATATTTTATTTTAATTTTTTTGAAGATCATTTTAAATTAATTTTTTCACATTCAATGATAGTCAACTGCTATGATTAATTATTCATTGCATTATCTAGAATATATATGACAGTTTTGCATTTTATTAAAAATTTATTTTCTCACACACTTTCTTAATTAGATAAAATTTTGAAAGAATAGAAAAGCTGTGTAATGTCATATACTTCAATAATTTAATATAATAATTAGAAATTATAGCAAAGGATGGCTAAAGTTATAAATATGTTTAGTCTAAAGGAATGCTTATCCATATTTAATTGTTTAAAATATATTTATTATGTGGCTAGTAGTTAATTAGATTTTCTAGAAGATCTTTTCATTGATAACTAGAGTTTTTAAGATATAATAGATGTATTAGTAATTGTTCTATCTTTACTCATATAAAACAGAGATAGGAATATAAAATATTCTCTGTTTGAAGATTAACATCATTTTATTAAGATGGAAGCTGGTTTGATGTTGCTACTAGTTTGAGGATTAATTTAGGTGATTGTATGTCACCTAAATTGGGAGTTTTAAACTCCCAAAGAGACTGGGTTGTAAATATTGTTTTAAAGTTTGGTTATAACAAAAGTTTTTAAATTGTCTTATTAATGTTCACAATTAATATGAAAAGAAAGTATATTCAAAATTATCTGATTAGTATTTTTGTTCCATCCAACTGGGAAATATCATAGAATATTCATTTTAGTTATTATAATTATATAACTTGATGGTCATTATCTTTTACATATAACTTATTTTAAGATGTCAGTAATAAAATGTATTTCAATCAACATCAGTGGTTTGAATAATCCAAGCAAGAAAATGTATTTAAATACCTTAAGCTTCATAATGTGCAACTAATATTTCTACAGGAAACCCATTTATTATCTGTAGATATAGCTAAACTTAATAATAAATCTTATTCTGTTTTGATAAGCTCAGAACACTCTTAAAAGCAGAGAGAAGTGGCTATTATATGGAATAATTCACCACCCTTGCCTAAAATAATTGATGTTTACAAGGATAATAAAGGGATGTTTTGTGCTATAATTATAGAAGTATATACAAAAATTATGCGTTAGTCAATATATACTGGATTCCAGGTATAGGAACTAATACAGTTAGACAACATTTGGACCAAATTATTAATTTTGCAAAAGGAAACATATTACTAGCAAGAGATTTTAATTGCATTCGTGATTCTAATGACTCTACTAATAAAGATAAAAGGAACATTTCAGCTTCTGCTAAAAAGTTAAAGGTCTTTATTAACCTATTCTTACTAAAAGACATTAATAATTTTGCTGACCCAAATTCATTATTTTATACCTTTTATTCTCATAGGCATAACTCACACTCTAGAATAGATAAAGCTTTGATTTCTAAAGATTTAACAGACTCCCTAATCAGGTCAGAAGTAATATCTTGTCCTCTTTCTGACCATAATTCTATAACTTTTGAAATACTCATTAATAATAATTATAGTATTCAAATCAAAAGAATATCTGCGTACATTACAAAATTAGAAGAATTTAAAGAGTTTATGTCATTAGAAATTAAAAACTTTATAGAGCTTAATACCGTCAATAACATATCAGAAATATATATTTGGGATGCTTTAAAAGCATATTTATCTGGGAAAATTATAAGTTGGTATCAAAATAAAAGGAAATTATGGGACAAAAGTTAGTAATATATAACTTAAATTAGATATTTTAAAGCTTAATCAAAAGAAAGGAAAAGGTATAACTGACAAACAAAAATAAATACATTCCTTAAATAGTAAATATTTAGAAATTCTAAATCATAAAACAAAAATAATTTTAAAAAAGTTTAAACTAATAAACTTCTCAACTAATTCTAAATCTTTAAAGTTGCTAGCAAACAAAATTAAAAGACTAAACAAAATTAACCACATCAGTGAAATATTTTCACCCTCCTAAAAATTTACATAACATTCTATCTGAATTTAGAGAGTTTTTTTAATAATATTAATCAAAATTCTAATACAGTTGATGCAAAGGAAGATATTAGAGCTTGTATTAATAAATATACTGACAAACGATTATCTATAGAACAAAAGAAAAATTATAGACAAACCTGTATCTCTTAAAGACATTCAGACACAAATTAACAAATTAAAACTTAATAAAGTCCCAGGTAATGATAGCATTATACCAGAAATATATAAAATATTACCTAATAAAGTTTTGAAGTTTTCATTATCTCTAAAAACTTTAACAAAATCCCATTCTCTTGGAAATATACTTTTATTTCTCCCATACTTAAGCCTATTAAAGACCCCACCAAATGTTCTTCATATAGACCCATTTCTTTACTTAATATAGATTACAAAATGTTCATGCCAATATTTGCAGACAGATTAAAATATATATTGCCAAATTTGATAGATGAAGATCAAACAGGATTTATATTAAATAGAAATTCTTATGATAACATAAAAAGAACATTAATTTTGATTGAGTCGGTCAAACATTTAAATAAAAATTTGACACTAATCAGTTTAGACATTAACTGTGCATTTGATTCAGTTAATTGGGACTACTTATTCACCCTTTTAGAAGAACTAAACTTCTCCCATAACTGTATAAATCTCATCTCAGTTATATAAAGGCAGTCAAGCATACATTAAAATTGGCACTAGTATTTCTCAAAACATACCAATAATTAAGGGCACTAAACAAGGATGCCCCTTATCCCATTTATTATTCACATTAATTATAGAACCATGGGCAAATTTAATCAGATAGGATAATGATATAGTAGGTTATAAATTAAATTCCAAGCTATCTTCTAAAATACAAATGTTTGCCAATGATATTCTTCTAACCCTTGCTGATGAAAAATCATCTATTCAAACTCTTTTAGAAACATGAATCTTTTTCAATTAAAATCAGGTCTAATTTTTAACAATAATAAGATGCACATTCTCTTAATTGGACCAAAGCAATTTTGTCTTCAAGATTAGTATAACAATTATCTAGCACAATCTGATCAATTTCTCTATTTAGGTATCTTAATAGCCAAAAATATTAAAGATATCACACAAATTAATTATAATAAAAATCTAACAACAATGGAAAATTTGATAAAACGATGGAATAAAATTCCCTTTTACATGGATGAAAGGCTCACTATTATTAAAATGATTTTAATTCCTAAAATACTTTACATTATTCAATCTATTTCTTTACCTCCCCCTAAATTGATAATTAAAAAAAAATAAACATAATGTTTCATAAATTGTTATAGTTCCCAAATAAACCCAGAATTGGATTAACACACCATATGAAAAATTGGAATAATGGGGGCATAACTATGCCAAATTTAGAATTTTACTCAATCTCATCCATGATTAAAACTATATCTCTTTTAATAGATTTTAAATATCAAGCTAAATGGAAAAAAATAATAGGAATTTTAATGGTGGCTACATTAAATAATAATTCACAAAAATATCATTTATAAATAACCCCTCTATTTGGAATACTGAAAGATCACTTCTCTGTTTTCTCTTCTCAAAAATTTAAAAGTAATTATTTAACACTCCTATTAAAATCTTTTAAAAGAATTTATACTCAAACATAATATATATATATATATATATAAAGACTGGTGATATCTTCTTTTTCCCATAGCTTACACACAAGGAATTATTTTTACTTCTAATTGTATAAAAATGTTCACTTTTCAACAGAAGAATTTACTTTTTAGTATCAAATGATGTCTAACAATGATTGAAATCAATCAATTCTCTCAATATTGAATTTGAATTTGAATCCCTTTTTTGTTTAGATTTGCAAGAAGGAAAGAAATTTATTCTAAGTAATATGGAATTAATGTCTTCAACAACAAAGTAATACCTAATTTAATACAATGTGTAATGTTATCAATTCAGAGTGCCTCTCCAAGTACTAACAAATTATATATATATATATATATATATATATATATATATATATATATATATATATATATATATATATGGGTCTACTTCTTTTGACCTAACTCCCATTTGCCCGAGACTAAATGAGTGAAATTTCATTTGCCCGACACTTCATTTGCCCGACAAGTATTATTAGCAAGAAAATGGAATATGCCCCCTTCCCCACTGTAGTGCGACCCTGAAGTTAGAATATATAGTTAGGGGGTGTGTGGGGGGCACAGACCCCCACTTCATTTCATATGATATTGTTAACTTTTGATGTAATATTGCTTAGTAAAAGAAAAGTAAGTGGGGGGCTACACCCCCACCCCCCCTAACTATATATTCTAACTCCAGGGTCACACTACAGTGGGGAAGGGGGCATATTCCATTTTCTTGCTAATAATACTTGTCGGGCAAATGAAGTGTCAGGCAAATGAAATTTCAGTCAGATGGGGTCAGGAAAAGTAGTATCGAGCAAATGAAAGTTAGGTCAAAAGAAGTAGACCCATATATACATATATTTATATATATATATATATATATATATATATACATATATATATATATATACATATATATATATATATATATATATATATATATATATATATATATATATATATAGGTTCATAGGTTTATACTAGGCTATCTGCCCTAAGGCATTTATAAGCCTAGCCCAAAGTTTTGTGGCTTACACCACCCCTTATATGAAAAAATAATGTGCCCATTAGTTTGTTGTGCCTCTGTCCAGCAGTGACACAGAGATGATTCCCGGGGTAAACCTACGATCTCCCATCCACAGGTCAAGATTTCTCTTGAACAGAGCCAGCAAGGTGCTCTGCCTCACATGGAACGGGATTTTATTCCACAGCATAGGGAGTCTCTGAGTGATAAATCTATCCCTCCAGCACATCCTATTTATATCCGTGCTAAGGTTTAAGTCGCTTGCTCTAGTGGTTTTGGTGGATTTGGATTTTTTGAGGTGGAGCATGTCCATTAATTCCGGGTTGGACATGGCCTTGTATGTCAGGCACATGTCACCTCTGAGCAGACGGTATGCGACTGAATAGAGCTGGAGTTTCTTCAATCTGGCAGCATATGACAGATTTTGGAGTCCCTTTATCTATATCCCTTTATCTATATTTATCTTTATATATATATATATATATATATATATATATATATATATATATATATATATATATATAAGGCTATAAAATCTGACTTAGATATTTTCCCTGATAGTTATTGGAATTTTTTCTATTCCGTTAATGGCCAACCTCCTACAGATAAAGATAAAAGTAATATATTAAAGTCATCAGTTTTTTTAACTACATCCTCACTCAAATAGTTTGTGTTGCATTGAGCAGTTTCTAGCTGGAAGTTGTGACTCTGTTTTTTCAGTTAAGGCTTGTTAAAAAACCTGCATAGCCAGTGATAAAGGGAGG
This sequence comes from Protopterus annectens, assembly GCF_019279795.1. Taxonomy (NCBI): domain Eukaryota; kingdom Metazoa; phylum Chordata; order Ceratodontiformes; family Protopteridae; genus Protopterus; species Protopterus annectens. The sequence goes on from NC_056737.1 coordinate 582,278,656, forward strand.
TATTTCACTTCATTGTTATTCAATTTCTGCCTTATATGACTGGTACAATTTGAATTATTTTCTGCTTAAACTTTGAGCTTTGGCCAGCTAAGACCTGCAAGCAATCAAATAAATGCATAAGTGAAGTTAAGTAAATCGTTATCTGCACTTTTTTCAAATGATACATGATTTAAATTAGTTTGTGTTGCATTGAGCAATATCTAGCTGGAAGTTGTGACTCTGTTTTTTCAGTAGGTCCCCACCCACCCTCCCTGTTTTTGTTTTGGTTTTGGTGTTAATCTTGGTGGCTTTGAAACTGCCCGCCACTCTTGTAAATTTGCACTTGGATACTCCTCCTGGGCCCATCTCATTTGCTCACTCAAAAAAAAAAAATTCTTCTTTTATCTGCTCTTACTGTATTTGTGTTTCTTCCTACTTTATTTTGCTTTTGCGTCATCTTAAAAAGTACTCAGTTGTATTTATTACTGCTTGATAGTAACTTGATTAAAGTGTAGCTATCATTCTAAGTCTTTTGGATTAAGCACTTGGGCTTCAGACCAGTTGTTTTACATTAGGAAGGTTTGTGGCCTGCACTGTGGTGGCAGGACAGGTAGCTTACATCCTTCTAAGTTGGGAAATGCTGATTGAGGGTTCAGTGTCTGTTATTCTAAAAGTGTATTAGCTCTGGTTTAAGCGCTTGGACTTCAGGACAGTTATTTTACATTAAGAAGGTTCGTGGTCTGCACTCTTGTGGGAGGAGAAGTTGGACTCTGCCCTTCTGAGCTGGGAATTTCTGGTTAAAGGCTTATAGTGCCTGCATATTTGAACTGTTTCTTACTGAAATTGGTACACCTTGTTTGCCTGTTACATAGACTAGATCCAGGCCTGCTGAATCTAGCTTTGTTTGTATGCTTGTTGTTTGTTTGCTTGTTATTTCCCTGAAATGCTAATTCCACCTAAAATGCGGCTTTTCAGCACTTCTGTGGATCCCTAGCAATATCTGCATGGCATACTGTACTTATTTCCTCGTTTCACTTGAAAAAAAGTTACTGTTTGTCATTTTTGCATTTAAGTTACCTGTAACACAGTCGCAGGTTACACACTCAAGTGCGCTAGCCTCCTTTATGTATTTAAAGTAATTTAAGCTCTCCATTTCTGTTTCTAAAAATAAATAAATAAAAATAAAAAACACAAAAAAAATTCCTTGTTTTCCCACCTTTCTGGACTAGTCTAGTCCAGTTTTCAGGCTTTGCTGTATCCAGGACTGAGGTAAAGGTTCCTGTGTTGCCCATATATAAAAAACACTTAGTGTGGTTTTGCACTTGTATACAGCTCAGCAGGCTCCTCGTGGTGCCCTGCAGGGTCCTACAAGTGGCCAAGAGACAAAAGAGAGACTTGGACTTGATTAAGTATTGTTTTTGCTTGTTGTTTCCCTAAAATGCTAATTCTGCCTAAAATGCGGCTTTTCAGCACTTCTGTGGTTCCCTAGTGATATCTGCATTGCTTACTGTACTTATTTCTTTGTTGCACTTGAAAAAAATTTACTGTTTGTCGTTTTTGTATTTAAGTTACCGGTAACACAGTCGGAGGCTACACACTCAAGTGCGCTAGCCTCCTCTGTGTATTTAAAGTAATTTAAGCTCTGCATTTCTGTTGTTTCTGAAAAAAAACACAAAAAATTCCTTGTTTACCCACCTTTCTGAACTAGTCTAGTCCAGTTTTCAGGCTTTGCTGAATCCAGGACTGTGGTAAAGGTTCCTGTGTTGCCCATATCATACTTGGATAGTTAGGTGGCTTCCTTGTTCACTTTGAGAGAGGGAATTCTGAACAGCCTGTCTGTCCCTGTAGGAGTGGTCACAGCCCAGCAACTTGTAGCTCATTGGCCATTTTGGGCTAATTTCTATTTTTTTTGATATCCCTGGTATAAAAACCACTTAGTGCAGTTTTGCGCTTGTATACAGCTCAGCAGGCTCCTCGTGGTGCCCTGCAGGGTCCTACAAGCGGCCGAGAGACAAAATAGAGACTTTGGACTTCATTAAGTATTGCCTTTGCTTGTTGTTTCCCTGAAACGCTAATTCCACCTAAAACGTGGCTTTTCAGCACTTCTGTGGATCCCTAGTGATATCTGCATTGCTTACTGTACTTATTTCTTTGTTGCACTTGAAAAAAGTTGCTGTTTGTCATTTTTGCATTTAAATTACCTGTAACACAGTTGCAGGCTACACACTCAAGTGTGCTAGCCTCATCTGTGTATTTAAAGTAATTTAAGCTCTGCATTTGTCTTGTTTCTGAAAAAAAAAGAAACGGATAAAAATTCCTTGTTTTCCCGCCTTTCTGAACTAGTCTAGTCCAGTTTTCAGGCTTTGCTGAATCCAGGACTGTGGTAAAGGTTCCTGTGTTGCCCATATCCTACTTGGATAATTAGGTGGCTTCCTTGCTCACTGTGAGAGAGGGAACTCTGAGCAGCCTATCTGTCCCTGTAGGAGTGGTCCCAGCCCAGCAACTTGTAGCTCATTGGCCATTTTGGGCTAATTTCTACCTTTTTGATCTCCCTGGTATAAAAAACGCTTAGTGCGGTTTTGTGCGTGTTTGTGCACCACGCAACACTGTTCAGCTGCGGTTAAACTATTCCAGGCTCCACGAAGTCTGCACTTCATTTTTTCCCTTGAAACTTGAAACACTTCAACCCAGCACTAGAAATAAGGCATTTTAAGACCGCACTTACTAAAACTCACTAAAACTAGCACTAGCTTACAGCTTGCACTTCAGCCCTATACTCAGCAAGAATAAGGTTCCTTACTCATCCAATCAGCAATACAGTCCCAACCATCTATTCAGTCATGTTCAAGGGACAGCTTCAGGTGAGCTCTCCGGTCCAGCTGATGAATCTGGGCATCTTGAGGCAATGTTATAATTGCCTCATGTACACAGACAACCCCCTCCTCCTCCCAACCAACACAAACATATGTGAGAGATGCAGCTACACAGCCAAACTGGAGGCTAAGCTCTCTCAACCCATGACTGGATCAACCAGTCACAAGGAGAAGGGCAACATTAGCACCACATTACCAAACTCACATAGACCAGCCATAGCTGCACCACAAAACAACTCTCAGAAACACGAAAAAACATACTCGGCGGCTCTAAATAAGAATCTGCCTAAACAACAGAGACCTCCTAAGCATAAACCCAAGCAACCCCCACCCCACAACAGAAACCAGATAACACATACGTCACAACATCAGTGTGCCAATCAAAAACAGTCTCTAAGGCTAAATAACACACCTAACACACTAGTAATCGGTGATTCTATCATCAGGCACACAGACGTCCCACTCACTAGACTGAACAAGGAGAAGGTTACCGTAAGCTGCCTGTCGGGTGCCAGAATCTGCCACATAACACATACACTCAGGTCACTCCACAACAAGTACAAATATTACTCTGTCATTGTACATGTTGGCGTAAATGACCTGAGACGTACCTCCCTGGACTACATGAAAAGAGACATGGAGGAGCTCTCTGACCATGTAGCCCAGGCTGCTATGACTCTGACTCTGAGTAGCATCCTGCCCTCACCCAAAATTATGCCAGCAAATGAAGAAAAAAATGATCAGTTTCAACAATTGGTTAAACTACTGGTGTCATTCAAAGGAGATCCAGTACTTGTCAGCCTGGGATGACATGATTGACAAGCCACGTTGCTTCGCCAGAGAAGGCTTGTACTTTTCACCCCTGGGCTTTCGAATACTGGCCAAGACTCTTGCCGCCCCAATACTGCCTTTTTTAGGCAAGGCTCAAACGACAAACCTGCCTCCATAAACAACAATAATAAACAAAAACTGAGGGTAATGCTGCTCAACGCCAGAAGTCTAAACCTCAAAATGCAGGCACTCAAGGCTCTCCTTAGTATGGAAGAAATCGACGTATGTGCAGTGACATTAACCTGGTTCAAGGCTCCAGAGAGCACCACAGCACTACCAGGCTATAACTCCTACCATACCTTTAGGTCGCAAAACCAGGACCGGAAAACAAAAGGAGGGGGTGCGTCCATATTCATCAAGAACACCCACACCTCCAGGTTAGTAGCACAGCACGCGGAATCTGAGACCATCCAAGTGCAATTGACAGCAGGTAAATTGACTGTTCAATTTATAACTTGCTACAGATCTCCCACCTTGTCTCAGGACCCTCATGCAGCATTCCTGAGAACATTAGAAAGTATGAAGATTCTACCCAACACCATGTTACTGGGTGACTTCAACTAACCAAACATTGATTGGGAAAACTACTCAAGCTCAAACGCCCTAGCCCAATGCTTCCTTGAGTTTATAAACTCAAACGCCCTTGAACAGCTGGTCACCACTCCCACAAGAGTTGACAACATACTGGACCTGGTCATCACCAGTATGGGGAACCTATGTTCCACACCTGAGGGAAACTCGTCATTGGTAAGATCAGATCACAAACTAATCACACTGGACATCCACATCCTGACACCCCCCCCCCATTCAAGGAAATCAAGGTAAAAAACGTCTCTAAAGCCAGCTTCACACTCCTCAAGACCGAGGTGGGAAGTTTCAAAGCTCCCAATCAAATGGAAAATGATGACCCATCGGCAGAATCCTTTACAAGTGCATTCTGTGAACACCTTCAAAAATGCATGGACCAAGCCATCCCAAGTAAAACCAAGACCAACTCCTCAAAAAAAGAGGAAGCCAGTCTGGTGGACCCTAGCCATAAATAAACTTTACAACAGAAGGAGGAAACTCCTGCAAGATAGAGCAAAATCCCAAAATAAGAAGGCATCTCTGATTAACATCAGTAAAAAACTGCGCTCCCTCATTAAATCATCCAAGGCGAACTTTGAAAGAAAAATAGCCAATGACTCTAAGGATAACCACAAGGCCTTATTTAACTATGTCAAGTGTCTAGGGGCTAACTCTCAGATATGCTCCGAGCTAGTGCATAATGGCCATAAATACACTGAACCAACCAACATTGCCAACATCCTTGCTGACAAGTTCACCCCCCCTCCACCAAAGGTGCTAGCACCCATCCCAGAAGAATGTGGTGGTCCAGATATCTTAGACACACAAGTAAAGATAGCCCTTGCAAAGGCCAAAAACATAGCATCAATGGGACCAGATCGAGCTTCAAAATGAACTAACCCCCCATCTCAAATCACTATTCAAACTCAGCCTCTCTACAGGCCTAAGAAAGGCGTACAACAACAGTCGTACCACTCCACAAAGGTGGAGCCACAACTGACCCTGGGAACTATCGCCCTATAAGCTTGACTAGCTTGGTCTGCAAAGCCATGGAACGCATTATCATGGAGCTCTTTAACAGGGACATTGGAAACCTCCAGACATTGGACCCCAGCCAGTTCGGCTTTATTAAAGGCAGATCTTGCCTCCTGAACTTGGTCAACTTCTTAGAAACCGTCACCAAGGCCATAGTTGAAGGGAAGATGGTCCACACAGCATATCTGGACCTCGCTAAGGTGTTTGACACCATCCCACACTCAGGAATCATAGACAAACTCACCAGCTTAAATATCAACCCCCATGCCACGGGATGGGTTGCCAATTGGCCCTCAGACAGAACCCACATGGTAAGAGTGGCAGGCACCATGTCTGACTCTAAACCAGTCACAACCGGAGTCCCACAGGGCTCAGTCCTGGGACCCCTCCTGTTCGGTATATATTTCTCTGAAGTACAGGCAAAGGTGGAGGGACTGTGGCTAACCAAGTTCGCAGATGACTGTAAATTGGGTGCAATAATTGACTCTCCAGCTGACACAGACATCCTGCAAAAGGGTTTCACAGAGACAAACACCTGGTGTCAAAGTCACGGCCTCAAGCTAAATGCCAAAAAAATGCATAGTAATCCCATTTGGGAAAAACAAAGTACCTACAAACTACCACATAGATGGGAATCCACTAAGTACAGAAGAAGTAGTTAGGGACAGGGGTGGCTTGTGCTATAAGACTGCGGGACTGCAGCCATCCCATCTGTAAAATGGGTCCCCCACCTATAGAATGTATAAAATAAAGTCCCCAGTCCCCCCACTGCAGAACATATGAAAATAAAAAAATATATCTTGGACTCCACGCATGCGTGCGTAGTTCCTGGCTGCTATAGTTCCTGGCTGCTGCATTATGCAGACCAGAACTCCAAGCACACATGCTCAGGCATTCCATAGCTCCAGACTGCTCAGTTAGGCAGTCCGGATAGGGAAGAGCGTTATCGCCACCCTTTCAACCCAGAGATCTGTGCGGTGACAACCGCACAAACCAAAAGTCACCGGACTGCATTGCCTGCAGGCTGGATCAATAGCAGGAGGCTCCAGCCTCCTCACATCTTACGGGAGACCGAGACCACAGCATAGGCAGGGTAGTATGGAGGACCAATTGGGCTGCTGAGTACAGGATCACATTTTGCACTGGCCAGTATGGAGGGCCAATCAAGGAAAGAGCGGGAGACCACAGCTGCAGAGTACAGGATCACATTTAGTGTGTACAGCTGCAGAGTACAAGATCACATGCATGGCAGACCGTGTTCTGGAGACAGGTAGGTGGTGATCACTGCTTTTTGTGTGTGTGTGTGTGTGTGTGTGTGTGTGTGTGTGTGTGTGTGTGTGTGCTTCATGGTGGTGGGTAGAGAAAAAGGCTTGAACCCTGTACCTTGGGCCCAAGTGACAAGAGCCTGAATTCCCTACTCATCACCATTTCTAAAACATTTGCAGATTTTTGCCTCATATTTGTTCTGTTCCTCATAAAATCTGTGGTTTCTGTAGTTTTGTTACTTAAAACAGACAGTAGTGGTGCAGTGGTAGCAGTGTTGCCTGACAGCTATGGGTTATCTGGTTTGATTCTTGGCTAGGGTGCTTTCTATGTGGAATCTGCATGTCCTCCCTGTGTTGGTGTGGGTTTGCTCTGGTACCTCAGTGGATATTTGTCCCTATTTTTTGGACTGTATTCCCCCATTATTGGCTTCATCCAGGCTTTTTGTGCTAAGGTTGAGAGCTATGGTGATAACTGAACTCACGGAATATGTTTGGGGGCTGTATTCCCCCATTATTGGCTTTGTTCAGTTGTTTTGTGCTAAGATGTTGACAGCTATGGTGAGAACTGAATTCCCCAAATGGTAGCCATTTAAGTTTCAGTCTTCCTTTCTTTCATAAAAATAGATGATTTGGCATAGTGGTATGTTGCTTTGGCTGTTTTGCACAGGAACCTGGGTTCAATACTTGGCAGTGAAATATAGGGTTCTAGCAACTTTCCATCATTATACAAGCAATGTTTAAAACATGTCCCTGGTTTTTGGGCTTTTGTCCCCCCCCCCCAATAAATTTTGGCTTTGTCCAGATTTCTTGTGCTGCAAAGTTCAGAGATACAGCTGAGTGTCGAGTAGATTTTACAAGGAGCTGAGTGCTGCAGGGGAACAAAAGTTTACTGCTGCTTATGCCAAGTCTGTTTACATTGTAAATAGCACAACAGGTAGTGTGCTTGCTTTTCATGCAGAAGGCTGTGGGTTCTACTCCCACAGTAGGTAGATCCATTGCTGATACTGTACTCTGTTGTAAAGGGGATGGATGCTGCAGTCCTCTTTGGCGAATATACCTAGTGACTATGAACCTTTTATCAGTTTGCCATCCATTCCCTATTGCGATATTACTGGCATTATCATTGTTTAATGCAATAGAAGCAACAGGCACTTTATTTGTAGATGAAACAATGACATATAAAGTTGTTTGCAAGCAGTAACCTCTTCATTAGTTAACATATTTCTTTAATGTGGAATTATTTAGATGGCTTTTACTTCTTCAGAGATTGTGCATATTTACTGATACTGGTGGACAGTTGAAGTTTGAGTAGACTTTTATGATGGAAATGTTCTGAACTGGGCAGTTTTGTCATTATTGGTGCATGCATTTTGTTTAATTGTATACTGGAAAAATGTTCAAAACAATAAATTTTAAATGCCGTCTAACAACTGTACTGTATTGTACAAGGAATATAATTTAATACAGTATGGAAGGTGTATCAAAGAGCATGTGTATGTTTTATGTTCAAGGGGCCTATGATTTGAAAACAGCCCAAAACTAATCTTTATCTGCCACTGGCAAAATGTATTTTCTTTGAATGTGGGTTTCAGTGCTGTTTCAGTGAATGTGAGCTTCAAGAGCAGAGAAGTTTTAATGCCAAGTCTATTTTCATTGTGAGACTGCATTGCTTTGTTTAGCAGATATCTATTAGGGTTTATGCTGTAAAGTATAAAATAAAACTTTCAAATGAAATCCATATCACCGCAGAAGTAAAGCATTATGCACATTACAGTGTTTATGGCAAATGGGGCGAAATAACCAAGGAATGGGACATTGGAATGGCTGCAGGGGGACGCTCCATTCGACCATGATTTTGTGAGGGGGGGAGGGCAGCAAACTCAGGCAGCCCCGGCTGAACTATACCTCTCAAATGTCCAGAATTTTGCAGAATGAATAGATTTTTGCTTCTTATTTTTGATTTGTTCCTCATAAAATTTGTGGTTTTCTGTCAAATCATTTAGGACTGAAATCACTAAATAATGACAGACATTGAGTTTCAGACGTCATAACCTTCAGAAAAATGCATGCTAAAGCAAGACTTGTTATTTTATCAACTGTCTTAAGTTTACACAAAAGCAAATTTTAGTACTGTTTGCATGTTCCCCCAATATATTTGGCATTGTCCAGATTTCCTGCATTAAGAGGTTGAGAGGTATGTGCAAATAAATCGCTTTACAGAATTAGGAATATCTGAACCTCTCAACTGTCCACAATTTTGGCTCAAAATGTTGCTCTCCCCCTAATAATCTCTCTTCAAAATGGCAATTTTGGGGAAGAAAACGTGGAGGGTTTACAATTATAAATAACTGTAATGATTAGAGTTATAGATTATTTATATTTCAGAAATGCATGTAGATGATCTTATTTTATCAGCTGCTGAAGTTAGCAGTATTAATTTTAAAAAGGTGTCCCTTCTTTGAAAGGTTCTGAGCTGTATTGTGTGGCAATTTTATATTTTTGCATAACATTTTTGGTCTGTTTTTCATAAAATTGTGGTTTTCTGGCAAATTAGTAGCAAATCATTAAAGACTGAAGTTAGAAAATAATGGCAGACATTTGAGTTTCAGATTTCATACCTTCAAAAATTTATACTAATGCAAGACCTACTACTATTCTATTATCTTTCTAAGTTTATAAGATAAATATTTAAACATTGTCTTTATTTTTGGGCCTGTGTCCCACTTCTATATATGGCTTTGTCCAGATTTATTGCTCTGAGGTTGAGAGGTATGAGCGTCAGAGTCATCACCATCAGCGAGAGACATTTCAAACTGTGACCTACTTGTTGCACTCCACTTCCCATTGTAGTGGCTCTGGATGTGTCCAAGCAAGGCAAGGAGCAGTTATGCAGTGTAAGTGTGCAGAGTATTCCCCCATCCAAGGAAGACCACAAGTACGTCTGTGGCTTTTCATCTGTCCTTGATTTTGCAGAATGTTCTGGTTTTCTGTCATATTTTTATACTGTTGATTTATGCTTATTATTATTCAGAAAATGCATGCTGTTGCAGTGCCCTGTTGCTCTGTATTAAAGTAGTAATGCTTTATTGACCATCAGGTAAACTTGTCGGAGATTGTAAGATGCAAGTAAGCTTTAATAAGTATGCTGTTAAAGAATTACCAACATTGAAAGCCTTTTCATTGTTGCCATGCAGAGAATATTTACATAACTAGATAACATATAAGCCTTAGGTATTGAAATGCATATGACAGTATTTGTAATACAGGACAGGATTACAGTATTTTCAGAAGCTCATTACATTTGTTGGAGACTTGCAGTTATCTTTGTAGGATTTACCCGTAAACTAAACAGAATGCCAATCTATCGTGTGTGGTCCAAAACTTGTGCAGTAATCCTTTAAGCAATTTATCTTGAGCTTGTTTCTTGTTCGCTGTTCATTTTTTACTTTTATCATGTGTTCCCCATGAAACAAGTAGATTGTTGTTGTCAGGCAGCAGGTCTTTTTTGGATAAGAAACATTTTTACAAGTGGGGCTGTCACATAGATTGCTACTTTTAGCATTACTTGGTAATTTTATAAAGCTGAATATAAATTATAATTAGAACTGCAGTGCAAGGAGAAGTGGTTTGAGCTGAGTGCTGCTTGTTTTATTTTATACTTGATTTTGACTGGCATTCCAGTAATGTATTTAAAAATCAATTTATTTTTTCATGCCTCACAACCTTTGTGTTTCGATCTAGATATTAAGTAAGTTGTCATGTAGCCAATGCTTTGAAATATTTTTTTTCTTCTACACTTCATTTTGTCTTGATTGGACTCTCGTAATGATGGTTTGGCACCCAGGGCAGCGTATTTAATTAACATTCCAGTTGTTGGGGTTTTGAGCATAGCTCCACCACTTTCTAGTTGGTCACACCCCTTCCCATTTGCCCCACCCATTCAGCTGTCTCCTGCAGCCCCCCTTTAATTTGAAGTCACCAGCTGCCACTGATTAGGGACCTGGGTACCCAAGTAGATAGCATGCTCTTCTTTGATAACCACATAGCCAAAACGGTCAGGAAATCCTTCTATGTGGCACACCTGATCACAAAGGGTTTCTCATCCAGATCCAAGGAGGTGATTGTGCCCCTTTACTCCTTACTCATTAGGCCCATAATAGAGTACAATGCCCCATTTGGGATGTACCTCACTAGACACCTGCAACAACTAGAAAGACCACAGAAGTACCTCACTAAGAAGATTAAGGGCCTTAAACAATTACCCTATGAAGCACACCTAAAAAAGCTCCAGCTCTTCTCAGTCACTTACCATCTGCTCAGAGGTGACCTATGCCTGACTTATAGGACCATGTCAAACCCTGAACTAATGGACATACTTCACCTCAAAAAAAATGAGATCCCTCAGAACCACTCGTTCTAGCGACTTGAACCTATGTACAACAATAAACAGGACATGCTGGTGGGATAGATTCCTGTCCCAGCGACTTCCCTCACTCTGGAATAGAATCCCAATCCATATTCGACAGAGCTCCTCACTGACCCTCTTCAAGAGAAATCTTGATGAGTAGATGGGTAATTGTAAGTCCTACCCTGGGATCTCTTCAGGAGCCCTGTTGACAGAGGCCCAGATCTGTGGCTAGGCTTATAAATGCCCATGGGCAGATAGCCTAGTACTAACCTATGAACCTATATATACAACTTATTTTAGCTCTTATTTATGAGTTATGGTGTACAATTGTGTATACAGTTAAAATTGGTTTAATTTTATATATGATAATTTTTCCCATAATTTAAAATGGTTCATTCTTTATATGTTGATTGCATTTTCAACAACACTTCTAATAAAATTGTTTTTTTAAGAAAAAGAACTGCGTTTTCTCTTAGATATAGCTAGGAACTAGGAAGATTAGATTAATTTTTTTTGTATTGATGTCAGAACGTTTCTATTGTATTATTTTAAGTATTCCTCTGTGATCTCTGAACTCTTGATTAGCACTGTGTAGTAAGAAGTATTGTCTTGTGTTTTTATTATTTATTATTGAATATTTTTTAACTTTTCAACTGTGGCTGTTTTGTTTAGAGATAATTTAAGCTCTAAGAGTACATTGCATGTATTTAGTGATATTGTGCAAAGCCACTCCAATAGCCTTGCTGTTCAGTCACACTTACCATTTGGATAATAATATTGCACAGTATAATTGGACACCCTTTCATATAGGCCTTTTAAGCAAGCACTGCTACCGTATAGTCTGGGTAAAAGGGGCACAGCTGGAGAACCTGTGCCAGCTTCCCCAGGAGTGTCTGTGTGGTTGTATATAACTCTTACCAAAAAGTGTATGTGTCAGCTACTTGGGCAGAGACACAAAGTGCTGCTTGGACAGAGAGGGTACTGGAGGTTTTAGTTTGCCCACTAGACTGAGACCTAGACCCTATAGCTGTGCCAGTGGGGAGTCTTATTGGGGACCTGGAGATAGAGGGAGAAACCAGCCCCAGACTGACTGTGATCTCTGTGTGCTCTTAAGGGAAATTGTACTTTACTGTGTGTGTATTTGTTATCTGCTCCCTATATGGACACCCCTCACTAGTGTTAGTGGTGAGGACTGAGGCTCTTTGATTGCTAGGCCAGTGCACAGGCATCACATGTATATGCATCAGATGTTTCATTGTAAGGAAAATGAAAAAAAAGTAATTATTACAATAATGTTTCCAGCTTGTTACTTCTAGAGATAGTACAGTGCTCCTATGTAAGCTATAGTGACTGTCTGTGTATCCTTCTGAAATTTGTGATGAAAGTTAAAGAAATAATGACCACACTGCCCTCATTCCAACACAAGATATAGTGACCTTTGTGGTTTGGAAGGAATGTTAAAGAAATAATGACAAAATCACCAGCCTCCTCACAAGTTTAGTGACTTTCTGTATACACCTATCCACAGGGCTGGTTTTAGGCTAGTTAAGGCTCAGGGCAGAGGCAATTACTAAGCTTTGGTATGTGGGAGTCCACCATCCCCCAAAAGTCCTGAAAGTCTCGGTATTCTGTAATGCATTTATGCCTCATTTTTGAGACATGACCATTAAGCTAAGCAGGTAACAAGAGAAAGTTACTCCAGCCAGCCCCCACCAAGCAGTTATACTCACTTCCACATTCAATTCACACCTCTGATTGTGATAAAAGAGGATGGCCCTTTAATGTATTTCACCATTGTTACAAACAAAGAGTTGATATATACTAAATTATTGCACACTTTGTCACATAATCACACTAATCCTACATTGCCAAAATAATAAGCAAATAGCACAAGTCAGCTAGTCATTTTCTTTTGCAAAACATAGCCACAGCAAATAAATCTGTTCGGTCTCTGCATACCAGACATCCACTTAATTAGCCCATCTTACTTCCCACAAAAGCACAATAGTCCTTCAAAGGCAGAGAGTAACATTTAAACTGAGCAAAGGCAAGAAAGTCAGCTACTTTCTTTCATCCTATCTCAAATCTCACTCAAATCTCACTCAACGGTTATAGCCACAACATCTGATAGGTATGTAGTATTATCTTACCTTCACAATCCACATAAACAAGTTGTCATGCATTAAAGAATTCCAATACAAGACTCACATAAATCATAAACACAGAATAATATTGCCAAAAATGTCTAGTAGATCACTGCCAACATTATTGTAAAACCAGTAACAGCACTTTTCACAGTGCCATTCCTGTCATCCCAACTGACAACCAACAAATTCATTGTAAAAACAGTCATTAACACTTTTCTCATGGCAATACCTCACCCTAATTTTCCACACAAATCATCAACCCAGAAAAAATGCCAAAAATATATATATAAATTCCTTTAGGTGACTTCACACCTAGATTTCAACATTGCAGTCACTACTTCTATAAACTCACAACATTTAAGCTAAGGTAACATGACTTGAACATCAAGCACACAACCCCCTCGATTGCCCAGTGTTCTGTGGATGTATTTTCTTTTAGTAGCTGCATTTTTAAATGTATTTATTTATTTACTTATTTGTTTATTTATTTACTTTAGAACAGAGTTACTTTGCTGTATAAAATAAGTAAACAAATAGAGAAACATTACCCCTACAAGCTTTGTTCCCTAGGCCATTTTCTAGTTTGCTTAAGTGTATCCCTAGCCCTGCATAACCTTCAGGCAAAAATTCACTACCCCTTGTCCCAAGTGTTCTCTCCATCCAGCTGCTTCACACTACACAAAGTGAAACAACCCACTACCTAAAGAACTTGCACAGCTGAAGTTCACTTGCAGTTGCAAAAGTTTACAAAGAAAAAATACACGGAGTTAAATCTATTGAAACAACCCACCACTTAAATAACTTGCACAGCTGAAGTTCACTTGCAGTTGCAAAAGTTCACAAAGAAAAAATACACGGAGTTAAATCTATTGAAACAACCCACCACCTAAAGAACTTGCACAACTGAAGTTCACTTGCAGTTGCAAAAGTTTACAAGGAAAAATACACTGAGTTGAATCTACGTAAGACAAATTTATAGTCTCTAATAATTTAATTTAAGTCATGCACTAGTGTGTTCTCTTTGTAGTGTTGAATCTGCTGGAAGGATATCCCTACCCTCACTTATACACACTCACAGGCCTTTTACTGCTGAAGGTGAAGCTGCATTAAGACATCAGCATATTTTACTCTTATCAGTGTAATAGATCCCTGAAAAAGACAGTGAAAAGCCCATAACTATAAAATTAGATGCTGTGACACAGGTCAAGATTTTAGAGTTCAGTCACCTTGTCTTTGTATTCAGAAACATGCTACCTTGCTGATTGTTTGTAGTGGTAAACCATCTGCGGGGGGTCTTTATCCGAATCAGAAATACCTACCATATGGAAACAATCTCACATCACCCCCATCCACAAAGGACGCAACTCTTTTGATCTATCCAATTTCCATCCGATATCCATCTTGTCACCCATATCCAAAATTCTCAAGAGAGGTATCCATCAGCAGGTAATGCAATATCTATTGCAAAACAACCTTTTAACCAAAACCCAACATGGCTTCTTACCTATCCACAGCACAGCTACAGCCCTATTATCTTGCATAGAGGCCACAGATGCATGTTGCTGTACAGCCTCAGTATTCCTTGATCTCTCCAAGAGCTTTGACACAGTGACTAACTCCTTACTTTTGAACACACTGTCTAGCATAGGCTTTTCAAATAACACAGTAAAATGGTTTCAGTGCTACCTCAAGGATCGTAAACAAGCAGTGAAATGGTCCAATGAACTTTCACCCCTTCTTCCACAACCCTACTGGAGTCCCCCAAGGCTCCATCCTAGGACCCCTATTCATCAACATTTTCACAAACAACCATCACACTGCCTCTCACCCTGGGACCCTCATTCAGTACACTGATGATTCCACCATAATCTCCACTGCTCAATCACTACCAGAACTACTTTCAAAAACTCAGCAGTCCTTTACTGCAGTCAAATCCTGGCTAAGAAACACCCAACTCTTTCTTAATCCAAATAAGACAAAACTAGTACTCTTTCATCCCAAAAACACCTCCCCTGTCATTGATCATTTCAACATCCTTGCTTCTGACAACACTGTCATAGAAATAGTGCAGGAAACCAAACTTCTAGGTGTTATCACTGACTATAAACTTTCATTTGATGCCCATATACAGCAAAATATAAAGAAAACTCCTCAAAAACTGGGACACTCATATAGAAACAAACATTTCTTTACTGCAGCAACCAAAACTACCCTAGCAAAAACATTTTTACTTCCCTCTCTTCTTTATGGTGCCCCTATCTTAACTAACTTACAAAATTCTACCCTAAGCAAGTTGGAACAGTGCTACAACAAAGCTGCAAAGTTTGCCACAAACTCTAAATATCACACACACCACTGTAAACCACTCGTAGAATTAAACTGGCTTGAACTCCCCAACCAACTTGCTGTTATTCATCTATCCACCTTGCAGAACCTTATTTTCACACCTACTGCCTGCCCTGCACTAGCCAATTTAGTCACACCTTACACATCAAATCAATCCCTATGATCAGAAGACAAAAATCTCTTAGCTCTCTCAAAACCCACAAGAAAACCTGTTTACTCTCTGTATTCGTACTCTGTCTCTATACTTCGGAATTCACCACCTCTAGCTACCGGGTCTGTGCCTGGCCTAACCCATTTCAAAGCCTTTTTAAAAAATCATCTCAAAATACATGGCCCTGCTCCTGCATAAAGCCTGCCTAATGCTCAGGTCTTCCTGTTTCTGTCACATTTCAATCCCTTATGGACTGCATAGAATTGTCTAGATGCGTAGTAATATATTACAACATCTTGTAGCAGTTTGTTCTTTCAACTTATTTTTTGTATAGTATTTCTGTATACTGTATTTGTATTGTACTGTATGTGGAGCTTTTCTCCCCGGACCTCTGCTGAAAATGGGTTCTGTAGACCCAGTCAGACCACCCCGGTAAATAAATGTCAAATAAAATAAATAAAATTAAAAATTAAGATCAACCTTGCATTTCCTAAATCGGCAGTGTCCTGCAGGATATTTTCTTGATTAGGCTCAAACAATATTAATACATTTATTCTGATCATATTTGTGTTTATTGATAGTTTCAATGCAGGATAAAATCATTTTCGTGGCTGTATATGACCACTTCTTCACATCCCATTTTCCTTTTGTATTTTATGCAGGAATATATGTTTTTGAATTATATATTGTTATTATAGCTATCAGATGTTTTCCAGCAATTCAGAATGAGCAGTGACACGTGCCACCGTTTGTGCCACAAGATAGATCACATTTAATGTAAGCTGATGTTCTCTTATTAAAATATTGCAAATTGGATCAGAAACACTGTTAAAAGAAAATGACTATTAAGTGAACTCATAAGACAAAAGAGACACCCTGGGATTCATTAAAACCAACTCTAAGCATACACTACATGTACACCTCCTAATTTTAGTTTTCCTACTGATATTCTTGCAGCCTTAAATAGCGAGTGGACTTCATAAAAGTTACCACAAAGTGCAGACTACATGTACACTTAGTATATTCTTTCTGAATGACTTGAAAGCACAAAATTATGTTAGGGATGTTCTTGAATACAGATAATGAATCTGACCAACAATGTTTTCTTTCAGTAGAAGTACTTCTCTTGATTCTCAGGCATGTCAATTTATAGAGGTCTATTACTGGCAGGTGCATCTGCTGACAATGGTTCTTTTATGCATTCCATTAGCTTAACAGTGGTCATATTTTAAAAGAAATTATCATATAATATCACAATATCCCTTAATTCTATGCAAGAATTTATAGTTGGTAAATAAAAAGGGAAACCTGTTGTGCGAAGCTCCTTTTAATGTGTCAATTGCAGGTGTATTGAGACAATTATTGTTAAAGCTAACATCCCCCTTGTATATGCTGAGTTTAGCCTTTCAGTTTTTACGGTTGTAGTTTTCATATCCCCACTACTTCCATGTTAGAAATGAAAAGCTGTATGTATCAGCACATGTGAGACAGTAATTTAAGAGCTTCTCGCTGCATGCTCTTATCTTCTTGGAATACTTTTTCTTTAGTATATTTGTACAAATTTGACAAACTTATAAGCAAAGTATAGTGAAGTCTGGAGTATTTCCATAATGTTAGGGAAGTTAAGGCACATGACTAAGGGGTGAGGTAAATAGCTAAATGAATATTCTATCATTAAATCACCCCCACTTAATGTAATGTAGTTAATCTAACAGTAAAATGATGGCAGGCAGTTAAAGTATCATAGATTAGAGCATCCTGGGATGAACAGGTAACCCATGTGTAAGACAACATGCAAGTGATACTGTGTTATAAAACGGTTAACTTGGTTAAATACAAGTGCAAGGTTTTTCTTCAATAAAATGCTAGAGAAATTAAAGATGCAAGAGTGTAGAGTCCTTATTTAAAAATCTAATGCTAGAAAAATTAAAGTTACAAAACAGAATCTTATTCTGCAGAGTGGCAAGAGAATTAGCAATACATTTCAGAACAGATAGTGCAACTCACTCAGGCCACAATTTAAAGCATGATCACATACGGATGCCAAGTCATCCTCACACAATCCTTCTAGGATGCTTTTTGGGAATTTTGCATTGAGGTGGAGCTCATTCCTAATTTTCCTATAAATTTCTTCTTCCAGATCATACTCTCAAATCTCACGTCCTAACTGATTACCATTCTGTTAAATCCAGTCAACATCACTGGTCTAATTTTACACAGGTTAGGCATATTTTTTTATCAGCTAGAGGAGACGTTGTGGACAGCAATTAATAAAGAGTTGAAAGATTTTATCTGGGAGGTGAAGGGGCAAGAGTCAATTGGGATAAGCTGATTTATCTGATAGAATAAGGTGGTTTGGGATTACTTGATTTAAAGGGATGCTTCAGGGATACACATTTAGGGCTCCGATACCTGTCGCATGTGTAAAGCTATAATTAAAAGTGGAAAGGGATGATAATGATGAGATGGGGGAAGCTCAAGAAATAAGGAGAGACTGGGATTCTGGGTGCAGATCCTTAAGGAGAATAACAATAACCATACAGATATTCATAAGGTATTCTAAGAACTCAACCAAGATAGGAATGGAGAAAGGAGATTCTGCTTATAGGGATGACTGCAATTAGGGGTACATAGAGTAGGCAAGAGGGGCTGGAATTACTGGAAAAAAATGGCTAAGGAACCAATGTATTGGAAGCAAATAATTAGAGAGGGAAGGGTAATAAAATGGGAAGAGACCAAGAATAAATTTGGACTGTAGGCGAGAGATTGCATTCCCTGTCAAGGACTGATATCAGAATATTTGGCAAAGAGAAAGGAACTGGGGAATCCTAAGTGAAAGACCAGTGTTGGTAGAGTTTTTGGTAAAATCTAAAACAGAAGCTGCTGTTAAAAAAGGGACAATTAGTAGAGCTTATTAAATATTGCATGATAACCATAGGAATCCGTTAGAGGAGGTTAGAAAGAACTGGGAAGAGAGATTGGATAAGCAATTCTCAGAAAAACAATGGGAGGATATACATATGACTTCCACATATGCAACAAAAAGTCAGGAAGATTTAAATTTTTTTCTTGGAAGCATTTGTAAAGGTATTTTTATAACCTAAGCAGACTCTAAAGAAATTTTCCTATGCAAGATTGAGGTGTGATAGGAAAGAAAGTGATAATTGAGAACATATTTTTTGGGAGGGCAATGAGATGACAGACTTTAAAAATTCTCTGCAGACTACTCTGTCAGAAATATAGAGTGAGCAAATTAGAGTAACTAAGAAAATTATTTTTTGAGCAGTGACATCGGAATTGCTTAGACATAGTAAGGCCTTGCTGAGTTTAATTCTGGTGGCTACCAAAAAAATAATCACTAGAAAATGTAAATCAAAGCCTAATCAACTGTACTAACAGAGATAAAAGAACTGGAAGTGGGATTTGTAGAAAAGGTTGGGAGCTAGATACATAGAAAAAAATGTGAGTTGTGAGAATGATACATGCAGAATAATGTTTTGGAGGAATGAAGTTTAACAGAAGGCAGGAACTGAATGAACTATGTACTGTTCAATTGACAGTGACTGTTTAGAAGACAATATCTAATGAATAATGTTTGCAACTGAAAATATGCTAATATGGTTTGATCTCATTTATATAAATTTATGATTGCCTTAAGTGAAAATTCAATAACAAT
This sequence comes from Protopterus annectens, assembly GCF_019279795.1. Lineage (NCBI taxonomy): Eukaryota > Metazoa > Chordata > Ceratodontiformes > Protopteridae > Protopterus > Protopterus annectens. The sequence continues at coordinate 582,297,934 of NC_056737.1, forward strand.
GTTTCTTGCTTTAAAAAAAAATCACTGATCTAAGCACAGTGTTGTCTAAGTTAAAACCTATTAAATTACTGGAACAGAGTTTTATATCCCTGTTGTATAATTAACTATGCCATTGCTGATCAATGTGCTGATTGACATATGCATTTATGTGCCCAAAGAACACAAATCACCTGGAAACCTCGACGGCTCAGGATATTAACAACGTGACTGTGTCTCTGATTACTTGGATGTGATTAGGGGCTCAGGTGCTGGGATGGTTGGTGAGTGAGGGTGAAGAATGAGCTGCTGACATCAGCACACCCTTCCAAGGGAAATGGGTTGGTATGCCTCTTGCTACAGGGAGCATCAATACCTGTGGATCACCCACAAGCATACCACCCATGTGCAAATCCAGGGTAAAGCTTCTCAGGCCTGCTAATGTGAGCATCACTTTCAAGCTGGACAGTCATTGTGCTGAATCATACCTTATCAGGCTTTGTGCAGTGAAAACTGGCAACAGGTATAAGGATTATAAGCGGAATAAAAATATTCTGACTTCCCACAAGACTCTTGTCTTTGGTGCTTGGTATATCCGGATATCAATAAAGAAAGGGAATGAAGAAGATGTTATGCTCAAATAAGATAAAAGAGCCACAATGAGCATACAGAAAAGCACAAAAAATCCTTTTTGAATTTCTTCATTACTTGCATAATTTCATAACATAGGATTTCCAAGCAAATCTGTTTCTAACCGATACATTTCCTTAATGAACAATGATTACATAATTGTCAGGAATCTTATGTCACATTTAATTTTATGACTCAAGAAATTTCATTAAAGTCAGGAAAAAGCTAACAGTGTATTAAGGACTTCTCTAGTCATAGATGAATAAACCAAAAATACAGTCATATTTCTAATTTATTGAATAGATCAGAGGGGGGGGGCTTTCATAAATCTGTTGCTTTAAATTTCTAAATCATTAGCATTGTTTAGGTTTCCAAAAACCTTAATTTCTTTACTAGAAATATTTCTTATAAATATAGAGGCTTCTGTTAATTTAGATGGATTTGTCTCAATTTCACTCCCAAAGAACTATATTCTATGCAAGCAACAATGCCTAACGGGCAATGTGGAGAAAATAACAGATTCCCCCAGGGGTGTTGTGATTTCTACTCCTGGAAGATCTACTATTTTCCTTATAATTTTTGCCATGGAGGACATTATTGCACTTCATAGGTTCATAGGTAGGTACTCGGCTATCGGCTCAAGGGCCTAAGTAAGCCTAGCCAACAAGGTTCCCTGGTTACGCCACCCAAGAAAGTTATTTTCCTGTGCCACTGTCGAGCAGAGACACACAAGTGATCCCTGGGGTGTAATTCCTATTTCCCATCCACTCATCAAGATTTTTCTTGAAGAGTGCTAATGAGGAACTTTGCTTGACATAGATGGGTAGCTTGTTCCAGAGTATAGGAAGTCTCTGGGACAGGAATCTATCCCTCCAGCATGTCCTGTTTATTTCAGTGACAAGGATTAGGTCCCTAGAGCGTGTAGCTTGGAAGGATTGGGATTTCTCTAGGTGTAGCATGTCCAACAGCTCTGGGTTTGACATAGCTTTATATGTTAGGCAGAGATCACATTGGAGTAGGTGATATGCTATGGAGTAAGGCTGGAGTTTTTTGAGATGGTCAGTGTAGAGCATCTGTTTGAGGCCAGTAATCCTCTTTGTAAGGTACTTCTGTGGCTTTTCCAGCTGCTGCAGATGTCTTGTAAGGTACATTCCAAAAAGGGCGTTGTACTCTATAATGGGTCTAATGAGTGTCGAGTAGAGTGGAACAATGACCTCTTTTTTCCTGGATGAGAACCCTTTTGTGATGAGGTGTGCCACATAGAAGGATTTCCTGACTACTGTGGTGATGTGATTAACAAAGGAGAGACTACTGTCCACCTGGGTCCCAAGGTCTCTTACCACACATTCAGCATTAAGTAGACTGCTGCCTATGTGGTAGTTCATGGGTACAGAGTTTTTATCAAAGGGGATGATAGTGCACTTTTTGGCATTGAGTTTGAGGCCATGGCTCTGACACCAAGCCTCTGTCTCAGTGAGGCCCTTCTGTAGGATGTCCAGATCATTTGTGGACTCGACTGTGGCTCCTAGTTTGCAGTCATCACTTAGGAAAGGTGTGTCTGTTAAAATGGTATTAGCATACTCGTTTTTTATATTTTGAATGTAAAATAGTTTCTCTGCCTAATGTCTCATGGTTGCTGTAGGATACATACTTGCTGCTGAAGGATGTATTTTACATCAAAAATATGCACACATTTATTTTTTTAAGTATTCAGTGGTGCCAGAAGCCTACAAACTCCACCATAAAAATTATGCTATTCCTCTCAAATCACCCAAACTTTATCTGGAATCCAAGGGGCAGGCTGCCTCACCTAGAGCCAACTGCCAAAACATGGTAACCTGCAGACAAAAGAGAGTTATCAGCAGGCACCTTGGGACTACCTGGTCTGTGCCCTGCTGAAAAGATAAGTTAGTGCATAGACTGTGAAGCAGTAAAAGTCTTAGGAAAGACTGAACCCACACTGATGTGGATGACTTTTTGACCAGAACTTGAACAGCAGCTTTATTATGTGAATGAAAGCCACTACCTTGTTAAGTAATTGCTCATTCAAACACTGCAAACCAAATGGCCATAAATTCTAAAAAGACAGGATCCTTTTCCTATCATTAGAACAATAATAAGGCCAAGGGTATAAAATAACGTCCTTTAATAAAACAGAACCCAATACCAATAGTCTCTGATGCATTTGTCAATGATTGCAGAGTATCACTTGGCACCCATTCCTCCTGCGAGAATATTCCACCATTGAAATTCCACAAAAAGTTTCACCATAAAAGTCATATTTCACCCTCTTATTGGCCCTGACCATGTAGTACTTCTTTGTCCCTGTCACGCAACAGATTAGCCAATGATCAGATAAAAGAGCTCTCCAGGATTACTGTACTTTACAAGAAATTCAAAAGACCACACAGTTCCATAACCTGTCCAACTTTAACTTTTTTTTTGGCTGGCAAGAAAGGAGTAATGCAAGACAAAAGGCTCTGTAATGTATTCTGTGGTAATCAAAATGAATAAGAAAGTAGATTCACTTCATACCCTAAAAATGTAAGTGTCTTTGCAGGACATTTCATTAATTAAGTCCCAACCTATTTATTTTGTCATGAGCTGGGGTACCATGATTTGGTGACACAATTTCTGAAAGACAGAAATCCCTCCCATGACACCCATCTCTGCTTCATCCACTATCAGCACATCATCCAGGTAATTCACAGCATGAGGTAAAGGGGAATTCTGCTTGTAATACTATTTTTAAGTTGAATTTCTTAATAGAGGCACATGCCACTAAACACCACGTCAAGATAATATATACCTTCATATTGGTTGTCCAGTAGATGCTAGTCCTGAGGGCTAATAGAGACAAGATGGAAGGCAGACTACAAGTCCAGCTTGGCCAGCCAAGAATCCTTATACTAATGATTACATCTGGCATCTTCTAAGGGCACATATTGCTCCTTGGTCTCTCCCTTGCATGTGCTGTCTTTCACAGAAGTGTCATATAGAAAGGAGAGATGGTGAGTTAAATAAAACTCACCTTCCCTACTTCTTTGGCAAAAGCCCCAACAGAGAGACTCTGAAAACCTTCAATGGAGGAGACTTTAAAGGGACTTTGCTATTTTACCTTTCCCAATCCTTTGTACAATAATTTCCTTTAATGATACTTCTTTTGCTGTCACTGGCCTTAAATTCTTGCAGTTTGGTATATTAGTAGAAGCACTGGTCTTAAAGGAAAAGCCTTGTAAATTATTTGAGAAGTCATGAAGCTTACCCATAAAATTGCTAAATGCACTATTCACTTTACTAGTATATTTACACTAACACCTAATTCCAGTATGAGCAACCTCTACAGTGAGAACAGATGTGTGGAAATTTTCAAGAAGGCCATATGCAGCTACTAACATTAAATGCCCAAGAAGCCTTAAACTTTGTGCCTACCTGATCTTCACTGGAATGAGACTGCAGTCTTATTCTCTTATCCATAACACTCATCCATGTATCAGCATGTCTTTGCTGCCATTTAAGTTGTCTATTAACTGCTATAAGCTTTCAATAGTTAAAGTAGTACCATAACCCCCTAGTCTTCCCCTCAAATAGCGTACTTCTCTGATAATTAAAAAATGATGCAGTAATGTAATGATTGACAAGGTACTCCATGAATAATAACCCAGTAGTGATAATGATTGGCCAGTTGCTATCTCCGCTCCTAGAAAATAAATGAAACCTAAACCCAATTATCCCATGACTTGGTCCTAAAATTTTTACCTGACATTTACCTAAAGCTACTAATGCTGATAACAGGTCCTTCACTCCTAGTTCATCTGAATTCACAATCAACTGATATTCATCTACATCATTAATATTGAAAGTTTTAATATAACCATCATGCAGATATCTTTTCCTTAATTAAATGGAGAATATACAAAGTGATTGCCAAACCATATTGGCCACTACCGGGGTTGGGCTCTGGGAAAAAAAAAAAAAAAACTAACTTGTGATCTTACCCAACTTCTTTGCACAGTTTTGCTTGCATTTTCATTAGCTAGTGGCAAGTGAGGAAAATTTATGTTAGGATAAGCATCACCTATCTGGCGAGTTGGTTTTGAATACGCTTCTAAGGAAGGGGGTAAACACCATCTACAACCAGTTCAAACACTCTTGCTCTACCGTCCTCTTTTAAAGTAGCAATAAAAGTCTGAAGACATTCATGCACCTGTTAAATCTGCCCTTCCCTGCCACCTTGAAGATCCAACTATGTTTTCTTACCTTTGAAGGCTGTAGTAGGTGCACCACCTTCAGTGGAACAACTAGGTTCCTTCCATGTTTCTCCTAACTGTTTTTGGTGCAGGCCTCTTATCAATTGATGCTGCTTAAGATGATTGATGACTGTTTTCCAGTGGTTTGTAAAGACTGTTATAAATGTTCACTATTAGCAGTGTTTAAATCGTTAAAAAATAATTGAGCTTCCTTTATTATAGAACTCTACCTTTCATGTCAGTCGTATTAAGGCCATACTCCTCAAAGAAAGCAAGAATTACTACAAAGTAAAAAAAATAAAGGAGGAACATTAACTCCATTAGAATAGTTGTTTAATTAAATGTCCTTGTGGTGATAACTATAGTGCATAATGCTTAAATAATTAAATCATGTTATTAACAATAAAATGTATATCTTAGTAATAATGTAATGCACCTATAGTACAACTAGTTGCTTCCCGTATTTGCCACATTCATGTAAGTTAAACAAATTTCAGTATAATTAAATGGACATGAGGAAAACAAATTAATATTAAATATTATTATTAAATATTATGAGAAAAGACTGAAAAGTGAAAGTAAAAGAAAAAATATTAAACCCATGACCCTGTAAACTCCCAAACAATATCACACTATTTAGCCAACTCAGCAGATAGAATAACATTGAGTTCACAAAGTAAAAACATGCTCATTCCAGTTAATACAGTGGATATAATAAGTGTACACACCCCTGTTACAATGCCATGTTTTTGTGATATAAAAAATGAGACCACAATAAATAATTTCAAAACTTTTCCCACCTTTAATGTGACCTACTACCTGTACAATTCGATTGAAAAACAAACAAATCTGTTAGGGGAAAAATATAAAAAATAAAAAACGTACAATAAGCTGGTTGCATAAGAGTGCACACCCTTAAAGTAATACTTTGTTAAAGCACATTTTGATTTAATTACAACATTCAGTCTTCTTGGGTACACACCAGCCATCAATTAAAGAGACTCTGATTAACTCCAAATAAAGTTCAGCTGTCATAGTAAGATTTTCCTGACATTTACTTAGTTGCCTGCCACAGCAAAAGCCATGATGACCTGCTTTTTAGAGTTACAAGGTAGGGTCAGGCGGTAGGGATGTCAAGAGGTTCATGTGGCAAGGACAAGGGAGTGAAGTTTTGACAGAACCTGTCAATTAACAGGTTAGCAATGTCCACAGGCTCAGTATATGTGGTATGATTAGCTACCAGTTCTGCACAAATTTGGGCCTTTCCTTTTAGGTTACGGATGCAACTAAAGAACACCTTATGGTTGTCATTAGTTGAGGAAGCTAGTTTGGATTCGTAATTTGCTTTGGAGGACTTCATAAGAAGTTGTATTTGCTTGTTTAGGCTGAGGAGGGAGTGTTTCCAGTTTAGGGCATGCTCCCTCTTACTCGTAGACAGCAATTTCTTCCTCTTATTTTAAAGCCTCTCAATGACAGTTGTCCACCAGGCAGGTTTGCTCTTCCTTGAATAGCTTGTTTTGGTCCTATCTGGTATGACCAAGTCAATGCAGTTATACAGGTGTTTGTATAAAGCATTGGTATAGAACTTGGCGTAGTTGCCAGTTCCATCTGAGGAGGGGGGGCTGCAGGGAAGCTATTTATACCATCCCGTTGGAAGTTTTAATCTGTTTTGGAGAAGTTTTTAGTCTAGTTGCTGCTTGGGGGGGGGGGGGGGGCAGGTGCGATAGTTACTTCGAATGACACTGATTTGTAATCAGATCTCACCAGGGAAGACCTCACAGTGGGGTTGCTACAGCAGTCCCCCATATTGGTAAGCACCAGATCCAGGATGTTGATGCCCCTTGTGGTGGTGTCAACCATCTGGTCCAGGGCATTGGAGTTAACAAAATTCAGGAACCTTTGCGCAAGTGAGTTTGAGCATGAGTAATTTACCCAGTCAATGGATGGGTAGTTGAAGTTGCCCAAAACCGTGGTGTTCAATTTTATTGTGATACATTCAAGTAGATCCAAATAGGCAGAGTGGGTGTCCTGATTCATGAAGGAGATCCTGTAGCTGGCAATGACATGAATAGTTGTCCTACCAACAGTTATTTGTACCTGAAATATCTCCAGAGAATCATACTGTGTAACCAATCTGGCGGTGTATTTACCTTTAATGAATATTGATACACAACTGAAGGTTATGTATGAACTTTATGAATTATTTTGATACTATATGACTTTTATATGGCTAAATCTCTTTTTGATGAAGAGAATATAAATACTGATTCAGAAAATGATGTAAGTTGTTTTTTTGAAAGTGGCTTTTCCGGATTCAGGCAATACATGAGTGATAGAGCACAATTAAGAATTCACTTTCATTTGGCAATCGTTTTATGATTCATAGACTTTAGAAATATCATGCTATTTAACAGGAAGCACACTTCTGTTATAATTAAGTTTCTGTGATATTTCCCAAGATATGTGGTTGAACTGATGAAGAATGACAGAACTCATGAATGTCACTGCCCATAAACCACCTTATCTTAGGAGTTTGCAATAACATGTCATAATCATAATGCTAGAATATTCTGCAGAAGTTGTTTAAAGCGTGCACTATGAAAAGAAGTCTTGTCAGCATGCAACAAAAGGCAATATTTCTGTTAAAGGCCATGCTTTGTATAATACTACTAATGAGATGAGAGATAAATAATGAAAACTGATGATTATGTGCTGTCGTCTTCAATGATTCACTTGAATGGCAATCCTCCTCTTTGTTTAACACATGGAATATCTGCTAAATATAGGAAGCTCTTCATAGCAGGTGAATCTCTGGGAGCATCTGTTATGTTTCCAGTGCCTGTTAGCCCTGATGTTAATGAAGGTTGAAATCAACAGCTGGCTTACAAAATTATTTATATTTTCTCCTCATTCAGGGTCTCCAACTCATGCATAAAACTCCACAGGGCATTCATAAGTGAACAAGGGTAGAATTAATGAAAACAAGAAAAAATATCTTTTTTCCCCTTTCTGTTTGTTCTAAACTTGCCTTTTAAAAATATGTGATTGATATAGTGTGCTAATCATACAAAAGCCTTACACTGGAAGCATAGACAGCTGCACATGTGTCTTACCTACAGGAAGAAAAAAGAATTATGTGTATACAAAATACATAACATGGCCTAATAGGCACAGAATGAAAGACACTGTTAGGTTGTTTGGATTACTGCTATGTGGAAGTCTAATCCTTTCATTAATGGGATAAAAGTAAATGGACTGACAACTCATATGTGTCACAAGGATGGTGTAAGTGAAAGAATGGGAAATTGGCTAAATAAAAGAGAAGAAAAGGTGGACGTGTGCAGAGACATAATTGCATAGGTAGTTGTGTCTGACTTGTACATTGTTCAGCTTTTCTACTGTAAGATGGCATCTCATGTTGTGTCAGAATTATTTGTATTGTGAAAGAACAAATTCTCTCTGGGTTTCATTGTGCACATCAGCTTTCCTAATGATTTGAACAAGCCAATCTTGGATGCTTTTATTTGTACTTTATTGCAGACATGTTAAAAATACATATTTATATACATCTATCTATCTAAATAAGCTTCTCTCAGTTTGTTCAGTTGGTTAAGACTATGACCTGCAGTTCCTGTTGTACAGGGTTTGATTCCCTCAGCCCTCATTTTCTTACTGTGGGAGCTTGAGTAAGCCATTTAAACAGACATTGGCTCAGGTCACCCCTGAAAAGGGATTGCCTGTCCAGTGAGCCTACCTGCTTAACAAATGAGCATTTTATACATACACACACAGCCACACACACACACACACACACACACACTATATATATATATATATATATATATATATATATATATATATATATATATATATGTATGAGCAGTAGACCCTACACTTCAATGAAAGTACACTTAAACGAAAGTGCACTTTCACTGAAGTCTAGTTCCCTGGGCTACCCCAAAAAAAAAAAAAAAAACACTAAAAGATGTTTTTGCAGGAGATGGTATCTCCCCTACTTAAATATACCAACTCCGATATCGCACTACAGCGGGGAAAAAGGAATATTCCCATTCCGCACTGTAGTGTGACTGCCGAAGTCAATGTTCGAAGTTTCACTACTTCGAACAAGTGGACCCAGTGAAGTGGGGTTCAAAGTATTGAAACTTCTAACATATTGACGGATCCTATATATATATATATATATATATATATATATATATATATATATGTATGTTGATGTGTGTATATAACATAGATGTATGTGTGTGTTTGCGTCTGTAGCTTTATCTGACTAACTGAACTAGATATCAGGGTAACATATATGAAAATTCAAATTGTCTTCATTTGAGGCATAGAAAGTAATCCATTTCTCATTAAATTCAGAAAAAAATAAGAAATCTGCATATATCCTTATTCAAAAGAAAGATTACATAAATAACATAAATAAATTTCACTCAGATCTGAATGGAAGTCAATAATTCAGACTAAGAAAAAAAATCTGTATATGAGGAGGATTAATTTGTGTGATACACAAAAAATGTTTTATACTGCTTATTAGAAAGTTAGTGTTATGATAACTGGATTTGCATATGTCGATCATTTCTATGTACTATAAACATATATTACATGAGACACTGGGATTTTACACTGAAATTAAAATGATAAAGCTGTCAAACACCTTGCGCATGTTCCTAGTGTGAGACCTGATCTTAACAATTCATAAGAGTGCTTTTCAGAAACCTTTTAAGCACCCCTAAATGCTATTAAGATCAGATGTTATGTTAAGGACCCAAAGTGAACAGTGCTGTCTAGCAAAAGACAGTGGAGGAAGGTAAAATAATTTTTGTTGCATCCTTGTAATTCAAACAAATTGTTAAACAGCTCCTGAGAGATAGTTTCTGCCTGCATGATGTGTATTTGGTGATCCTAACCTGGAGAATTCAATAAATTCTGTGCAGCCTTTGTGCTAAGGGTACACGTAGTTTATGTGTTTGCAGAATGAGCAGTAGCTCTAATTGCATATGCATGCCACTCACTACATTTAAATGTAAACAACCATGGTTTCATGGCCTGCAACAGTGTTGCCAGCAAGGACACCGTGTAAAGCAGCATCAACATCTGCAGGCATGTGCACCTGTTTACCAATTGCAAACTAAGTCTGCAAGATTGCCTGGAAAGCCACAATAAAGCAATATATATATATATATATATATATATATATATATGTGTGTGTGTGTGTGTGTGTGTGTGTGTGTGTGTGTGTGTGTGTGTGTGTGTGTGTGTGTGTGTGTGTGTGTGTGTGTGTGTGTGTATATCTATATCTATATATATATATATATATATATATATATCTCGTTCCAAAACATTACATGAAAGTAAAGGGCTTCATTGGTTTGTTTTCACTGATGTCTGTGGATTATGATTCTATTTTTCGACCAGATTAAAGGTATTAAAATGAGGTGGATAGGAAGGTGGTAAAATGGGGGGGCAAGTAGGGAGAAAAACAATAGCAAAAGCAATAGAAGAATGTGCAGGAAGGACGTAAGAAGGAACTATAGCTATCCACTTCTTCAACAGTGTAAAAGGAAAATATGTATAGAATATTAGCTGAATTTGTACTGTCACCTCAACAAAGAGGAGTGACAGCAACGCCATCATGTGTGTGGCTTTACACACTGATAAAATTTATTTGCACAGTCTGGAATTCAAACCTATGCATTATATACAAAACCTGTTCTTCCGCATAGGTGATTTTTCATTGGACCAAATCAAGTGTGTCGAGAAGACACTTTTGCGAAGTTGAGAACTATGTATGGGGTGTTATTTTTTTATTTTTTTTTTTTTTTGTGGGACAGGTGCCCATTTTGTATTTCTTTCTTCAGTAAGAGAGGAATGCTGGGTAAGGGACATAGGTATTTGTGGGTCAGGTAATTAGGATAGGTGAAGAAGCAGATGCAGACAAGACAAGACTCAGGGATGGTGAGGGACACAACAGGTTCGGAGACGCCATGATTCGGGAAAGGGAGGGGACATCGATGCCCATGCCTGTCAAACATGGGGACAGTTAGAATCTAGTCCTTACCCACAGAATTTTCATCACTGAACCCTTACTGACGGAGTGCTCAATGTCTTTGTTGACGTAACATAATAGAGAGCTTCCTCTCCATCTGGAGTGGGCATACAACAATGGTGCTGTCCATGACCATATGCAACAAGCCTGGCACCTTCTGGTGGGTGACAAAATCCCCACCTCCATCACTACTGTCAGAGTGTACCACAGCACCATCTGCTGGGGTAATGCTACCTGATGTGTAGGGCCCAGTTAGTGCAGGGGCAGCACAGGCAGTACTGCCAGGTTGGGTCCCAGATGTGCTGGGGGTCGGTATAGATGCTGTTGGAGTGAGGGCAGGCAGAGCAATGGGGGATGGCCTACCTCCCTGTGCTGTAAATTATTTTGTGAGTTGTGAGAAATTGATGAAATCAAAATGTTATGACCACACATATAGAAATAAAAAGAGACCTTGGCTCGAGATGATTGTCACTGTTGAAGTGTCACCCCAACCCCATGTGCAAAAATGGGAAAAGTGGTTGAGGATGGATGAATTGCTGGGGATGGGAGAAAGACGAGAGATAATTAGTGCCATCATATGTGATATACAGTTAAATTATTACAGTAAAAAGAATTTATTTCTAATTTTACATTTAAATGTACTTCATAACAACTACAAACTACAACTGATGATTGCTCAAAGTAATCCTTATAATGTGCATATATTACACATGTGCTTGATCAAATAGTACAGATTAAGTTATCAGCAGGACATTTATGCCACATCTGTTGAAATTATTATGTAATATTTTTAAATGGTTTGACTACATAATGTAGTATTTGAAACCACAATGTCTGACTACAGTATTAGAATTGACTCCTACAGCTGGCTTGTGCTACAGACTGAAGCGCGCATGCTTGATTTTACTGTTAGGATATGCATGCTTAATTTGCTACTACTGTATAGAAGAGCAATACAGCAGATAAAATAATATTTATGTTGTGCTGCATAATACCCCTTGCTTCCCTTAGTTTTTTTTAAATGCTCAGCATGGGCCTCCCTATTCACCATTATCTCCTGTTTGGCTGTGGAATAAAAATAAGAGAACAAAAGAAGAGCGTTATGCATTCGTTTTGCCTATATACAGATGTATCTCTAGTTTAATTAATCTTTATCTGTATGCTTACACAGCTGTGGTATGTCATCAGTCCTAAACTCAGCCAGCCACTGGTTGAGTGCATCCTTCTTGCACATTTTGAGGTCATTAAAACAGTGCCTGCACTGTTCTCCAGTACATGAAATACCATTCACACTGGAGACAACCTTAGCCAGACTGTTCCATGACTCAGACTTGTACTGGGAGCCAGTATAGTCCCCCTGCAAGAACCCTTGACTGTGGCATTTTACTAGGAGTCCAGTAAAGATTCTGGACTCTTCTACACCATCTTTGACCCCTAAATTGTCCACTTTCTCTGCTACCTCCAGACATGTCTGATCAGGGAAAACAGCAATAGTTAACAGTGCTTTCCCACCTATGCATGTTATCTCATTTACTGCTAGTGTGCAAACCAAAACAACCATGTCAACTGAGTTTGCATGATGTTAAGCAGAGAACAACAGTGCCAAATAAAGATGAAAGCAATTTATGAACTCAGAAGGGTAAAGTGACAATTGGCATTAGTTTTTGTTTGGATGCTGCCATACCTGTTACTTCATTTAACTTTGCAGACATGACATGCATTGGGTATATAAATTATATGACCTGACAAGTTTTTGGTGTGGCTTTACACACTGATAAAATTAATTTACACAATATGAAATTCAAACCTATGCATTGTAGACAAAACACATTTTTCCACGTAGGTGATTTTTCATCCTTGCCACAGAAGAAGTGCTTGATCAACATGTTCATTAATTATATATAAATACAAATGACAGAGTGAAGGGTTAACCATGTATGCATGTGACCTGGCAAGGTCCTGGTTTATGCATTCATGCATGTACGAGTGTCATTGAGGTCTGAAGGCCCTTTGTCACATATATAATTTATGAGCTCCACTGCTATACATACATATTGTTATTTATAATTAATGTTTAATTTTTTTTTGTTTTTTAAAATCGAGTAAACAAGCATTTTATATAATTGTTAGTGTGCTAGATTATAACCCATGCTCACCTGTATTGCAGCCGTACACATACACCTGTTGCCACAGGAACAGATAAAGAAGAGCTGTATGTTTCCATATGCATTATTAAGTATGTGTTCTGACCTCTGTACAATGCCAATTAGCATGTATGTTCAGTCGCAAACCAAATAGGATACAATGATTCCTGTCTGCAGGAGTTCTGGAAATGCAAGTGCTGGGAAGGTTGCTGACCTCTACACAACTTCTCTAAGTAGGTTTGCAAAATGACAAGAAAAAATGCAACAATGTATCCATTTTGGAACTGACTGTCTGCTTCCTGTATGCAGGTGTTCTGTCTGCTTCATGTGTGGGCCATTAGGCTAGGCTTGTACAACATTAAGTGCTGCACAAACTAAAAGCTCACCTTGTTTTATCCTTTGGGAGCAATGTTTGTTATGTTTTGTCCTTAAAAGACAAATGTGGGAATTTAACTGTGATCTACAGATAATATATAATGCATGGTTCATTGTGTTTAGCAGGTGTGATATACACATGGAATTCACAGGTGCAGTTCATTTTTTATCATAGAAGTATATTGCTTGAAATTTATTTGATTTATCCATTTAACCGTGTTGGCGCTAAGCCTCTTGCAGTGCAAATAGTAATATTAAAAAAATATTAATAAACAGTATTACAGAAGAAATGTTAGCACACATTAAAAGTTTTTTACACATGTCTGGATTTGAACTGTCACACCAATGAACCTGCAAAACACAGCAAGGGTGTATTATGCCTCTTTGTCACACAAAAACAGCTTTGCAGCAGGAATGCAAATTATTGTGCATACAAGCAAGTCCCATTTCATCCACAGTATTAAAAATGCAGATGACATTTGTACTCTGTCAGTTGCTTGTACATGTGTTAATTACATATTTAGTGCAATGCCCGATCACACAACCTTTTATGATTATTGTTTGCAGCAATACAGCTCTGTCTTCTCTTTGAGTGGTGTTCCTTCTTCTCTTATCTGAGCATTAATCTAAAACTTGCAGTCTGTAAAGAATTTTGTATTATTGTCCTTAAAATGTATGGGAATATTAAATAGCAATAATATACAGTTTTCAACAAAGGCAGGGGAGTTTGGATATTAGTAAATAGAAACATTTAATACCTGGCAGAATTACTTCTGCACTTTGTAAGTGGAACCTAGTTAACACATCCACTGCAGGTAAGGGATTCTGAATTGCTGTTGTGTTTTCCTTCTCCCTGCAAGTAATCATTCATAGTTGCAACCCATTCACAACTAACAATGTGGGAGTGTCTGCACTATGCTTACATCTGCTACATGGAGCCAAGATTTTAGGATACAGTAATTCTAATGAATTTACACTTCATTTGCATCTTCACCATGCTCACAGACCTGAATCTACACTATAAAAAGGTAACTATGTAGCAAAGGAACCCAAAGGTGAGGACAATTGTGTATATGGATAGCACAGAAGAAGATTGCTATTACTTTGGATTTATTTGCACAGAAGACTACTGATCTTGATAAGGTATGACTGAATTTTTCTGTTACATACTAGATTTGCTCACATGTTACTAGGAAAATATTTTAAATATATACATTAGCAAATGCAACTTTTATCTGTATGCACTTTTTAGAAGTTTACTGATGGCACAGGCATTTTTCAGGGCATTTTACTTTCTCAGATGCACCACCTTATTAACTTTCATCACAAGTCTTACTGTTAACACTGTTTCTTTTACACTCTTCTATGTTATTTCAGTGTAATGTAAATTTCGTATATTGTCCATGACAGAGGGTTTTTGCCTTCTAGGGTGGCCCATAGACACCTCTGGGGGAGTGCTGGGCACGGGTAAAGATGACTGGCAATCGTATATAAATGACTTTTTTGTGATAAATTTGTACACATTTTGTGAGAGTTTGTTTGAAAGCACTTATAACAATTGACCAATGTGTTATTTCTTGTCTGGAACAAACTGTCATTTGATGTTGCTTTGGGGGCAGAGGTGCCAAGTTCCATTTGTGTTGCTATAACCCCCATTTTTTACAGAGGTTTGCTCTTGTTAGTCCTTGTTTTGGATCAAACCTCAATACAACTACATAACCTTTTCTATATTTTAATAATTGAAGTTTAGTGTTTCTCCAGTGGGTAATATTGAAAACTAATAATATGTGTCATATCTAAGCAGGACTTTTATTTATGAGATATTCATGTGTAGTGTCCTTCACTTGTGTTTTATGTCAAATAGGACTATGTCAACCAAGAGTCCCAATCCCCACAAGCCCCCCCTCAGTGATTCTGAGAATGACATCTGGTGCCTTTCTGCTTGAGAGAGGATCTGGGGATTTGTCTGGAAGAGTGCGGATTTGGAATCAGATGGTGAACAATGTCACTGCTGTCAGGGAGTGCTACATGACATATGATCAGGTGCATCATAGAGACACTGATATGATTTCATTGGCCGAGAGGAGAGCAGCTGCAGTGGCCAGTGGACAGCTGGGTAGTGAGGGGCCTGCTAAGGAACCACCACTTACACAAAATTAAGAGTTCCTGCCCACTGTCAGGGATCTGGAGAGCTCTGTGGAAAGTGCACAGAGCATGTGATTGATATTGGCACTGCTGCTTCAGGGAAGACAGTTATATCCCAGGAGAAGCTTCCAGGTAAGCTTACATATGTCAATTTCTAGCAATTTCTTGTAGAGTAAAATATTGAAAACAATAGTTAAGTTCCCTTAATATTTTTTTTGGGGGGGGCATATTTATTGTTTAATATAGTTAACAACACGTTCTTGTTCATTACACATGGGCTTGGGGTAGACGTTTCAGCTAAGTTTCAGTTAATAGTATTGTTAATGGACATATAAAAGCCAACATTTTCCCCCTGTGTTATTGTTATGATGGTGTCCTTACATTTTGCTTAACTTCTTTCAGGACCATCCTCCCTAGCAAGTGTGGAATATTTGCTGAAAGGGGGACATTATCCACATGGATGTAGGTCAGCCACATGATTTGATGTTAGCCAACGTGGCTATGCCTGATAATGCTCCCATAGTGACACTACTTAAGGTGTGCAAACATTTTTATTTCATTACTAATGAGCATTTGACAGAAAAATGCATTAATCTCTGTGTCTGAGGTGGGTGTCAGGACTGTGTGTGCATTGTTGTACCATTTGTGATAGTGTCACCAGTGTTAGTTTGTTAGCATATATTAAATTATAGTAGCATAGGTATTAATTTCTTTCCTGTGTTCATTATCACAGGTGATCCTGACAGTGGAACTGTAGGACTCTTACCACCTGATGTCAGAGTATAAGCAGATTCTAATGATGATGGTGGCCAGACACAGGCACAGTCAGAGGAGTGCAGAAATCAAATCTGACACTGAGACTGACATTCAGCCATCCCCTGTATTTCCATCAGACACAGCCAGTAGTCATATGCATACCTATTCCTGTGAACCCTCCGATATTGGACACGTAGATGGTGAGACACTTGATCAGGGTAGTGTGGTTACTGCAGCTTCAGTGCCTGTTGATTCTAACTGTAGCAACTGTAGCAAAAGTGTGGCCAAGATTCCACTCAGGAAGGTTGTTAGGGGTGCTCTGAGGAAGCCTGCTGTGCATTCTTCACATCATCCTACTGTGTCTTTCCGTGCCACTCAATGTATGTTTAAGACCATCATGGAGTCACAGGCATGTTTCAATAGGGCCTCCAAGGAAATGCTTAGGATTGTATATGTGGCACTAGCTGAGATGTGTGACTATCTCCAACATGTTGCCGATTCAATTTATCGGATGAATGACACATTGGAATGGGCGGTGTCTGTGTTCGGGGGACAGCATCCATGTGGATGTATATCAGCCACATCATCTGATGTTAGCTGATGTGGCCATGCCAGATCGTGCTTCCATGGTGGCACTACTTTAGGTATCCACACCCAAATGTAGTAGGCTATGGGGTCATGGCCCTGGCTGTACTCGTGAGGAGAGCTTGTGCAGCAGACATCCCGGAAGTCACATTCCGGTAGCAGCAGTCCATCTGACCATGGGCATGGATGTGCCATTGCAACTCCTGGATGAGCCAGTTCTTGCTGTCAGAGACAGCAACAGTGAACTGTCACCTCTGCCATGCAAAGCTCACACCTGTCAGACATAACCAGAATATAAAGCTAGCACAGAGCTTGGCTATGTTCATGCAGATACTCACACACCAGTTTCACCTGGTGTCCCCATACAGGCACACATACATAACAGTTACATGGGTCAGTCATGAGGCTTACAGCACATTCTGGCTCTATGGCCATTTGATACTTTATCCAAATGTCTGCCTGTTTCCCTTTCTTACTCACATGCACTCACTACCTTTTGTGTTAGCCTAGGCCTCCTGCCCCCCACACAACACACTGTACAACTGATGATGACTGTGCCATATCCTTGTTTTCTATTTTTTGGTTTCAGGGATACATATGCCTTTTGTAAAACCACCAACTAGTTTACCAACAGCAAAATGTGTTTAATTAAATGCTCTGAGATCTCGGCTCTTACAAGCCTTCAAAGAGGATAACATTCTCAAATCACAACCTACCTAAATACATACATCAATCAAATAATTAAACAATTTATTCTAATTACATCACAATTCAATTCATTTATAAAATTAAATAAAACATCTCCAGTTAAGTTCATTATTCATCCTTTGGGTGACATAGTATCAAATTTTAAAATATAAATTGATTCTTTTGTTAATAATTTGTTTTTAAGATCAATTGCATCATTATGTACTTTAATGTGTTCTAAAACAGTGCCTTTAAGGCCATCACTATTGCCTGCATGTCTCACACTGAAATGGTGTGCTATAGCACTTTCTTTTTTGTTTTTAGCTATATCCCTAATATGTTCTAACATTCTAGTCTTGAAAGATCTTTTAGTTTCACCTATGTAGTATTTTTTACATGGACATCTGAGGGCATAAACAATGCCCTCAGAACAACAGCAAAAACTATCCTTCACTTCAAATATATGCCCATTAATATGTCTAAAACTTTAAAAAATAAAGCTGCATGCTTTGCATTTACCACAAGCACTTGTACCTAAGCTTTTTACACTTCTTATACTCTGATTTGGAAATATTATTTTTGACTTCATCAAAAAGTCTTTCAGATTTCTCCCTCTTCTATATGACATCACAGAGATGTCACTCAAATTCTCAATATATGTTCAGTAACCAACCAAAACTTTCTTAAGTATGGTACTAAAACTACTATATGTTGTAGTGAAATACATATAATTTCTTTGTCCACACACTTTTTTCAAACATAAATTTCCCCCTAACTGCTTTCCCCTAGTATAAATATATTCCTTTAAGAATTTTTTCCAAAAACTTTCAAGCATTTCCTGATCAAAACCTCTACTTCTCAACAAATTAATAGTGTTCTTCATTTCCCTTACATAATCAGCTTCATTACTGCATAATCTGTATATATGTACAAATTCTCCAAAGGGAATGGAGCTAATAGTATGAGGAAAATGACAATTTTCTGCCCTCACAAATTGTGTTCCATTTTCAAATTTTCTGTGTACTTTAGTGCAAACATTTATATTATTGCTACCATCTAAGACCACATCCAAGAAAGGGACAGTTTTACCCACCTTCAAACCATCAAATGATAGTCCAAATCTATTATTGCCCAACATTCTAATAAATTTGTGTATTTCATCTTCAAACCCTTTACACAAGGGAATCAAATAGTCTATAAATCTGTAGTATGAAATGACATATTTATGAAAAAAAAATCAGTTCTATACACATACTCATTCTCAAACAGGCCCATGCTAAGGTTGGCATAAGAGGGGGCAAAAGATGCCCCCTTGCTGTACCTTTCTTTTGTCTAAATAATTCTTCCACAAAGACAAAATAATTATTTGTTTAGACAAAAGCCCAATAATTCTAAAATAAATTCAGTAGTTGAACTTTCTCCTAGGAAGAATTTGACCGCTTCCAACCCAAATTCCTGACTAATATTAGTATAGAGGCTTGTAACATCTATTGTAATCCAGTACATGCCTTGATTCTATTGTACTGTGTGAATTTTATTGAGAAAATCAAACACATCTTGTATATAAGCAGGCAACAACTGCACTTTTGCTAATATGAAAAAATGCAAAAACTGACTTATTTTATATAAAAAATAGTCCCTCCTGGACACAATAGGGCACCCAGGGGGATTAGTTAATGATTTGTGGAGGCAATAAAAATGGGCCATTTTACATCCTGACACCCCAAATTTATTTCTTACATCTTTACTAGAAAAGTAGCCTAGTCTCCCACCCTTTTCTATAAGGTACACAAATTTTTCCATTGCTTGAATGTACATAATCATCTCAACTCTCTCATATGTATTCCTAGCATTCAAATACTTGTTGCACATGTTAATATACTGATCTATGTTCATAACAGCCAACTTGTTACCTTTGTCGGCAGGTTTAAAAATGATATCCTGCTTACCACTTAATAACTTAAGCATTTTCCTCTCTTCTTTGATTAAATCAAATTCATCATTTACAAATTCATTAAACTCTTTCTCTAGTGCATATTGTACCATGATATAAAAATGCTGAATTCCCTCATGTAAAAATGGAGGGAGAAAATTACTTTTACACATTACCTTACTAGTGTCTAACAATGTATATGCATTCACTTCCATATCCGAAAAACATGCATAAAAGCTTTCATTTTGTGACTCATTAGAACACATATGCTAATTCAAAACTGATTCAGTAATACACTCTGTATTTTCAAAAAAAATGTTTAAGGTGTAACTTTCTAATGAATCTAAACAAATCAATCTTAATTTCATGCAGTCTAGGTATTACTGTTTGCACAAATTTAAACCCACAATTAATGCAGCATATTCATCATCATTAAAAGTATAGCCAGACAAATTAATCACATACTTTCACAGTCACTTGTAAACGACACATCACCATTTATCTTTTTTAATATGTTTTTGTTGCTGTCCATCCCTAGTCATAATATATTTCTCTTGGACATTTACCTCTCTGAGGACCTCCTTTTGGGCCATGTTGATTACCCCGAAATGTTCGCACAAATTGTTCTCTTTGTTGTCCATTAGGAAGGCGAGGAAAGTCCTCATTTTGTTCAGAACCCATCTCTCCTGATGAACTAGCACCATCCGAACTGGAAAATGAGGTATTTGACTGCCAGTCAACCTCTTGTTCACCCTCCTGAAAGCGAACATGTTTTACAGTTCTCTTAATGCTCAGTTCTAGACAGGAAAACTCTTCCCTTGCCATAGTCTCGTAAATCACAAATTAATTTACCCTTCTATTTATGATGCTTTCCTTAAAAGTTTTGAGTTAGTTGTTAATATCACCCAAAAACTTGTCAAGAATATCAAGGCTTACGTTTGAGTTTAGGGAAGAACAGGTTTCTTTTATTTGTTCCCTTAAGTCATTTTGTTTTAACCTATCTCTTTCTACTAATATATACTAATCCATTCCATAGTACATTTATGCCGGCAACCACCCACCATCGATGGAACACTTTATCAGCTATGTTCTGTAGATCAAATGGCAAGGTAGGGTCCTTATATGCTTGCAAACCATGAGGAGACACATCTAATTCAATGTATCTCTGCAAGATCTGAATATTTAAGAACACAGCCATTTCTTTAAATAGCAGCTTTTCAAGTTCATCACACAAGGTTTTACAAATAATTTATGATACTAGGGGAAAGCAGTTAGAGGGACATTTATGTTTAAAAAAGTGTGTGGACAAAGAAATGATATGTATTTCACTACAACATATAATAGTTTTAGTACCATACTTAAGAAAGTTTTGGTTGGTTACTGGACATATTTTGAGAATTTGAGTGACATATTTGTGCAAAAATTGGGGGCCGCTGTGATGTGATATAGAGAGGGAGAAATCTGAAAGTCTTTTTGGTGAAGTCAAAAATAATATTTCTAGAGCAGAGTATACAGAGAAGTTTAAAAAGCGTAGGTACAAGTGCTTGTGGTAAATGCAAAGCATGCAGCTTTTTTTTTTAAAGTTTTAGACATATTAATTGGCATATTTTTGAAGTGAAGGTTAGCTTTTGCTGTCATTCTGAGGGCAATGTTTATGGCCTCAAATGTCCATGTAAAAAATACTACATAGGTGAAACTAAATGATCTTATCAGACTAGAATGTTAGAACATACTAGGGATATAGCTAAAAACAAAAAAGAAAGTGCTATAGCACACCATTTCAGTGTGAGACATGCAGGCAATAGTGATGGTCTTAAAGGCACTGCTTTAGAACAAATTAAAGTATGTAATGATGAAACTGATCTTAAAAACAAATTAACAAAATCAATTTATATTTTTAAATTTGATACTATGCCACCCAAAGGGTTGAATAATGATCTTAACTGGAGATGTTTTATTTAATTTTATAAATAAATTGAATTGTGATGTAATTAGAGTAAATTTTTAATTATTTGATTGATGTATGTATTTAGGTAGGTTGTGATTTGAGAATGTTATACTCCTTGAAAGCTTGTAAGAGCCGAGATGTCAGAGCATTTTATTAAACACATTTTACTGTTGGTAAACTAGTTAGTGGTTTTATTCACGTTTTGGATTTCTTATTGTTTGGTGCTGCTATTTTTCTTCGTTGTGATGGCTAGTGATCCCAACACAGACCTGCCGCATTTATTCCATGAATGCAATGGAGAAGGAAGTCAAACATCCCTGGAGAATTTTTTTTCAACTGGGAGAGCGTCACAATATATCTGGCAATACCAGATAATAGAGTATAAAGAGAAGTTTAAAAAGCTTAGGTACAAGTGCTTGTGGTAAATGCTGATAATGAATTAGCAGTCTGCTGACCACAAACTCCAGCTTAACATACATCTGTCCTTGTACCACCCACCACAGTTATGTGTTTTGATTTTTATAGCAGTTTTTCATCCCATCTAATTGAAACTGATTAATCTATAGTGGGATTTAGTATTTCAGTAGTAACAGTTGATTAGTCTATAGTTCATGGAACATAGTTTATAAATATGCATTTGTTCTGAATAATTATCCACTGGCTAAATTACTTTATTCATGCATCTATAAGCCTCTGACATTGGAACACTTCTGCAGCATTCTGTCTTACCCTTTATAGAAGTACATAGTGATGACTTTTTCTATAATGTTCTTTTCTGATATTCCTTTTGACATAATTCTGCAGCTGCCTTGTTAACACTGCCATTATCCAGCTGTGTTTTCTATGTTTCTTGTTCTCACCTGAAGTCCCTGAGTAAAGCATATCAAAACATTTTTTCCTTGAGATATAGGTACACTGTTAGGTGGCATAAAGAAGAAAAGAAAAGTTGATTGCCATATGGTGGCAGAGCTTTGAAATCATGGATGAAATCATGGTAAGACTTGTCTGATTTCTTAAATTTATCTTTCTGTTGCCTGTAAGGTTAAATTACACTCTTGTAAGCAATTACGGTAGTGGATTTAGTTGGCAAACAGCAATTTATCAACTACGTTTGTTGTTTGGTCAAATAAATGGTTTAACATATCTGCAAAGTGGCTTTGTGAATATCATTGTCAGTAGTTGGCTTGGCAGCAGAAGTTTATATTCCTGAATTGTTAGACTTGACAGTAGTTTTGGGAAGAGAAATAAAATGGTCAGAGAGAACAGTGGCTCAGTCTGTGAATACTATCCCTTGCTAATTGGAATGTTTTTTTTTTCTTATAAAAAACAAATACTTTTCATACCATGAGGATTTCATTTATTCTAATAAATGAATCCAAATAGTACTGTAAGATATCCTTTTTTTTCTGTTATATAATATTTATACAATAGTACCTCTACCTGACACACCAACAAAATTACATAAAAGCATGACTTGTTACAGCAGAAATATACCAAGCTAATATATTATTACCTTTCAAATATCACATCCATCTAATGATTATCACCTTTTTTATAGTTTCCCTGCATAGTTAGTTTTTTCTCTGGCTTCAGTACTGCTTAATGATGTCAGAGTTTTAAAATAAATTAGTAAATTCTTGCTATAGTCATGAAATATTAATATAACCTTATGATATCCTATTTCAAGAAGCTACATTAAATGGAAACCATCCACATTTACATGTATGGAAACCTACACACTATTTCATTTAATATTTTTAAGTATGTCACTGGAATGCAGATTTGTACTCTGTTATATGAATTCTTAAGTCACCCAGTCCATGTTCTCTTTCAGTATTCATCTCCTAAACTGAACCTGTCTATGTGCTGTAAGGCATGTTTCTTATAGTTATACCAATTTGTTCAGCACCAGTTGTTACAGACTGTTCTAAAGTCAGATAGAAAAAAAAAAAGCAAACATTTTCCATCTACATTTAACTCTGTTGTTCTAGAATACTCGTTTGTTAATACCTGTGTAAACAAGCCAAAATGAATGACAGGGTGGATGCTATAGAGAAAAAGTGGACATCCCAGGGGCAGCAGACTATCTCCTCCACCTGAAAGATCAATTATTTCACTGTAACATTCATTGTGGAGGACATTATTGTCTCAGAAAGTGAGCTGTCTGTTGTTTTGTATTTATTTTATTAGTATATGTCATCCAGATAGATATATAGATACACACACACACATATATATATATATATATAGAGAGAGAGAGAGGGAGGGAGGGAGAGGGGGGAGATGGGTCTACTTTATTTGATAGAAAACTCATTTGACTGAAACTCATTTTGTCTAAACAGGTATATGCCCTTTTCCCCACTGTAGTGCGATCCTGGAGTTAGTATATATAGTTAGGGGGGTGGGGGCACAGCCCTCCACATTGGGGGGGTGTGAGGGTTGTAGCCCCCCACATAGTTTGGGTATATATTATCTTCTGGAAAGAGTTATTCATTTGACCTGTAAGTATCCATGTCTATGGTTTACAACATTTGAAATGGGTGGTGGGCTGTGTTCCCCACACCCCCCTTACTATATATACTAACTCCAGGATCACACTACAGTGGGGAGCAGGGTATATAACTTTTTACACTAAATGAGTTTCAGTCAAATGAGTTTTCAGTGCAGTGAGCTTTCAGTGAATTGTGCTCAGGCAATTCATTTTCAATGAAATGAGGCTTTGACGAAATGAGTTTCAGTGAAATGTTTTTCCTGTCAAACAAACTAGACCCATATGGATCTACTTTGGAAGCTCAAAGATTCAAAACTTTGAACTTCAAAAGGCAGAGACCATAAGGTCAAAGTTTTGAAACTTTGAAAACGTAATTAAAATAAATAATAATATATATATATATATATATATATATATATATATATATATCTACATTTTTGCAGGAGGTTAAGCCTCACTGCACCCCCACATCCCCTGCTAAATAAATATACCAACTCTGAGATCACACTACAGTGAGGAAAAGTCTAAATTTCCTGTTCCTCACTATACAGGGTTCTCCATTCAAAAAGTTCAAAGTTTCAAAACTTCGATCTTATGGTCTCAGCCTTTTGAAGTTCAAAGTTTTGAAACTTTGAGCTTCTGAAGAGGATATATATATATATATATATATATATATATATATATTATATATATATATATATATATATATATATATATATATATATATATGGATGCCAATGAATGACTGGAAACACGAAATAAGCCAGAAACCACAATTCTTTACGCGTTTCGTTCACTTTTAATAACATGAACTTCTTCAGAATAACTGTTACAACCATTACTACCACTTAAATATTGTTCAAGGTTAAAACATTTTTCTTTTTTATATTTAAAATGAAATATGTTGTACAAATACATTTATCATCCACCAAAGGGTATTTTATGACGTGGACAATTTTATGATACCAATTAAGTATTTTATTCAGACATTGGATTTGTAAGGTCACATGTTTTAACCTTGAAAAATATTTAAGTGGTAGTAATGGTTGTAACAGTTATTCTGAAGAAGTTCATGTTATTAAAAGTGAACAAAACACGTAAAGAATTGTGGTTTCTGGCTTATTTCATTTTTCCAGTCATTCATTGGCATCCATTTATTTGGTTTAGTTGTGTGTGTTTTTAAAGAGATATATATATATATATATATATATATATATATATATATATATATATATATATATGTATTTGATGGAAAGTAGTTCATCTTCCTAATATTTGAAAGTTGAAGTAGCATATTTAGTTGCTTTTCAGAGAAAATGCATCTAAAATAAAAGTTATGTAAGTATTAAACAGAAAACTGATAAGGTCCACGTAATGTACAGATACACACATATAATGTGCAAAAACAGTTTTACAATAAAAATTTTGAAAACATTTTTGCGAATAATTACTTACTCAAAAAACAATTAACAATAGCGACCAATCAGAATAACGAAACAAAAAAAAGAGTCAACAATTCGAAATTGAATTGTTGACATTATTTGAACTTACCTTATATCTGGTTATATTCAACACATGTTTTGCATGGGGGCAAGCCACTCTGCACCCCCCCATGTGGGGGATCTGTCCCCCAAATCCCTGCTATTTATATATTACAACTCAGAGATCACACTACAGTGAGAAAAAGGACAAAGTTCCCAATCCTCACCATAGTGCGATCTCCAATTAATGTGTCAGTCTCACAACAGCGAATACACACTAGCAATCAGTGTTGTGAGTTAGACATTTTCGAATCACCGTTATGAAACTTTGATAAACTGACTTTCGACAATCAAAGTTAACAAAACGGCATTTGAAATTTTGATAATAAGCTTTCAAACACACACACACACACACACACACACACACACACACACACACACAGACATATGCTAACATAGACACATGGTTTTAAATGTAAATATTTTTTTCCTCTTTGATGGTTTGAATTTGGTCCAGCTACCAAGAGATTTTTGGGCACATGGAGTTGAACCATATTATTGAAGATTACACTATTGTAGTTGAAGACAGTGTGCTTATCTATGTCTGACAAATGCTGCTGAACTCAAAAACAGTTACTTTACTGTGCACTTCATTTTTTTTCACTTGTCTTTCCATTTGCAATTCTTTTGCTCTGGTTTCCTTTCCTGGAAGCTTCAGTTATTGATTGGAAAAAAGATGGTGTCTTGGAAAATTTTTTTACTTACCCTAATTGGCAATCTTGATTTTTAGTGGTCTTTCCCTGTACATTAGCATACCACTTTCACATGTCAATCACTGGGGATATGCTTGTTGTTTTTGAAGCCATTTTTCTACATTAGCATGTTGTTCAGGTACATGTTTTGTTTTCTGTATAATGTAATCTAAGTTTGGTCTCATCTTGTTGTTACATATATGTACTGATTTCAGAGCATTCTCATGTTGTACATCAGAGGATCTTTGGAGATACAAGACATCTGAGTCTTATGATCATTTCCACCTTGGCAATATTCATGCTTAGACAGTACCTCCTTTTCCAGGGAGGGCTTGGCCAGTCAAGCTAGGGTGAATTTGTAATTACACATCCAACCATCCAGTTCCCTTTGAAGGATGATAGTGTATAACACTACTTAATTTGCACTGAAAGTCTATTACAAAGGTGGGGATAGTCTATACCATGTTTTATTTATTTTATTTTTTTGCCAATGGTTTAGATCTGTAATACTGGTATTCGAGGGGATATATACTTTGTTGAGATACAAGGAATTTGAGACCACTGGTTCCCTAATGTCACAGAAGACAAGGTATAGATTTCTCCACTGGAGAATGTAAAATACTGAATAAAAGAATGGTGCCTCCAGTCTTTTCTGGTAGCTTAGGTTTTTTAAGCCAGTGATGATCTTAGTTGGGAGCCTCTGGGAACTTTGTAGTTGTTTGATATGTCTAGTGAGATACGTCAATAAGTGGTCAATGTATTCAAGAACTGGCCTAATAAATCCTGAATATAAAGGACAATTACCTCTTTAGCTAAAGATGATGTTCCTTTGGAAATAAGCTGCACTAAATAAAAAGACTTTCAGAATACTATTTTCATATGATGACCAATGGAGTGGGACTTATCAACCTACGTTCCAAGGTGTTTAACAGCATGCATTTTGGAATTGGGTAGTGTATTATCCCTGTTGTATTTTGGGGAGGGGTTGTCTGCGAAATGGGATAGAATTGCACTTTGTAGGATTTAGTCTTAGCACTTTTTTACAACACCAGGTATTTACGAGTGTAATGTATTGATGAAGTACTTGGGCATCAGATGAGGACATGACAGTGATTCATAGTTCACAGTTGTCTGCACATATGATTAGCCAGAGATCCTAGTTCATGTTCTGGAGATGAAAAAAAGTAAATGCTGAACAAAAGAGGTTCTGGAATTGAGACCTGTGGAACACCACTGGCCACCTTTATATTTCCTGATGAGGCAAGTGCTACCCGCACTGTGTGGGTTCTGTCTTTTAGCCAGTTTGCTATTCATCTTACCACACAGGGATCTACTTTTTGTGTATTAAGCTTACTAACTATGGTAGCAGTGGGAATGGTTTTATATGACTCAGTAGGTCAAGGTACGCCATGTAGTCAGCATGACAACTGACAACAGCCTGCATTACACTTCTGAAGACGTTAACCAGATTCATTACATTGGCTCTACCTGTGATAACATGAAATTGTTGTGAGTCTAGCCTGATAAGATTTTAATATCATAGTTTATCAGGTCAGTTATAATGTGTTCCATGGCTTTGCAAATAAGTCTTGTCAGGCTGGTGGGACTATAATTCCCATTGTCATTTTGTCATTAATGGAACCACCCTACTCCTATACCCCAAACCTTAAGGACAAAGCAAGTGGCTAACCTCAGGTTAAGTAGTGGATGGAGTGTCCCTGACAGGGCTTGTTTAGTACTGTTTATTAAATTGATAGGTATACTATAAGGTATGATGGAGAAAGTATTTCCAGTCCTGAAAAGCACTTTCAGAACATATTCTATTGGGATGTTGAAGAATCAGAGAGTGGGCTTTGGATAGTCAACTCTGGAATAAAATTCATTCTGAATTTGTTTGCTAGTATGTTGGCTGTCTGTACTGGATCATATTAAGTAGTGCCATTATGGATACGTTGGTTAATTATTTCTTAGTTTTTTAGTCTAGTTGACAATGATTTGTAATTGTCCTCAACTTCAGAGGCTAAACTAAATTTATAAGCTCCTTTATTAGACAGGATATTTTTCAAGTTTTTAATCAGTTTTTTGATGTAAGCCTTCACATGAGGGTCTTTTGATCTTCTCTATACTTTAAGGAGTTTTTCTTTTCTTCTATTGTAGAATTTATTTATGTTGTTGGACCACCAGAGTTGATTGTTTTTAAATGCCTCTTTATTGTTAAATCTGGTTGGGACTTCCTTATCTAGGTGAGTATAACTCCTTTGCTAAGCTACATGCTATGGCAGTATCTGGGGTTAGGCTGGTGTAAGTGAATTTTGAAATTTCATCATTGAATTTGATGAGATTAGTGCATTTAAAATCCTTGAATATTGAAATACTGTTTTAGATATTTTAACGTACAAGGTGACAAGTTTATGATCCTACTTAACCAAGGAAGGAGATAATAGGAAAATAGTACATGAAAAGCTTTATTCATAAGGTCCAGGTCAGAAATAGTGTGACCTCCAGTGGGTTTCTTAAAAATCTTCAGGAAGCTTTTATTTATTAAACCTAAGAACTTTTGAGCATATCCTACATTGGAGATGTAGTCACTTCAGTAGTTATGTCTCACAAAATAGTGCAGTTCTTGTATGCAAGGAGTTCATCAAGTAGGATTAGGAACCTTAGAGAATTTTCGCTGGGCATAGGCATTGTCCTACTAATATTTGTTCCTATTTAATGCGATTTGGAGCTCACCGAGTTTCATTTGTGGGGCTCTACAAATCTGTCTGTTGTCAATATTGTCTCTAACAAATATGCAGACACCACAGCAGCTGCCATTGGATCTAGTAGAACAAGAGTCTCACTTGCATTTGTGACATGCATGGTGAGTTCTGAAATGTCTATGTGCATATCCTTCAGCATTTTGCATTCCACGTTTTCACCCCCCCCCCTACACACACACACACACACACACACACACACACACACACACACACACACACACACAGTCCACCATTGTTGTCGTTATATTTTTAGATGAAAGGCTCTTAAAAGCCCTTGAGATATCTGAGATGCTGGCATCTAAAAGGCAAATCACCATTACTCTGTCTTTGTCCAGATTAGTGAGAAGGGAATCAAGGTGCCTGACTATATACTCACTAATCACTTAAACATTTTTATTTGTACTAATCACTTAAACGTTTTTATGTGTAGACTGCTCTCATATACTGTATTTGAGATAATTGTACTGAAAGTGTGCCTGAAGATGACATTATACTGTATTTTCACTGCCACCAAGTCTTCATGGGTCTGGATTATTTTGGCAATGATTTATGTACAGCCTCAGTATTACACATTTAAGTGTGGGTTGGTGCAGAGTCTTTTGTTTATGTGTATAGATCACAATTCATGTATTTTGTCATATAGAGGCCTCCATATTTGTTAAATATGTACACTTCTCACAAATAATAATTCTTGTGCAATTGTCCATTTTTTGTGAGCATAAGGCAATCACTACACTACCTAAAAATACCAAATGCTATGGTCTGGAAGTGCTATGAACCTGGCACTGGAAGTGCCATGAGCCTGCCTCTGGGAGCACCATGAACCTGACTCTGGAAGTGTGGACAAGCAGACCGACCTTCCATCTTAGACCACAGGTCTTGAGAATTCACCTAGATTATGCTCAGTACTATACATAATTAATGAGACAATTAATGGGTTATACTGGGGAGGAATGCAGCTGTGAAGATGTTTTTATGGAGGGTTTACACTGTGTCATTATATGAATTAATTGAGATACCTCTGATATAGTTTGTAGGGGTATAATACCCATTATTATCTGAACTAAATGAAATGAATTATGTGTGGGTTAGTAGGGTACACTGCCTGAATGAATAAACTAAATGAAGTAGTTTGGGTTAAACTAACTGTGACAACAGGCAGTGCAGAATCACTAATGTATTGTAGTCTATGAGCTATCTGGAGCAGCTGCAGGCTTCTTTCAGTAGACTAGAGCTATGCATGTTATTGTGGATGAGCTATCCTGCCAGACACTACTTGGAGGATATGTGGTATATAGTGTGGCTCATTGTACAATGATGACCAACTAGCTGCACTTCTGTGCATCACTGTTTACACTAAGTGGGATTAGCGAGGGATAGCTTGTATTAAGACAGAATTAAGCTAACTGCTGACACATGCTCAATTTATATATATGGGTCTACTTCAGAAGACTGACAAATCAAAAGACTGAATCCCAAAAGACTGAAAATTCAAAATACTGAACACATTTTTAATGCAGGGGAAGCCCCGCTGCACCCCTCATGCATCCCCTGCTAACTGTATATTCCAACTCCAAGATCACAGAACAGTGGAGAAGGGGCAAATTCAATCATTTATTATTTTGAATTCACAGTGGGACATACCCTTTGCCTTTTAGACCTATTGCGTCTACTAAAGACAGTGTCACTAAACACATCTCTGTGTTAAATTATTTTTAAATTCCCCTTGTCCAGAAATTAAAGAGTTATACAAGAAACTCACGGTACTTTTTGGATGGTTTGCACAGGTTAAATATTGACAAAGTGGATATTAATTTGTTCACCTTGGATGTGAAGTTTTTATATACTTGTGAAATTTAGCTCGTATAGTAGTGATATGATAAGTACAATTTGTGAACTTATGGAAGTTATGCTTGAAAATTTCTTCATGTTTAATGGTCAGATTTACCACCAAAAAAGGGTTTGCGATGGGGGTGACAGTGGCCCCCTCCTTCTGCAGTATTGTCATGGGGTGGTGGGAGACAGAATATTTGTATAATATGCCTTTCTGTAAAACACATGTAATTAAATATTATAGCTTTGCGGGTGATTTGTTTTTTATGACATGCTAAATTAGATGCTATTACTGCTTTTGTTTCAAATATTGATACTACTGAGTTTTTAGACTTTAACATATGCTGTTTATGTATTGGTGTACATTTTTAGATGTAGCCATACAATGGACCAAAATAATAAGACTTCTTCTAGTAATATCTATAAGAAGGAATGTTTTGTTAACTATTTGTACTTTTCTTTTGCACACCCTCGATACATGAAGAAAAATACACCTAGGTGCAGATGATCAAGGCCTCAGGGCTTACTACTAATCAGGAGATTTTTTTTGGATGAAATTCATGAAATAATACTATTTTTTATCAACAGGGGTTATAGTTATAATGTTCTTAAGGCTGCTGTGGATGAAATTGTAGAAAAAAGGAATGGCAAGTTTCCACCAATATTGTCTGTTGGCATGCCTAATGGGAACAGGAGTGCTAGTTCCACTTTTCTAATAGACAACGGTTATACTAATAGTTTTTGTCTGCACATGACTGTAGATGTTTCAAGTATTAGATCTATTCTTATGTAGAACTGGAACATTTCTAAAGCTGATTACAGTATTATTAAAATAGTAGGTAATGAACCTAGGTTTGTAGTTAAGAAGGCTAAGTTTATAAAACAATATTTAGAAACAGACAGCACTATAGCCTTGACTGCTAAGACTGACATAAATCCTGGCATGTGTAAATGTCTTTTTTGTAATATGTACTCATTTATTTTGCAGGGTTCTTCAGTATTTTTGCCTCACACATGAATAAGCACATTATAAGTAACGGTTATTTTAATTGTGATTCCTCTGTTATTATTTATATTGTAATCTACTCTAGCTGCCAGTCTTTTTATATAGTTATGTCTACAAGAAAGTTAAAATTGAGAAAAAGAGAACATATCTATAGTATTAAACACTGTGAAATCATTACTGCTCTTTATAAACATTCCGTTGCATGTATAGATTTTAAACAGTTTAATTTTTTTGTGCTAGACCCAGTCTCTAGGGATGCAAGGGGTGGTGATTATAAAAAATTGCTTCTGAGGAGAGAAACTTTTTGGCACCTTAGGCTACAAGCAGATAAGCATCCTGGAATCAATAATAGCATTTGTGTTGTGTTTTTATAAGTATAAATGTTATATTGTGTAATGTTGCTTTAAAAGATGCTTTGCTGAAGTTTTTAGATTTTAATTGTTTGATCAATTAATTGTTTAATTGTGTAGAACAGTATATAAGCTTGGTTGACATTTTATCATTTTATTCTGATCATGTATTTGGAGAAAAGTGCTAAATAAATATTTCCTTGACTGGAGTGCCATCTGTGGATGTTATTTTGTGGATTCTTCTGGAACTTCCTGAGTCAGAAGCTAAGTCCCAGCGTTCATCACTTTTGGGAGATTCCTCCCAAGTGGCACACCAGTCCATTAAATGCAGTGTTGAAACAGCTGAGACACCTGCTAGAGCAGCTGCATCAGGCTGTGTTCTCTGAAGATATTCCTAGTTGAGGTTTCAACCACTTCCTGATGACTTTAAGGCTAAATTACTGGATGATCCCTTATATAATAAGGGGTTTTTTTGTGGCTGCAGCAACAGATATGTTCAGTTCTTGCAGGAGAAAGACAAAGAATTACAAGACCTAAAACACATCTTTGTGTCTCCAGTTCCTAAATTCCAAAGGAATTACACACCTAAAATTCCCTTTGTTTGAAAACAATATCGCACTCCTCCTTCCAGAAGTAAGAGGGGTGTTAGGAAACCAAATGCTTCAAAATCCTCTCAGTCTACTCCTTCACAAAAACAGCCTTTTCCAGACAAGCTAGGTAGTCTATGACTACCAATCTTTCTCAACCACTTTCCCCTCTCTCTGCAACTTTCCCTATCCCTTCCAGTCTAGGAGCAAATTCCTCAAGATCCATGTATCCTTTCCATTAACCACAAAGGGTATTACATGGTGTGACAAACTCTTCCACCTTTCATGAGTATTCCTCAGCCACCTTGAGAGCAACTACAATTTTTTTCCAAAGGTGCTGCAGGTACGAAGTCCCAGGGAACTATTGTGTAAGTTCCACTGCACCAAACACAAAGAGGTTTCTACTCCAGGATGTTCCTGTTTCCCAGAAAAAATGGCCCTTGGAGACCCATTCTGGATCTTTCACTTCTCAACACCTTCTTAAATGTCCCGACCTTCTGGATGCTTTCTCTGCCTACTTTGTTTCCCCATATCCTTCCACAAGCTTTTATAGTATCCCTGGACATCAAGGATGCTTACCTTCACAACACAGGAAATATTTGCATTTTTCTGTTGCTCCATCACATTTTCAGTTCTCTGTTTTGCCCTTTGGTCTCTCTATGGCACCAAGGGTATTTACAAAATATTTGACTCCTGTGATAGCTATTGCAGACTCCAGGATGTACAGATCTTTCAATATCTGGATGATGATCTGCTTCCAGAGACCTTGCAACATAATCTCCATTTCACTATTTCTTTTCTTCAAAGGCTGGGTTTCACAATAAACTTCCAAAAAGCCTTTCTCACACCTTCACAAAACTACATTTTCCTGGGGTACAGGATCAAGATGGGTCAAATGCTGACCTTCCTCCCCCTCAGAAAAATTCAGGCTTTAACCAAATTCTTCCAAGAACTTCTCCCTCTGCAGGATCTTACAGCCACAAAGTTTCTCCACCATCTAGGGTTCGTGGAATCCACCATCCCCATATTAAACTTCACATGAGAAAATTTCAATGGTACCTCAAGTCAGTTTGGAGCCAACATGCATACCCTTTGGACTTTGTTGTCCATCTTCTTCCTTGTCTGAAGAGGGAACTTCGTTAGTGGATTCAACAAATTCTTCTGAACTCAGGCCTTCATCTGCATCCTCCTCTTTCAAATCAGGAATTGTTCACTGATGCCTCAGACATGGATTCAAGACCTTTGGACCCCTTCTTAAAGGAAGGAACACATAAACATAAAATAGATGAGAGCACTGTTCTTGACTCTATAGGCCTTACACTCTCTTATTTGTCTAGGCCTTCTAAAACTGTTTACAGACAATACCACAGATCTTTGGTATGCAAACAAATGGGGGGGGGGCAAAATCATGCCTTCTCTGCAGTCTAGTATTCATGGCTTGGGTACTGGCAACTCAATATCAAGTCTCCTTTCAGGCAGTGTACATCACCTCCAATCAGAATTTAGTGGCAGACATTCAGAGCATGTCCATGACTCAATCCCAAGAAGGATGCTTTACAGGGATGTGTTTCTGGACATTCTCCACCAATGGAATATTTCGCAGGTAGATCTCTTTACCTTCCCTCTGATCAGACAACTTCCAAAATGTTGTGCCAGAGTTCCAGGCCCTCTAGTGTGGAAGGTGGATGTACATTCTTTCTCATGGAAGGAGATGTTTCTCTATTTATTCCCCCCTCCCCTTTTATTCAAAAAGTTCTGCTGAAAATGCAGAAGGACAAACTAATTATCTTATTGGTGACTCCCTTTTGGCCAAGACAGCATTGGTTCACTCTTCTTCTGCATTTAGCCAAGGGCAGTTATCACAAGTTACCTCAGAGAGTGGATCTTCTCACACAAGACAAGGGATCTGTAATTCACACACATCTGTCAACTCTACATCTGACACTGTGGGTGATAGGCTTCTGATTACTTCCAGACAGCTCTTTTCAGAGGACGTGCTTATGGTTCTGCAGGAGGCCAGAAACCCCAATACTAGGAAATCCTACTTATCCAAATGGAAGAGGTTTTCCATTTAGTGTCTTTCTTATAAACTGGACCTACTTTCTCTGGATGTACCCAGTTTTTATCTTACTTCTGTGAACTGCTGAAGGCTTGGTTGGATTATTCCCCTCTGAAACCTCATCTTTCAGCCATTTTTGCTTGTCTGCCTTTATCTTCTCCTTTGGCCTCTAAATTGGAGGTTAAACTCTTCCTTAAAGGTGTTCTTCATATCAGACCTCCCAGAAAGCCTGTCCCTACTCCTTGGGATCTCATTTTCGTCTTGGAAAAACTCAATGTGGCTCCATTTGAACCTCCAGCTACAGCCTCCCCTGCAACATTCTACTTGGAAGACTGTGTTATCATTAGCTGTCACTTCAGCCAGGATAGTGTCCGAACTTCAAACCTTGATGGCTTCTCTCCTTTTCCTGGTTTTCCATAAGGATAGGGTTTCCTTGTGTACTAACCATTCTTTTATGTCCAAAGTTGTACATGAGTTGTCATTTAACCAGTTTATTCATTTGCCCACTTTACCCCCTCTCCACAGTCATCTAGTGAGAGAGT
This sequence comes from Protopterus annectens, assembly GCF_019279795.1. Lineage (NCBI taxonomy): Eukaryota > Metazoa > Chordata > Ceratodontiformes > Protopteridae > Protopterus > Protopterus annectens. The sequence continues at coordinate 582,333,296 of NC_056737.1, forward strand.
TCTACATAACTTGGATATGCATAGACAACTCAGATTTTACTTGCATAAAACTAAGGCTATCAGGAAATCTGATCATCTTTTTGTTTCTTTTCATCCCAGGTCTCTGGAATTACCTCTGTCCAAACAGACTATTTCCACTTGGATTTCTAAAACTATTCCTTTTTTGTTATGTTTTTGATGGTAAGAGCCTTTCTACTCCTGTTAAGGCTCATTCTACAAGAGTTGTGGCTTATTCCGGTGCTTTTTTCAAAGGTTTGGACATTACCTCCATCTTGGAAGCAGTTGCTTTGTCTTCTGTTCACACCTTCACTAAACATTCTAAACTGGATGGCATCTCCAAGTCTAGAGCTGGCTTTGATAGAGCCATTCTCCATGGTTTCTTAGAAAGTGCCTCTGCTCTTTCCACCTCCCTTTCTTCTTCATGAGCTTTGGTACTCTCCTTGATGTTAAGAATACTGCAACTTAAGAATAGAAGGACCTAGAATAGTTGTTTAAAATCTAACCATAACCATAGAAGTCCTTCTCTTCTATATTGCGGTATTCTATGTCTCCCACCTTCCCCTGGTGTTTGTCTTTTTTCTTGGATGTATGCTTACCTCCTTGTTCCTTAGGCTGGTGTTCTTACTGGGGCAATCAGTTCTGAGGATGGTACATACAGACCTCACTTTTCGGCTGATATCAGCTGCTGGCCAATGTGTGGTGTTCCACATACCTTGCAGTGATTAAAGTCTTTTGTATGCTGGCTGATATCTGGACTGTCTTTGTCTGTTAATCTCTCATGTTAAGAATACTGCAACATAGAAGAGAAAGGCATCTGTAGCTATGGTAAGATTTTACACAACTATATATTCCATTTTATGGGAGAGGGATTATTATTAGTTATCTATGGATGTGAAGGATATTTATACCAGTATACTACATAAGTATGGGTTAAGATCAGTTTCGCATTTTTAGGGAGAAGATACTTATGTGTTATCCTTACTTAATTTTAATTTACTTATAATGTGTTCAAATAAGGCAATAACTGCGTGGGAATGCCATGGATGCTTTTGTCCCAACATATTCCAATATATTTATGTCTTTTTTTAAGGCAATATATGGCAAAGGATGATTTATTCTTAGATAGGATGGTATTGTATATACGTTACATAGATGTCTTATTTTTTCATTGAAAAGGTGGTATAACTTTGGCAGTGGAATTCGTTTCTAGGGTAAGTCAGAATGTTTGTAGCCTAAAGTTCACCTACAAGATAGATTTTAGCGAGGAAAACGTTTTAGATATTCTTATTAAGGGGGATGGAGGGAATCATATTTATACAAAGGTATTTTGGAAACCAACAACTGCTAATAGTTGTTTATATGCTGATAAAACCTATCTAAGAAATTGAACTGAAGATTTCCCTCATGGAGAGCATGGGAGAATATGCAAAAATACAGTCAGAGTAGTTGATAGGAATGAAGCTTTCTGTAAATTGGAAGCACACCTATTGCAAAGGGAGTATAGTTCTGATATTTTGAGAAAAGCTAAGAGCAGAGAGAGAAGATTATGTGCCTAAAAATTAATTTATTTAATTTATTTTATTTTACATTTGTTGACCGAGTTAGTCTGACTGGGATACATGTCCATTTTCAGTGGAGGCCCGGGGAGAAAAGCTCCAAACTTACAAGCAGATAAAGACAAGCAAGTTACAGTATATGCACAAACATATTGTATTAACATACAAGTTACAGTCTCACATTCCAAGCCTATGAAGCATACAGTTTATATTCAGAAATATATACAAATATGTCACAGTTGCTCTTATCAAACCTATAGGTGCAGCTATGTACAAAGTATCTGCAAAGATGTTACAGTTTCTGTTTTCAAAACTTTTAGTGTAAGAGGCAAGCCGCTGTGAATAAAAAAATTGTAGGGATACGGAAGTAGATGAGGCTATAGTCAGGGTTAGATCAAGGACATAACCAGTGAGTTTTAAAATACTGGGTTAGATTTTGGTTCAGAGTAAGATCAGATGGGAGCGAATTCCAGGTTTTGCCTACTGAATTTGCAAACAAAGATTCTCAAGATAGGCTGTTAGCTTTAACAGGTTGAACCAAAAGTTTTGTAGTGGAACAAAGTGGCCTAGTGCTTTTGTAGGGATGGATAATGTTTTTAAGGGAGGGCATTTTTTCTGGATGGTTAATAACCTTGAATGCTGCAGTAAGTTGATTATATTGAATTAGCCTGGGGAGTTCTAGCCATCCCAAGAGATTTAGGTTTTGACAATGGTGTGTCCTGTTGGGAGTTCCTGTGGCAAACCTGGCAATTTGACTGTAGCAGCTAGAGAGTTTGCTGAGATCAGTTTTGTTCAAGTTAGTGAGTATTGGTGAAGCATAGAGTAGAGTTGAAAGCAGATGGGTACGGGCAATGGCAGTCCTAGCTAGAGGGGTGAGAAAAGGTTTGTTTCTGTATAGGGAGCCAAGTTTTTTATTAACGGTTTTAATAGTTTGGTTTACGTGCATATCATATTTGAGGTTGTTGTCTGTTATAACACCCAGGAGTTTGGTATACATATCTACTGAGATTATGGTCCCATTGTTAGATGTTATAGTAAATGAAGGTTAAGAGGATTTGCAAGTAGGGGAGAAGAGCAATAGCTTTGTTTTATTAGGGTTTAATATCAGCTGTTGATTAGAGATCCAGTTTTCCACTGTATTAAAGGTTTCCTGGGTAAAACTAAGGAGATATGTAAGGGTAGAGGCGGAGTAAATCAGGTGGAGTCATCAGCTTATTGTATACAGGTAGCATCTGGGATTACAGTGTGGAGGTCACTGATAAAGAGGGAGAAAAGAAGGGGACCTAATATGGAGCCTTGATGGACACCACGGGTAACAGGGAGAAGGATGGAGAGTTTGTCCTGCCAAAGGACAGCCTGCTGTCTTCCAGTAAGATTAGGTTGAAACCATTGTATGGCATGGTTGTTTAGGGAATTTTTTATTTAGGGTAAGTAAAAGTAGCTGGTGGTTAACCATGTTGAATGTCTTGGAAAGATCGAAAAACAGGGCAGAAGATAGTTTGTTGTTGTTATGCTTGGAATTTATGACATTAGAAAAGAAGAGGAGGGCACTGTCCTGTGGTCTGAATCCATGCTGGGCGTTGGCCAGAAGATTATGTTGACTTATGTAGTGTAAGAGTTGTTTATGGATATACTTTTCCATAATTTTAGCCAGAGGCATAAGGACAGCGATCGGTTTATAGTTTGACAGCTCAATGGAGCTGCCTCCTTTGTGGAGTGGTATGACATATGATATTTTCCAGATAGAGGGGATAGAGGCTTCAGTTATGGTTCTGTTTATCAAAATAGACAGGGTATGTTATAACATCAGCAGCTTTCTTCAGGTAGTCTGCAGGGAGGAGATCAGCTGAAATGGTGGTTGGTTTGAGTTTTTTAATTAGGGCACTAATGAGTGAAATTGGAACTTTCTGGAAGCTAAAGGAGAGAATGTCACTGGTTTTAGGGGTTTCAGTGTTAGGACTAGTGGGTTTAAGTTTGCTAGCAAGGGCCTGGATGGTTTCTGTAAAGAAACTCTTGAAGGTGTTGGCAATGGACTCTGGTGATATTTGGGTTTGGGGGCTGAGGGGGTTGGAGTTGTGTATTGCCCTGGGTGGAGGAGTTTGTTAATACCTGCAACTTCTGTGGCTTGTTGTGGTGCTTCTGCTGTAGATGGTAGAAATATTTTTTTTTGTCTAGTAATATAGATTTTTTGTATCATTCCTATTTTGTCAAAATTTGAGTTGATCTTGTGGGGCTTTAGAGGAGTGCCAGGTGTTCCAGGCATTATTTCTTTGGATGATCTTTAGTTTTGTTTTAATTCTAATAGAGCATGCAGGTGCATGGTTGTCAAGGATGGTCAGGAATGTGTTAATAAAGTGTGTTACTGCCTTATCTGCTGGTAGTTGTTTTAGAATTGAATAATTGCATAATTTAAGTTCTTCTAAGAATTTATTAAGGTTGAAGTTTTTGTTATTTCTTATTGTTTTATAGGTGGGTATATGTGGACATTCAACTTTATGGCTAATAGTATATGTTAAGAAATGATCACTTAGATTTTCAGGGAGAGTACCTGACTTGTACATGTGGTGGGGGCTATTAATTAGTATGCAGTCTAGGATACTTTCTTTATTGTTAGGCTTGCAGATCCTGGTACAGGAGGTTATAGTTTGTGTAAAACCATGTAGGTTTACGTGAGTGGTTAGGGTGTCTGCAGTGCAGGTATTCAAGTCTATATTGAGTCCCCTAGAACAATGGTCTGTCAGGGGTAGGCATTGGATAGCCAGTAGAGGATGTCCTCTAGGGTCCCTGAGTTATTTCCTGGGGGAATATAGACACATACTATGTTTATACATTTGTTTTTATTTATTTGTAGTTTGGAAATCATAATTTCTGCTTTGTTAAATATAGGTGGTTGAAGGTTGTCTAGAGTAACATTTAGGGTGGTTTTATAGAGAACAGCAACCCCTCCCCCTTCCCTGGTAGTACGATCTAGCCTGAGTATATTATACCCTGGAGGTAGAATTTCATTATCTGGAGTAGTTGGTTTTAACCATGTTTCGGTGAGACAAAGTATGTCGGGGGTGTAGGTTGACAGGAGGGCATGGAGGTTGTGGACCTTATTGTTGATGCTTCTAATGTTTAAGTGGCAGGTCAATAGTGAGTTGGGGGGTCTATTTAGGCTTTGTCTTATGTTTGGGCTGTTATGATTAGAGTTAGTGTTGTCTGAGGATGGTGGCCCAGGGTTGGGGTGGATATCCCCATCAATAGTAAGGGTGTGGGCAAACTAGCAATGAGCTTTAGACATTTATTTATCAGTTTTGGTAGTATTTAGTTTTGGTGTTAACATATCTGGGTATAACAGGGTGGGTGTTAGCAGGGGTAAAGGAAGTGGCGCCAGTGGACATGAATGAGTGAGCAGAAAGGTTTGAGAGGATTAGGGTGGTAGCAAGGCTTTTTGGATGGTTGTATCTTATATGGGATTCGTTTTCATAGATGGTGAGTGAATAAAGGATGATTAGTAAAGGTAGGGTGTAGAGCAGAGGTGGTATTTTAGAAGACTTAATAAGTATTAGAGACATAATGGGGGAATATACTCCTGGTAAGTAGGCAACCTAGGTGTAATAGGTGGGGAGATAGTGGAAGGGGTGGGTTATGAATGAATTCCTGTTAATGGTTGGTGAAGGAGGAGGAGGGGGGTGGCTGAGGGGTTATAAATTCAGAGGTACTGGAGCGGGTAGGAATAGGGGGCAAGGAGGGGTGCAAAGTGAGCCCAGAGGGCGAGCAGAGTGGGGCATAACCACACTAGAGGAATCCTCGGACCCTATGATTAAAGTAAAAGGCCTTTTTTCTTGCTTTTTTACTTGTTTTAAATTCTAATCTATGTTCTGTGTTTAAAAACAGACAGCAAATTTGTATAAAAATGTGTGCAAATAAGAATAATCTGATAAAATACCACCAAGACCACCTATCCAAGAAGTAAGCTTACTTCTTGGATCAGTGGGCTTTGTGGTATTTTATCATTTTATTTTTTTTGTTTTTTTAAGTTCTATTTGCTAAATAAGAATAATCTACTTGGGATAGTAATGTTGGGATCAGGGAGATGTAGTGTGTTATTAAATTTACTACATTTCAGACAGTTTTATTACAATCTTGAGACATAATTGAGGTATCTTATTTTCTGGTGACTCTTTCAAGCATCCTTTAAACACAGGAGATATTTTTGTCCTTCAGGGTACTGTTTAATAAAGAACCTTTGAAGATCAAACAATGTTTACTTATGGAAACTACAGTGTGTGTAAGCTGGTGATAGTTACTGAGGAGGTGAAGATTAATAGGTGTTTGTTTTCTGTTAAGTCAATTTTAATTTTTTAACTTAAGGAGTAAAATGCTCTTGCCCTAAATATTGGGCAAATGAAAAGGAAACTTAGCATGAGAATTCATGAACATATTAGGGATATAAAAAGAGCTAATTCCACCAGCACTGTGGTATAAAATGTTTATGAATTTCATGGTGAGATTTTTAGCTTTTGCCACTGTCAAATCATACAGGAGGGGAAATAAAAGTGTGCTATTATATAGATTTGAGATGAAATTTAACATAAAGTCTTGATAGTTTGAATAATGATTTTGTTTATTCATCATTATTGGTAGAATAGTAAAAACAGGCTGGCTGTTTATTTAATTTAGTGTGTAGTATTAAATTTAATTTAATTTAATTGGCAATTGTAATAGGATGCATTATTCTGTTGGATATGCAGTTAATTGATCGATTTCTTATTATGATGAGTTGTAATAGGTATTTACTAATGAAGGATGTGAGTTAACAGTAATGGTGTTTTCCCCAGAAACACAAGCCAAAGCACTAGGGAAATTAACTCTTTGTGTCATTTATTCTAGCCAGCTGTGTGTTTGATTAGAATTTTCCGTGGTGTAAGTACTGAAGAAAACATTGTCCCGGTTGTACCAAAATTTGTGAGACAACAAACATTGTTTGAAGAAATACAATAAAATATTGGGAGTTGGATTTCCACATTAGGTAGAAAAGTTCTAATTTGACATTATTGAAAAATTATTACTAATGGATAATTAAATATGGTGGTGCAGCGGTAGCGTTGTTGCCTCACAGCTAAGAGGTTCTCCCGTTCGAGTCTCGGCTGGAGAGCGGGAAGTGCCTTCTGTGTGGAGTCTGCATGTCCTCCCCATGGTTGGGTAGGCATTCGAAAGACATGAGTAAATGGGCGTGCCTTCGTTGAAGGTTGAACGTCGAGCTGGCACCTCGGCGTTCGTCAAAATCTACTGCCAATCATTAGCAGACCGGAGTTCCGCTGTGGCGACCCCTAACCGGGAAAAGCCGAAAGACAACAACGTTACTAATGGATAATTAAAGTAGAGCATACCACAAGGCTTTACAAATGATTCATGTTAATGTCATAGAATGTTTTTTATTTCAATTAATTAATTAGCTTGTGCACTGCAGATGTTTGGGCACTGTAGCATTAAGACCAATTATATTATATCTTTGGTTCTTGAAGTGGTTTTACATCAGTGTATATTTAGCATCCTTTTTCTGATGTTTAATCTGTCTGTGCAGTGCTTTATTTATTAATGTCATTATCTAAGGTACATTAAACTCAATTACCAACTGTTTGAATGCTTGTGGAGTACTTTGCTCGATAACATTTTTCAAATATCCTTAGCATGTCTGCACACAGAGACACACTGGAAAGCCTAATGAATTACAGAGAAAGACCATTTTAATCATCCAGTTTGTTAGGGATAAACGGATTATGCGTTAATATGTCCTGTAAGTCTATGTAACATAAACTGTATGTACCTGCACACAAGGAAATCAACCAATACTTAAGCTCATGCACAAAATGACTTTAGTCAGCTTCTTATTACAAAACTTAGATAGATGGAAGGTATATCTAAGTATCTATAATTACTTTTTTCAGCTTTCTGTTAAATAATGAATCAACCCATGAGCTCCATGTCAGAAGTGAAGAAAAACATTGTAAGAGGCAAATGCCAATGGTTCCCCAATTCCTTTCTTAAGGCAAAATCATGTTATGAAGTGGGTCTTGAATGCTGTCAGCCTTGTTATTTTTTCTTCTGTTTATTAAATCAAATATATCTTCCAATGCAAGTTGACATAAATGCGATACCTAATGTTTATAACTAAGGATAATTTTAATTTGTGTTAAAAGGGGCAGTTACATTGTATTTTTTTCTATTTATCTTTTATTTGCATTTGTTTAACAGTAGCGCCTGATTGTATCACACAGAACCCCATTTCAGTAGAGTCCCGGGGGGAAGTAATTCATAAGTAAAGAAAATAATATCTGCATGAATAAAGCAGCAGTACACAAGTTACGATAACATTACATTTGAAAAAGCTCCAAAAGTGCAGAACATAATATAATCTGTACGTGAATAAAGCAGCACTACTCAGGTTAGGACAACATAGCAGTTCAGTAAAGACAAAGAAGAAAAATGATGCAGTCACATATCTACTGTTTATTTAACCCTGGTAATAAGAGTATTTATAAGTACAAATAACTGAGGAAAACAGAGAGACATCTAGTATTAGGGAAGACAAGGGAGTGAAGGCTACTTTACCAGGAGATTGTAGATGAAAGGGGACAAAAAAGTAGACTAGAACTGAGATGGTTCAGAAGAAGAGGAAGGATATGGTGGAGAGCATACATTGCAAATGGTGAATAAAATGGAAAGGTGTATAACTGGTGTGTACAAATAAGAAAGCACTTAGCTCATATTGCTGGGACTGAACATTGACACATCCTGGTGTTTTGATGATTCTAAGTTTAATGTTTGTTCCCCTAATGGAACTGTAGTTGGTGTTCCATCTGTTTTAAAAATATCCGGAGTAAACAGTATCACTAAAAGTGTTATAGGACTTGTGTTGTGAGACATTTATCACTTTAGCAGTGAAATCTTGCAGGGGTGTACTACTGCCGGAGGGTGTTCACAGAAGTGGAGGAGGAAAATCGAATTTGCATTATTTAACTGTAAGCATTTAAGATAGTTTGGGGTAATTAGCTAGCCTTAAAATGGACCATAAGGGCAGTTAGACTACTACTAACCTATGAACATGTGAAGTTTGGCTTATCAAGGGTATCAGAACTTGTCAGAGATTTGGGATGAATGGCTGTTCTTAGAAAGGCCCTTGTGCTCGTTAGCTTAGTAAACACCTATGATAACATAGTCACTGGATAAATAATCTAACTCTCTAAGGACTAAAGCCATGCTTCCACCTAACATGGTGAAATTCTTGGGCTAAGCACTTAGTACTATTGGTTATTTCCAGTATAAAATGGCTGGGAGTAAATGTTGACCAAATCTAGGCCAGAAAAGAACTTATATATATAACCACTACAAAGGCACATAAGCACTTTTTTGACATTTTGCAGAGGAATTCAGATTCTTAGATGTAGTTGCAGTATTGCTGCCAAGGATAACATATTACTTTCCTCACTTGGCTGCAACAATTTATAAATGGGTAAGTTAACCACAACACAGAGCTTACTAGTTTATTTTGCAGTAAGAGCTTCAGGAAAAGAACATGAACACATCACATTTAAAAACTATAGAATTTGTGAAACAAACAAAGCTACTTCTCTTCAACACTATTTTACTTATTAAGTTATAGAAAATGCTCTAAGATAAGAAATGTATACCAACAGTACAACACTGCAGCAAATAACTAATTTAGAGACAGACAGACGTACATTTAAGGTTGAAATTTCTGGCAAGAAAGTTTTAAAATCCCTGTAATAACAATGAGCTTATATTATGGTAATCTCTGCCATCCAGTCTGAGGAATGAATATTTTTTTCTGCAGAAAAGAAAGTGCTTAACTAGCCATTCTAATACTTACTGCTTAAAATTTGTATCCTTCTCTTTCTTGAGCATCATCTTTATTTACTTAATTTAATTTCTGTGTTTACCAAACACATCTTCCTTCTAATATCCAAGTATTTGTCTCTTGAATTACAGTGTTATGGTGCAGTATTTGTCATTATTTTCAAACCTTGTTCTTCACAGCTTCAGAAATTTGTACCCTACCAGCAACATATCTGTTTTGCTTATTTTTCTTATTGGATTTTTGACAATTGATATTTTTGTAGCAAAGCTGACTGTTCAGATTTAGTATACTTCCAATTCATCAATTCTTTTTAAAACCGAAGTTCAATTATTCTTATGTGCGTCTTTTTTTTACAAATAGTGTACACATAAGATTGCAATGGATTTGAACAAGTTTAGTTAATTCATTCTTTTTAAAACTGAAATTCAGTTATTCTTTTGATCCTCTTTCTTTATAAATAGTGCAGACACATCGGATTACAGTGGATTTGAACACTTTCTTTTCCAATAATGCCTTATCCATCACATTTAGTCTAATTTTCCTGAAATACTTACCATTCTTAAACTGAAATGTTCTATCCTTATTCAGTTCATAAATGTTCCATTTAATCTATTTTATGTTTCCTTTCCTAACTTTCTCTACCATCCGATCTTCCTTCACTTTTCTTCTACTTGACTACCTGGCCAGTGATGCTACTCCTTCCATCATCCCTTGTTTGTTGCTATCACCCAAACTGATACTTGTCTTCACATATGCCTTTCAAAACTCAAGAATTTTACAGAATGTCCCTGATTTTGCCTCATGTTTTTGCTTTTTCCCCCATAATGTTTTGGATTTTGTAGATAATTACATAGAATTACAGTTCATCAATAATACCCAACATTAGAGTTTCATAGTTCTTATTGTTCAGAAAATGGATGTTTATGCAAAACCTGTTCTAACTTTTTAAGTGAATTAGAGTAATTGCAAATGTTTGTCTCTGATTTTATGCCTTTGTCCCTACATTGTTTTAACTTTTTTTTCAGAATTCTTCAGAAGAATTGAGAAGTTTGCCTTGAAGCAACTGCTTTTGGTTTTCCCCCATTTTCGTTTTCATTTACCTTTCACTCACATAAGATACCAGCCTCAAGTTCCATAAAACATTGTCAGTTTTTATCACATAATTTATTCTACTAAATGATCACTTTTTTTTCTAATTATTCTTATCTTCAGCTCTGTCTTGTGTTGAAGTGTTGTTATGCATGTTTCAGTTGTTGTTCTTTCTCTATCTTTCTCTCTCTCTCTCCTCTTGCCTTGTGTGGAAATACTTTAATGATCCATAGCTCTATAGGCTTTCTGGGTTATTATGTTTAATTCTGTACACAGCAACAACTGCTTGCACTTTCCTTCATTTTTTTAAAGAACATAAAAGATGAGCAGTACCTCAAGCCAAGACAGTTTGCTAATCTACATCATAACTGTCCTCCCTTTCGTAATCCTAGATCACATTTTTTAATACAACCAAGTCAAGTCACTGCAGTCTTTTTCTCTCTAAAAGTGAGGCCTTTGACCCTTTCTCGTTACTAGCCCTATTGCCTCCCCACAGAACAACTGTAACCTGCTTTGCATTGTGTAGCATATTTCACTTTTCCTTGATTAATTAAAACAGCACTTCTATACTTCCTAGCTAAGTACCTCAAAGAAACCAGGACATTGATTTACAGATATGTCATATACTTAAGATCCAGGAATTATACCCATAATAGTTAAATTTAATTTCCATTTATTATCACATCTCCATTATGCTTCTTAATGAATCAATGTGTAAGTAATTTAAAATAAATTGAGTACAGAACATTAAATAAATCAAAGTATTGAATTAATACATTTAAGGAGTACATGTTAAATTAAGGTACTGTTGTGTCCTAAAATACTAAATTCCAAGAACTGACATGTTTTTTCACAGAGCTCATACAGTTGAGATACTGGAATTGTACTGCATTTTTTTAAGAATAATGTAAAGTCACTGTCCATTCATGTAAATCTTAACCAAACAATACATGCTGAAGTACAAGTGATAAGTAAGAAAAGAAGATACAAGTAATGTGAGAACCTTCTTTTTGGCATTTACGTTGTGCTCAGACTTCATTTTCTGACATTGCTTTGTATTTATTTGAACTGTTTATTGCCTCCTTTAACCATTCAGAAATTAGGAAGTGTTACAACAGAGATATTTTCATGTCCTTTTTTACCCTTCCCTATTTTGTACCATTATCTGATGTAATTGGTCATGTATTACATTGAAGAATTATATACCGGCCCCTCTAATTAAAGCCTATAATGAATTAAGCTAAAACTTGCTGTATTCTTCTGCTACTAAATTTCTATAGAGAATAAAAAGTGAATTATAAATTATCACAACTGTCAGTGCTTTTGCAGAATATTGTCCCGTGTAAGAATATATTATAATCTTTATAAACCAGCTAGTTTTTTTATACACCATTCTTCTGTTTAAGATTGGGTGTTCAATGTGAAATGGAATATGCTTGTAAGAACTTAGCCTTTTTTGATAGGTGAAATCAGACATGCCTTTTCTGGGAGTAAGCAGAACTACATATGCTGCTGTTTAAGTGGAACAGCTAAGCTTCTGGTACCCTTAGTAGGATAACATGGGTACTGAAAATGAATGAATAAATATTCTCCTTTTTCACTTATGTATCTCCAACTTGGAATTGTGTTAGCTATGGACAGTGTACACTATGGTCAAGTATATAAGTTTGCGAAGAAAGATATCTGAAAATGCAAAATTGGGAACAGCTCCATTTCCCCTTCATATTCAAGTGTGAAAAAAGTGTTGTGAGGTTCTGACTCATTTTTCTTTGCTAATAACATTCCAACACCAAAAATAATAATAATTTTAAGTTATGTTGGAGCACAGGCCATGCTTTTACATATCAGAGACAAGTCTACCCCTCTTCTGTAAACATCATGAATATCTTGGTGGTGTTAAGGAAAAGACCAGTCTTGACTTGCAGTCGAATAATAAATATGCTGAACACGATCAACATCATGTAACATCTCTGGCAACTTTTTTGTTTACTAAACTCCTCCTCTCTAATCCAACTGTTATCAGTAAATCATTTAAAAAATTTATTAGCAAAGATTCAACTCCATTGTTGAGTGAAATTTGACTTGACTGACCAAATCCTAAATTCTTAGAGATTGCAAAAAAAGTCAAGAATGTTAGCATCAACTCATCATGTGATCTTTTGTGAATTAAGCATTGGATGATGAAAACTGTTATACTGGTGTTTCTAGGTTTAAGCCCTGTTATGCCTCAAAGGTGTACACTTCCATATTTTCTTTTTAAATCATATTTTCTTTTTAAAACATGTTAGCAATGCTGTTTGGTATACTGATAAGCTTCTAAATCTGCATGCGTGTTCACATTTATAGAAGTATCACGTTTCCTTAAATGAAAATATATAATAATTTTGTTTGCTCTGCTATGGCCATAATTTATTTTCTCTTATTTGTCAGTGAAGGGCCCAGATCCATAAATTTGCTGAGCTTTTATCCAATGATAAGCAATTTCCTTTTCATTTTTTTTATTAGTAAGTGTCATAATGTAGTAGTTGGGTTTCCTGTGGTTTCTTTATGCCACAAATTACAATCTTAGAAAACAGTCTTCCTGTCTTATAACTCTAAGTCAGCCTACCACACTGATTTTTGTAGTGCTTGTTCAAGCACATCCTGTGTAAGATATTAAATTATACCAAGACATATGATGAAAAACAAAAATTAACTTTGTTGGAAGATCAATACTGTGTGAACATTAAATATAAATGATACACACTTCAAAGTATCTGGAAATCAGGATCAAAAGGGCTTGTTCAATAAAATATGGTTTCATGTTAACTTTTGAGAAGATTGTATAAAATGTGAAGTACAGAATTCTGATATATATATATATATATATATATATATATATATATATATATATATATATATATATATATATATATATATATATATAAAATTAGGAAATATTTGCAGATTGTTTTGTAGACAAATAAACTAAAACTTTAATGCTGACTCAAAATAATTTGCAAAACTTTGTGCTACAAAGAGTCCATGATGTTATCACTTGGTAGAAACCAGGATACCCTTTTCCTGTGAGTTGTTTATTAATCATTTATACTAGGCCATATGACCCAATGTTTCTCTTCTTTCCTTTTATCTTTTCCATGTATTGCACAAAAAGCATTTGACACTCAGATATTCAAGGTTAGTAATTATACCTTTTTATATCTAGCCCTTAACTCTGCCAATTTAAAAAAAAATGTGAGTTAATGATTTCTGGCTTTGCAAAACACAAATGCAGTCAGGGTAGAGTCAAATACTCAGATAAGTAATATGACGTCATTTTTAGCAGTATGGTTGTGGTTCCCATTATTTTATGGACCTGAGTAACAAAGGGAACATTTGCTTTGTCCTTGTTTAATCAAAATATTAACAAACTTGCATGTGATTGTGAACAAACATACACACGCACACACACACACACACACACACACACACACACACACACACACACACACACACCAACACACCAACACATGCATATTAGGTAAATAAAACTTTAAAAGATAAAGCTTGCTTTACCCATTAAGTTTGTTCATTTCAATATATTCTTATATGTTGCCTGTGCTATTTATGCAGTATGTTACATTTTCCCTAGGACTCCAAGAACTTCATCTCCAGTGCTTTCTTGAACTCTATCACTATTACTACCCTTTCAAACACTTCAAGAAATGTCTTCTGATCATACACAGCCTTTTCTTTAAAACAAGCACTTTTCTGTATTACCTATGAGCCATCCTTTTTGGATTTTTAGTTTCAGCTATGTCAGTTTATGATCAATGCACTTTTGTATTTCTGTGAGGTATTTAGGAGATTCTTCCAACTGCATTTTTTTTTCATGTTTCCTGTTATCTGAACCTCTTCTGCCAGGTTTACATTATTACAAAGATGAGGATTTCTGTACTGCAGACAATGTAGATGGAGCCTTATCACATGACAAATGACGCAGAGATAGAGACAGTTCTTTGCTTTGTACTTTTGACTTTCTCTACATGCTAGTGACTTGATAGCCTCTTGTGTTTTGATATTAGCACCTTATTTTTGGCATTTGATACCATATCTATAGCCTATTTCCCCTTTTTCAACAGATAGTTCTGCTTTAATCAGTGCTCTCTGAGAGGAATTGTGCTTCTTTTGAATTAGCATTGCCTTACTTTAGGCCATCTCTCCAGTTTTCCCAAATCCAGCCTTCTCCTTCAACATTTTCATATATTTTCTTCAGTGATACATTTATTTATTTATTTGACATTTGTTGACCAGTGTGGTCCTGCTGAGCTGAAGCCCTTTTTCAGTGGAGACCCGGGGACAAAAGCTCCACAAATGTATAGACATTCCAATACATAACTAGAAAGACTTAAAAATATAGCTATATAACAAGATTGACAACATCTGAACTAAATTTAACAAAGTAGATATAAGGCATGAGATTGTAATAGCTTCTAAGAATCAGAAATGCACAGACTATGAAAGGGTCAGGGTAAATGCTACACAAATAGAAAAAATTACATTCTTTATCTTTAGTTCACCTGAATAGTAGCAGTGGGAAATAACTCATTAGGTACAATAATTTGTGTTTATGTGTATATTGCATTGCACATTTTTCTATCAATAACCAAATCATAAGCTTTTCCTTCTGTACCCTTAGTAATAAAGGAAGTGAAAATAATCAGATGTGTTACTGAGCCCTTTTGTGCCCCACTACTACATAAGCATTCCTTTTGCATTGATGACATTTATGATTTGCCTACAAAACCTAGCATTTAATCAATATTTTCATTATTATTTTGCCAATCTAGGGCACAGGTTATCTTTTTCAATTTGTTTCTAAACTTTTGTAACATATTATGCAAAATGTCTTTTTTATTTTTCACAACATTTGTTATACGCTGAAGTAGATATATTTGATTTGTCTCACATGCATTAGGTTTTCCATCTAACACAATGACCAAATATACTAAAATATTTCCTTTATGTATGATTCTGTGATTGCTTCTGAATCTAAGTGGACTCTGATTGATTGGTGATTTCTTGCTGTTGTCTAGTTCCATCTTTTTTGAAGCTGAATCACATCTATATTATTTCAGTATTCAGAAACTTAACCTCCTCCCATGATGTATTAAAAAGTAAAATATCTGTCCAAACTTCTCTAAAAATACCTGTGTGGATCCCATCAGGCCCTATTGTATTTTCTTGGTCTAGTTAATGGAGATCTTTCTGAATGCCTTCTACTGAATTTGATTGGATTAAACACAAAATGAGGTACAGTTATCAAAGAAAATTACTGTGAAGTCACCAGAATATTTATTTGAAGTATTATGCAGCATAATCAGTGCTGAGTCATTTACACCTTTCTATAAGGTTCATTCAAGGTAGAGCTTCTAAATTCTTTAATAATTCAAAAACTGAGAACAGATGATATCAGTTTAAAGACATATTTATTCTTGGATACTATGTTGTCAAGTCCTGCTGTGAAAAACAACATAACATTAAAAGTCAACAATTATTCTGTCCTTCGGCTTTGGAAAAAAATCAAGCAAGTAGCACTGTCATGCTGGTACAGTAGAAGTTGTCCAGTTGAAAAGATCCCTTGGGACTTAGCAAAAGGAGTAGGGGTTCTTTATTTAAAAAAAAATCATGTACAGTACTATTTAAAAACGCATTTATTTCCAAATGTATGCAGTACAAACATTTACATTCCTTTCTATTGTCATCATGCAAACATATCATGTTTTTTATTATGTTAAACCTTCATTATCTTTTTGAACCCCACTTCTTTTTTCACAACCACTATCTAGTTTTTCTTAAAATTACTGTTAGTCTTCATTTATCGTTAAACATGATTTCATTTAGCCTTTCACTTGAAATATTTCAAACAATATAGCATAATCTTTTATCTATGTTACTAACATATTCCTTATTTTTATGGCCAGAATAGCCATGCATAATCATGTCCATATTTATTTCATTTAATTCCTTTATATTTTCAAAGAAATTTCCTGTACACAATTTTTCCCACAATTTTGCAACATTTATATATTGTAAGAAAACATTTTCTGTAGTTTCTTCTTTACCACAATATATACAACATCTTTCACTGATTTTTATATGGCATATTTCCCTTTACTGGTAATTTATTAATCACTAATCTCCATAAAAAATCATGACATTCTACTTGCTTATTTACATCATGCTTTTCATACATTTATAGCGTTATATCATTCACTAGCTTAGCCCAAGGAATTAAACATTAATATTGTGTTGTGATATTTTTATAACATACTTTCCTATCATTTTCTATTTCTTCAGTTTTTATTTTCCATAAAATAATTGTCTTCTCTCTCATTACTTCAACAAACATGCCTCTCCTGTCTTGAAATTTTGTAACATATCCCAATGTTGCTTATATTTATACTTTAGTAAATTTACTACTAGCTTTTCATTTTTATTATTTATCCAAAAGTAAACTTTATACAAATTCAAAGAAGCAGCATAAACAATTGTGTTTATTAATCCTAAACCTTCATCTTCCTTATCCCCTCTCTTCACTGGATTCAAACTTTAACCCATTATAATGGAAAAAAATACTTATAGTATGTCTTTTTCATAGATTATTGGCAACATATAGACACTAACTAAATATGCAGTCTTTCCAATTATAACTGATTTAATCCAATAAACCTTTTTATTAAACAATAGCTTGTATGTTTTAAAAAAAACAAAACGCTCCTTTATTTCATCTAGTATCCTATTGATTTGCTCTTCACTTATATTTTTTAGCTCCGAATCTTACTCCTAACACAGAGACTACTTTGATTGCTAAAGATACTACTCCTATCTTTACTAGTCCTTTACATGTTTCTTTATATAAAGTCATGCCTATTATATTTAAACATTGATGTTTATAACATATAACTTCTTACATCAAGACTTTGTTTCTTGTAATCAATAAAATATCATCTGCATAAGTAAACATGACTGGAATTGTTATCCCTTCATTAGTAATATAAGTAGGACCTATCATGTGCAAATTCACATCTCTGACTAATGCATTCATAACTAATGCAAATAATGTACTACTCATAAGACATCCCTGACCTATGGTATTCTATTTCTTTACTTAACCATCAGTTCACTAAAGTCTTTATTTTTATGATATGCAGAACAACATACATTCATGGTTTTCTTACTAATGATATCCTCTTCCATAATTGTCCACAAAAGTTAATTTTATAATGTATCAAAAGCTTTATTTTAATCTCCTGTCATCATCTTGGTCTCATCAGTCCTGTTTATAACATCATCCACAAATTCCCTTACTATGAATAATAATTCCTGATATCCTTTTCCTTTAAAATGAGTGTATCTATCTATATCTGTCTATCTATATATACATATATGCTATCATTCATTTTCATTTTACTTTCCATTCTTTTCTGAATTATTTTAATAAAAATCTTAGTCTGTATTCATCAGTACTATAAGTCTCCAGTTTTCAATTTTATTTTTATCTTCCTTTTTCCATTCAAATTTAAGTATACCAATGCATAAATTATTTACATAAAACCTTCATTTAACCACTCACTCATAACTTATAAAAAGTAATTTTTCTGCCAATCCATAACATTCTTATAAAATTAGAATCCTATTCCATCGGATCCTGAAATTGACTTTAAATTAACTCATTTAAGTGCTTTATCTAATTCATGTAAGGACATCCCATTTTCCAATTCCTGATTTTCTTGTTGTGTCAGTTTTTAACATGCCATTCTTTTTTTTTTATTTTGTACCTTCTATCTTGAAATATTTTCTTTATATAATTTATTACAATATTCATAATTTGTTCCTGAGATCTTCTTACCACTCCTCTATCATCTTTCATTTCTCTCATAAGACTATTCTGTTTAACTGTGCTACTCAAATAATCTGATACCTCTTTTTTTGGCCTGGTCCCCTTCAATAAACACATCACACTGAATGACGTTTGATGGCCTTTTTTACACTTCCATGAACATAAGTTTATTGCCAGTATATTTATCTTTATTAGTCAGTATGTATTAATTACAACTGAAACATAGTATAACTGATTGAATTCCAGCATCAACATCCCAGTAATGTTAATCAGGACAGCATGACCTTGCTCTTCCTGCCCCAGTAAGCAGCTTCCATAGCTCCACACTCTTACCTATGAAGCAGCGTACCACCACTCACTTCATTTACCAACATCAACATCCATGTAATGTTAATCAGGACAGTGTGACCTTGCACATCCTGAACCAGAAAGCAGCTTCCAAACCTCCATTCACTTACTTATGAAGCAGCATCCCACCACGCACTTCATTTACCATTTATAGAATTACACATCCAACCAAGTGAGCAGTGACCTTACCTCTGCTCACTTATTTTACTTATAAAGCAGTGTCCCATCACTCACTTCATTTACCACTTATTACAAATAAGCAGCATCTTTACCTCCGCTTGCTTATTTATCAAGACACCTCCAGATACTCACTTTCCTTTCCCAACACATTGAAAGAACATCCAAAACCAGAGGGGGGACAGAAGAGGGTATGCCTGTCCCTCTTCTCCACCCACCAGCCTGACCAGTCTGTTCCCCTCTCTCCTCCCAAACTTTCAGCCTAATAGCTCATTAAAAAGGCCTTAAGAACATCATTTGGTGTACATCATCCTCTCTAACCAAACTTGATCCATGCCACCACCTCCCAAAGTCCTTACTCCTAACTAACCAAAGCAGCCAACTGCCTAAATGGCTAAAATTAAACCCCAATCCCTCTATGCTAACATGGCCAACCATAATCATAACCTAGCATAACCTCTGTTTATTGGATAACTCACTTACCTAGCCACCGATAGTAGCTTCACAATGTTTCCCAGGGCATTACCTGGTAAATATACTACCAAAACACTAAACCCATGCCAGCGAAACCCATGCCACCAAAACAGTGTACCACCAAAACTCTATGAAGCCCAATGACACCCAAAACAAAATATGTCTAATTGCATCCCCTTTCTCCTCTCAATGGATATACTAATGACCAGAATGAGACTTCATTTCTAATGGATCAATCACCTAATAATCCTGCAACCAAACCCACTATTAAAAGGCAAGAAAGCCTTTGGTAACATCCATGAACATAAGCAGATAAAATTTAGGTCAATGGCCCTCCATAAACCAACGCCGATAGTAGCTTCACAATGTTTCCCAGGGTATTACCTGGTAAATGTACTACCAAAACACTAAACCCATGCCAGCAAAACCCATGCCACCAAAACAGTGTACCACCAAAACTCTATGAAGCCCAATGACACCCAAAACAAAATATGTCTAATTGCATCCCCTTTCTCCTCCCAATGGATATACTAATGACCAGAATGAGACTTCATTTCTAATGGATCAATCACCTAATAATCCTGCAACCAAACCCACTATTAAAAGGCAAGAAAGCCTTTGGTAACATCCATGAACATAAGCAGGTAAAATGTAGGTTAATGGCCCTCCATAAACCAACGCCAACCCTTGCAACCAACTAACTTTGACAATAGGCAATGTCTGCCAAATTTCACACTATCAAACTTACCCTTCCAGCATGAACCACTGCCAAAATTTAGTAAATTAACATTATCCTGTCACCCGCAGAATAGTACAACACAGTACAGTATCAGCAATCCAGCTACATACTGTGGGAGAAGAACCCACAGTCTTCTGCATCAAAAACAAGTTTTCTACCTGTTGTGCTACTAACAACAAACATAACATCAATAAAACCTGCTTGAGGGACAGATTTGTCTCCCTGAAAATACCACACTTGGAACAAACACCCATTTCATATCAAGCAAAACATCTCCTTAACCCTCTACAAAACAACTGGATGGGTAACCATAAATTCACCACAGAGGTCCCACCCATGTCCTTCTTGAAGGACAATAGGACCAGCATGGAAATAAGAATTGAACTTGGCTAGCATACAGAGACCCTAGGACAATTAACCTCACAGCTTCCTATGCTCCTATGATTGTTGTGACACCATCCCACCTGTGGAAACCCCACACTCCCCAAACTCCCCATAAACAATCCCCAGCCCTGCAGTACACTGCCCCAAACATACTGCCACCTCAACTTGTCCCTTCTCTAAGTCAAACTACTGTAACTCTGATGCGCCTTAATGAGCACCAAATAAATATTACTTGTGACCTCATTGTACACCATTCCAGCAATCAAAACATCCATGCAAGCAGAAACCATTACCTTTCAAAACCAATTCTGTCCGAGCACTGACCATTGCTCACTTGACACTCCCCCATCTTTACCTCATTGTGCACCACCCGAGCGACTGGGACTCCATTGAAGCAGCCTTTTGAATTCCCACCCATCAGGTCACCAACTGATGCCCACTCAACTTTATACCTCCATGATCTGCAAAAGAAAACAAATTAATCACCTTGCCTTTACAAGAATTGAAAGAAGATACGCTTTAAACCCTGTACTGTGGGTCTGTGCGGCAAACACCTTATCACTATGACCCTCCCTTTTACATCAACATTAAGTCATCTAACTCTGAAGAGGGGCCCACTTGTGTAGCTTTGTTGCCCAAGTGGAACATAGCCTATGAGTTTGAAGTGTCTTTTTGAATCAACTACATCGCTAGTCAACTACCTCATCAGACCTCAGCATAAAGTGCTGCAGAGCAAGCTTACGTATATAAGGCTAAATCACACAAGGAAATACTTCCAGAATGTGCATTCTCACCATGAGAGTTTTCTTCACTGTATGCCCTACTGACTTACACAATGAGGCAATAGGTACTGGTGTGATAATGAAGGATACAGCTAAGCTCACTCTTAGCCAAACTGAAAGTACATGTTCAGTACAGGCATTGAAAGTACAAGTTCAATGCAGGCATCACTAAATAGTCTATTCTCAAAACTTTAAAGGAAGTGTTAAATTTAGAGGAAGACAATAGTCATCAGATAGTCTACCAACTCTTTATTTGCTGAACAGAAATGTCAGCAATGTATAAAACTAGAACATTGTTTCAGAGTCCAACACTTTCATATGCTTAAGCAAGTTTTTATACATGAGTCTTCTTTGCTGTGACCAGTAACTCATGCAAGATTTGCAAGCTGCCAGGTAATATTATTTTGATAACTTTAATGCAGACTTGGAGAACATGGCAAACTTGGAGAACATGGCATTTGTAGAGAAGAATATATAAAGATGAATATTCATGCCAAAATGTGATTCCTTACCCAGTTACACTTGTATAAGCCATTTAAGCCCCTCCCTATTGCTACCTTATTTCCTCCCAATCATCCCTCATTCCCATTTAACCCTTTCCTCCTCCCTACCCTCTTAACTTCTACTAATATATTTATATAACTCCACTCTGAAGATGTCCATGGGTAAATTGGTTTGTTGCCAAATCTCATTTACCTTATAAATAATATTTTTGCTTAAATAACAGTTCTTTAATTTTTTCTTGATTTTTTTTTCAAAAAATTCTCTATTCTATCACATAGTATTCTCTATCTTTCTTTTCTGTTCTTTAAAGCATCCATACACATTGTTTTATCATTCATTTTTTCTGCTTCTAGGATGGCTATTCTTCTACTCACATTTTTCATACTATGTACATTTACGAAAACTACTGTAAAGTTGTTATTATGTCTTACCAGAAGTTGTGTAAATTTCATGTATTTACCACATTTGCATTATCCATTTCTTTTCTTTTTCTCTTTTACACTTATCCCTTTAAACTTTCTTTATCTTACTCTTTTTTCAACAGAATTCCTTTTTAGTTTTCACTGTTTTCATATTTATATCATCCACATCACTTATTTCAAGACCTTCTTTTGTATCATTTTCTGTTTCAGTTTACTCTTTAGCCTTATATTTGTTTTTACCCTGCACTTGCTTTCTGACTTCCTCTTTCTATTTTATGGGACTGTTTCTTCTGTTTGTATTGTGTCCACACTTTTGTTTTCTTCTTCTTCATCCTTTTTCTCTAGATTGCAATCCATCCATAAATGCCTGATTTTTTTCCACTTATCACATTTCAAGTCACACTATTTTGCATCATGACCCATTTCCCCACAAATATAACATTCCCTCTTATGATGGTAACTTATCAAATGGTCATCTTTTCCCACAGGAAAAAAATGTTTTCTGTTGCCCCTAATATTTTTTAACATTTATGTTACCATCTACATTTATCATACTAGGGATACGAACACCTTCTCTGTTTCAATACAATATGACAGTCCCATTCCCCAGTCCATAATCCTGTTCTCATAGACTTTAGTAATGTCCATTACTTCTTTACAAAGTTTTCTTAAATATCTTTCTAAAGTTTCTTTTTCAACTTCAATTCAAAATTGAACATGCATTTTATTTTTTTTTCCTCTTTCTCTGTGAAATGAACACACAAAAGAATTTCATGAATCACAGTTAATTGTTTTCTTCTACTTCCCCCAAAAAACTTCACAGAATAGAACCAGTCTCAAAAATAATGTCACAAAATGTCTCTTTATGAATAAGAATAAAACTCTGTACCTCCTGAACCTTCACTCCAGGTGGGATCCTTAAATGATCCCAAATGTCATACCTGTCTATTTTTTTCTTTTTTGTTCTGAATTCTCAACATAAATTTCCTTTCCTCTGTTCAGCTCTTATTACTTTCTCTGCAGTTTCCTTAACAGTCACAGCATGTGATTTCTCTGTCTGGCAGTCTTCTTTCAAAATAACTTCTGATTCCTCCAGTTGAATTCCATCCATAATTTTACCTTAGGAAACAATGTTTCTACTGCTTGGCTCACTCTGCAAGAAGAATTCACTCAAAATATCATCCTGCAACCCTCCTGACTGAAGAATTGTAATAACACATCCATCATTGTTTTAAACATTTGCTTGCAATGAAAAAAAATAAATTCTGCTGAAAGAGCTCCTCAGAATCTTGTAGAGCTTTGAACACAGCATTGGCTTTAGCCTCTATCCTATCTGCCATCTTGGATCTCCTTGAGTGCTGATCTTCCAGCCACCACTACACTAGCAATGGAATAAGGACTCACCTAATGAGTAGAGAAAGTTTCCCAGTGCCATTGGCCTAAACTTCCCCCTAGTCAGTATGAATACCACCTCAAATTTCCCTAGAAATAAAGACATTAGCCTAGGGTTACTAACCCAGTTAACAAAGTGTACATAAAATAAATACATAAATAAATACAATACTGGTGCCATTGGATCAACTATCAATGGATAATCTGGAGGACCAGCCAAGGGGTAGGCTTCTGTGACCTACCACAGGGGATGCATGCTGGAGTGGTACTGTACTGTGCTCCAGTGGTGGCTAGGGAGTGGTAGAGTGCCATACAGATACAACAGAGTATAGATATATTAACAGAATCTTATGCAAAACAATTCAGCTGCACAAAAGGGGTGATACGTTTTCCTAGTGACATCCAGGTTACCGCAAATGCTGAAATCAAATTAGATTATATTGAAAAAGAACTGCACAAACTGGATCCAAACAAAGCAGAGGGAGGAGACAGAATTAGTAACAATGACCTGAGAACACTTCATTAAGAACTTATGGTACTATTATATTTATTATTTACAAGGTCATATAAATATGGGGAAATTCCTCAAGATTGGAGACATGCGATTATTAAACCTGGCTTTAAGGGAAAGGGGAGTAGTACAGACCCAGAGTCATATAGCACCTTAAGTCTACTTTCATGTTGTGTAAAAATAATGGAGAAGGTGATATTATTGGATAAGTTATTGTCAGAACTGGATAGGCTGGGACTTGAAAACATATCTCAGCATGCATATGTTGAAAATTGATCTATTACCACCTGTAACTTGATGTTCTATAACAATATAGTAATAGCTATGAATGAAAAATTGTGGTGTGATGTAATTTATATTGATATAACTTCAGCATTTGACAGGGTCATACACAAAACACTGATCAATAAATTAGTACAACTAGGTATTGATGTACTCTTGATAATATGGATAGCTGCATGGCTTACAAATAGGACATGGCAAGTACCATACAGCAACTGGACAGATGAAATCCTTGGTTACAGTCAGAGTGTCTTACAGGACTCTGTCCTAGGCCCTTACTTGTTTAGATTGTATCTTTTAAACCTAACTTTGTAATCTGAGGTGCTCTACAGTCTATATGCAGACAACCTGAAATTGGCTAAACTGGTTACATGTGTTGCAGTTAAGGCATGTTTGCAAAATAACTTGATTAAATTGACCATTTGGGCACAGGAGAATAATATGCTGATAAATACATAAAAAACTAAGTATATGAGATTTGGGAGACATAAATTGAAAGGTGAATATTTAATCCAACATAGAGTGATTGAAACTGTAGACTTATTTAAACACCTGGGTATATGGTAGATTCAGCTGTGTGTTTTTTAATCATATAAACCAATCTGGGAAATCATAGTTATATAACCATAGGTTATATAAAAAGATTTATACATTCTGGGAAATCAAAAATGATGAAGTCATTGTTTGTTAGTTGCATTAGACCCAAACTTGAGTATGGAATAACAATATGGAAACCCTGTAAGAAAACAAGCATGAGTAAACTGGAAAAAGTACAGCAGAAATATACCAGGAGTATCCATGGATGTGAAAATTTAAGTTATTATGAAAGACTGCAATATTTGAACTTGTACAGTGTCTCTTATAGATATCTAAGAAGTGATTTTATTCAGGTATGTAGGGCATTTAGAGACAACTACATCTGGAATGTTTGGGGTTATCAAAAAATACTACAGAATCATCATACAACCTATGTGGAAAATTCTATAGGAATGAAAAGTGTACTAGTTGATTCTCTGACAGAATAGGTGATGTATGGTGCAGACTACCAGATTACATTAAAGCAAGTACTAGTTTAGATATTTTTAAGAACAGCCTAAGCACTTATTATGGGAACAAGTGTTTTAATATATTGGCAAGCTAGAAGGGCAGTAATTCCCATGCTTGAAATATTTGTATGTATGTATGTATGTATGTGTGTATGTATGTATGCAAGTATGTACACAGATGATAAATGCAAAGGAAGAATGGGGTAGACATGTCAATGCCTTATGTAAGGGGAGAGTGCATGTGCATTCCTTATGACACTGCATGCTGCAACCCTCAGGAAATAGAAATGCAAGATAAAATCCTTTCCTCGTGAGTGGATGATGATGTGATAAAACGCACTGATCTACTCAGCGGTCCTCTTCTCCCAAGTTATACATTTGTTCTTTGCCAGGACTGATCCCACCTTAGTCAGTCAGTTAAGTAGCAGAAAAAAGGAGTAAAAAGAGATGTAATTGAGGTAACAAATGCTCATAAATACAGGAAGCATTCTGTACAAATGTTCATAATACAGGAAGCATTCCGTACAAATCCTCATAATACAGGAAGCATTCCGTACAAATGCTCATAATACAGGAAGCATTCCGTATAGTGTAAGGAAAATGACTATAACATTGTTTTCATTTTATAGTATAGCATTATTTCATAAGAGTTGTTTTTGTGTAATTGATCAGTTTTCTATATAAGTTAAATTCAAATTAACTTCAGTACTACTGTTATAATATGTCCAGTGAAAGCTTTTCAGTATCTTTGCCCTTGATGTAAATTGAATAAGGTATGTTTTTACTCTATTAGCTGTATGTTGTTAAGGAGAAACTGGATTTCTGACTGTGAAGCACTCAGAAATTAATTATTTCTGGGGAACAGACCAGTTTTATACTGCTATCAGAGAGCATCTTGATTGTGGAATAAAGCTGCATTTCTGTATAGGAAATCTGCCTTGTTTTTAATATCATTAAAGTCTGTTATTGCTTAGCTTTATATGCCTTCTTTCACTATTTTACTTTGCAATGCATTTCCATTTGTTTTATTTACTAAGCTTTCTGGTTCTTACTCTAAATTTGTTTACACGGGTTCTGGCTAATGTTGATGATTAAACTGGCCCCTTCAATGAGTAATTTCCACTTTTTGACACAGATGGCATTATTTTCCATGAAGTTCACAGAGACTGTCTTGTATTGTATCCCTGTATCAGTTTATAGCATTCTGCATCCCAGCTCTGTAAATGGTTAACTCAAATTTGAAATCAGTAACAAAAATGAAAAGCCATTCAACATAAATTGAACCATATGAACAGGCCTCTCTTAATTGGATACAGTCAGATAACAGTTTACCAGAAGTGTCCAAGTTGGTAAATCCAAATTAGTAAATCTGAATTGTAAAGTTCTGTTACTTTGTGGCCAAAACAAAATCAGAGTTAGAAACACTTATGGAGCCATCAAATCAAAGTGAAGCGTAGATTCTGAGTTCAATGCATTTCACTGCACCTAAGTGATAGTATTCAGCACCTGGAGGTCACGAGGGTTTATTAGAAACTGATGAAGCCATACCAAATGCAAAATCTGCATATCTAGAAAGCATTTGGAGAATGTCCCTTTAGAACAAAATTTTCATTCCACTAGATTCAACCCTTCTGGAGCACAGGCTGTAGATCCACACAAAGCCAGCTTGATAAAAATTTCATAAATATAACAAACTGTAGCAAATTGTAGCAAGATGAAATTTGTTAAGTGGCCTTTGCAAACAGTTCATTACACCAAAATTACCCGCCCTTCCAATACTTCTGTGCAGTGTGCCACAATCTGATGAGCAAATGATATAAGCTACTTGAAACAAGGATACTCAGGGTCTAGGCAAAGAAATAACACTAAAAGCTGCCCAATTTGTTATCTGTAGGCAGATACCTACTTCCATCTTCAGATATTTTTGTAGCTGATAGATACTGAAAGGAACCGAACTGACTGCTGGAAACACTTCAGGAAATTTCTGTTAGCATTAAAGTGCCAATATTCTCCCATTCTGTTTTTTGATAGATAGCCCTTTCACCTTGTATGCCTGATACCCTCAGACAGAAAGTGATGAGCCCCCATGTTAAATGCTGGTTATTGCTTTTACCTAGATTTGTATTGCTTGAAATTCATACATAACTGTTTTTCTTTCTCCAACTAAGATGTGAAAGGAGCACAGATTAAAGTTACTCTATACCACACTAAATACTTTAAGTATTTTTTTTTTCTCTAGGAAAGCTCAGATTGTTATGCAGACAACTGACAGAATGTAAGAGCTTGTCCATACATTCCTTAATCAAGAATCTAGCAACCCATGCATGAGGAAGTGTATCAGACACATGATGTAGGAACATAGAAACACAGAAGCAATGCTAACAAGCCATCATAGTGACCATTAGAGGCCCGACAATATATATCTTTAAGAGGACACACTTAAAAATTCTTGCCATTAATAGTGTCTACCTCACATCAAAGAGGGCTGTACAGGATAATCCTGATGGACATTTGCCTACCTATCCAACCATCAAGACTTACCTTAAAGGTAGTCAAAGTAGTAGCTTGCCTGGCCTGCAGTGGTAACTTATTGCATAGGCTCGGAATCCATTTTGTTAGGAATCTATCCTTCTGGTGAGTCTTGTTTATTTGTAAGTCTAGATTTAAGTCCTTGGTGCAGGTGGTTTTGCAAAAAAATAGGAAGTCAGAGAGGAGTTTGCCTTTCATGGCGTGAGCAGCCATTAGGTCACCCTGTGCAGGTTGGTAGACTACTGAATATAAGGGGAGTTTTGCTAATCTAGAGAGAGAAGCCCTCACAAGTACAGCATGTGCAAATGGCCCAAAACATCCACAGCCAAACAAAAGAGCCAGCACCAAGTGTTGTAGCCAAAACAGTTTAATTCAACATAGCATCATACTGGTTTCGGCACACTTGCCTTCCTCAATCACTAAGAAAGGCAAGTGTGCTGAAACCGGTATGATGCTATGTTGAATTAAACTGTTTCTGCTGCAAAACTTGGTGCAAGTTTTGCTAATCTACCATGATAGTTGCTGGATTTAAGATAATTCTTTCTTTGGTTCTTTAAGATATTCCCTTGGGTATTAACTGGGCTAGAAAGGATTTCCTAATTTTGATGGAAACATGATAATCAAATGAGAGATGTCCACGTAAGGTCCCAGGTTTCCATTTGAAGAAGACTATCATCTGTAACATAAGAGGTAGTAACAGCTCTTTTTGACAGTCACTACTGTGCTGGTCATTGCTGCATGTAGCTTCAGACTGTTTTCAGTACATCAGTTATGTGCATATTCCTGTCCTTTTTGGAGCAACTTAGTGTATGAGCAGGTAACAATGCCCAGCTTGAGGTCATCATCAAACCTAGTAAACCAAATTTAAGGAATATTGGCTTGAATCTCTACAATATATTTATACCACACAGGATATGACTCAGCACTGTTCCCCAGTGTATCTTGCTACCTACAATTTTATGTTCAGAGAAGATACCAGCAATTTTCCTTACCTGCGATCTGTTGGATTGCCAGTTTACAATCCGTGAGACAATGTAAGGGTTTACATCAAATTTCTCTAACTTTTCACTACTAACATCACGGGGTTTCATCTCATAAAGCAGTGCAAACAAGGACCACTGTCCATAGCCATGCCTGCCCTTCACAAACTAATTGGGGTCTATATCAGATAAGTTGCCTATTCCTGAATAAATGAGTACTGTTAAGATACATTGAATGGCTTTGCGTATAAGGCTGGGGAGGCTGATTGGCCTATAATTGCTTAGATTTGGAGAGAGGATACCTTTGTGTAGAGAATTCACATTGACTTTTCTCCAGACTTTGTGGAAAAATTCTGTGGATAACCTAAGGCTAAACAGATGAAGTAGAGGCTTAGATAGTGCATAATTAGAACTCATAAGAATGCAACTCATATGTTAACTTGGCCTAAAAAGACATTAATTTTAGCCTTTAAGAAGGATGGTAAGACTTGTTTCAAGGTGATTATAGGAGAAAACTAAAGTCTCCGGGATAGTGGGTGTAGTAGTGTGAGTAGGTGGGGCAAAAGTTAGCAGTAAATTTGTCTGTTACTATATGTCCTTCTGATTGCAATGTGTGATATTGTTATGGACTAGTTCAGTACATTATTGAACATTATTCCTTAATTCTCTGACATAAATGAAGCAATTTGTTGTTTCTTTTGGTATTTATAACAGCCTTATGTTCAAACTTTACATTTTCTAATCGTGCTTTTAAGTTTCCAGATAGCATGTTTCAGAGTGGTCTTCAGGTAGGTAGGTGGGGATTCCGTAGAACTTTTCATTATTTTCTATTTATTTATTTATAGTTTGTTATGTAGTATATTAATACAAGAGTTCTTTCAGAGAGTTTATTCCTGAATATGTATATATATGTATATGTAGGGAAGATAGGGTATGTTTTTTTTTCTATGAAACGGTTTATTTGCTGGCAAATATTTGAGGTAAATGAGGTAGTACTCACAGCTGATCCAATTGCAGGAGATTGTTGGAAATTTTGTATAGGTCTTATTTGTGATGATGTGGATTTTCCCTGGAGAAGTCTAAAAACATGATTTAATTTGGTGGCGGTGGTGGGATGGTATCATTAATCCTAATAGGGAAGGTAACTGAATTATGGTCAGATTTAACTATATACGAAGTGGTGCTTTGTCAGGTACAGGTAGCGGTTAGGATGATAAGGACCAAGTCAAGGATATTAGAGTTTCCAGTGAGTAGTTTTATAATTCTGTCCAGTGCATTGGTATTAACAAAGTTTAGGAAGTGCTGGGCATATCCATACTTAGAGGTATAAGTGTGCCAGTCAATGCTTGGAAATTGAAATCCCCTAAGAAGATGGTACTTTGATATTTAAAACATCAGTGATATTTTAGGTTATTTTTATCCATGGGGAAACTGTAATGGTGATCTGTAGCTAGACAAATAGTAATAGTTGGATTTTTAAGAAAGATTTTGTTGAGGTTGTAGGTAACTTGATGAGAAATGATTCTCACGAATACAGATAGTCCTATACTGTTACCCAAGGGCTTGAAGGCATGATAAGTATTAAACTGTTGTATAGAGGGAGTATCGCCATTGCTCTGAAACTATGTCTCAGTACTACACAGATATGAATGTGGTTGAAATGCAGTAGGGCCTTGAGTTCTGACATCTTTCTGTTTAGGCTTCTAGCATCGAGTAGTACCACCATGTTATCCAAATATGAGTTTGTACTAATAGGGAGACTCTGTCTAAAAAAGGCACTATAGGAGTAACAATGACTTTAGCTGGTATGCAAAAGCCGTGGTATGATAGGTAAGCCACCCCTAGCAAAACAGGTAGGCTTATTGGTAAGCATCTAATCTGATTTGTAGCTGCTCCTAACACACAGAAAATACAAGCCCTAATTCATTAACACTAAACATGGTGACAAAAGGCTAACTCAATACTTAATCCACGCAGATATGAATTAATATTGTTCACTAAAAAAATTACTCTGTGAGTTGCTCCTCTTTCAAGGATCACCCCAGCTAACAATACTAACAATACTACAGTTGAGACTGTTACTCAAACAAAACACCTGTGAGTCATAATACAGTTGTCAAAAAAACTTACAAATAATTAGGTTTCCTCTACAGAAAAACACTAGCCAATACCTATTTACTCCCAACCCTCTTTTATGCATAACCCACATTCACTAATCTGGAATCCTCATGAGCATCTAAAATTGTATCTAAAATTGAACAATGTTAGAATAAAGTTTCAAGATTCGCAGCCAGCCTGTCATCCAAAGCTCATCACTGGCATACTCTGAAACAACTGCACTGGATGGAACTAACCGCCTGTCATTCTCACAACTGAAAGATGGCCACTGCATCATCTTTCAACCCAATAAATGCCTGTCCTTACAGACTCTCATAGAGGAATGCAGGCCTGAAAAAGTCGACAAGGATACATTCCTACTTTGCACTACCAAGACCTATAACTTACCAGGGGATTCTCTCTGTTCTTGTCATGTTGCAAAATTATATAATAGAATCCCCCCTCCATTAAGAATGACCGAAAATCACCATACATTCAAAGAACAACTCCAAGGACATCTGAAGGTATCTTAGCTCTGATACCACTCCACGGCCATTTTTTTTTCCTGTATCCACTTTTTCTGTCAGCAATAAATATATTTTGCAGTACATTAACCCTCAAAAGGGACCATGGTGTCATTTCTTCACATAAATAACAGCTGTCATTTTCTTCCATATATTCTCCTGGTGTAAATTAGGAGTTAATGTAATTAGGCCACAGGATTCATTAGGGGCTGATTATACATGGAGATGTCAACTCCATTTGAGTGTGTTGTTGAGCCTATGCAACATAAAAAGAAAGTTGTGCAATATTATATTGTGTTGGCAATATCTTGCTTCACATATGATGGGTCATCACAGTACTGAGCATGAAACTACAGCATTTAAGTTTACAATCTATGATATAAAGAAATTAATTGTTTGATAACCTTGTATCACCACATTGTAAGTAGAAAAAGCCAGTGAACCTTTTACGTTTTTATTAAAATGAAACACACCAAATCACTGCTCTAGCGCCTCGGCTTTGACAAGCCTTTAACAGAGTATAACTTGTTTATAAATAGCTTCATTAAATACTTATTACAATGAATCAATTAGTATCAATTAATCTGTATAACATTTAAAGCAATATTTGTAAAAACACATTTATAAAAAACATCTCCAATTACATTCTTGATTAAGTCCTACCGGATTTAATGTATTATATTTTAAAATAAATATAGATTCTTTCTCCCTAAGCTTCTTTTTTATATCTGCTACACTAAAGTTTACCCTAACAATTTGCTCTAAAATCGTTACTTGTAACTCACTAAATTCTCCCCGTGTTTTTCAAGGAAGGGCAGTGCAACAGCGCTGTATTTACTTCCCTTTTTGATGTCACATATATGCTCTTTTACTCTAGTCGCTTGACTTCTTTTGCTTTCTCCAATGTAATATTTATTATATGGACATTTTAGACATATTATTCCTTCACTGGTACAACTATGTTCTCCTTTTTCCTGAAATTTTATCCCATTCACCGTTGTGAAAGTGTTCTTTATAAAAGGGCAAATGCTACATTTGCCGCATGGGAAAGTCCCTTGTTGAACCATTTCTCTACACCTAACATTATCCGGTAATTCAAAATTCCCATGTTCTAAAAAGTCTTTCAGGTTTCTACCTCTGGTGTAAGAGAAAATTACCTTATTTTTGTAACTGTGTTCTAGATGTTTATCTTTTCTTAATAAATCCCAACCATATTTTATTCCTTCTTTAAACTTCTCACTGAATAAAGTATATTTTGTTACAAAAAACAGACTTGCTTTTAAATTCATGTTACACTGATTTTCCCTCTTATTCATTGAATTATGAGTTACCATTCGACCATACCTTTTTAGATTCACCTCATTTATAGGTGAATATATATATATATATATATATATATATATATATATATATATATATGTTTGATAACCTTGTTCATGTGGTAGAGGTACGAGAAGATTGCCACACACTTGCATGTCTGCCATGCACCACTACTGTATGTTGCAGCCCACCTATCTGCTAGTGTCTGCAGCTCTGGAGTCATGCATGACATGTTAGAGTATGGGAGCACTTCAAATCGATGATGATATGCCACCTGCAGCATCCCCAGACCATGGCAGGCATTGTGAAAAAATATGAAGTGTGTAAACATTAACTGACTTATTGAGATCTGCCATGTGTGATTCATGCCTTACACATATCCAGAGTTGTCATCTGATTCACGCCTTACATTTACACATATCTCTCACAGTTTTTGCATTTTCTGTTGCTATGCATCTGGCAATTATTTTGAGCAGTACCATGTATTACAGCTGTTTGTCCATCTGTATCTTTGCTTTCATTTCTGCACTGCTTGTATTTCTTTCTGATGAATCTTCTTTACTAATGTTATTTTTTTTATCTCACTAACATATAATTTGGTTACAGCAAAGGCACTGTCTAAAAAGTATAAAGAAATGCACTTTTTGAGTTTTGGTGCATCTTACTGTGAAGGTCCTGCCTACAAATCAATGAAGGCATGCATTATATGCATTTTGGTACATGTATTTGTTTTCCTCACATATTTGGTCCTTAGGTTCATGATATGGTGATTACAGTGAGACAGACACAACTAGCACTAACTTACAAACTATTCCACTGAGATGTATCATTCAACACGGCCTGCTCTTCATTTCACTTTGCCACAAAACACACCCTGTTCTGGGACAGCATTCTTATATCACTGAAACCTTTATGCTATATAAAACAAGTGTTATGTGGTGTTAGCCACCATTAATTGTTACGTAATATCCCTAAGAGGTTTTGTATCAGTTATGATAGCCTTGCTTAATATATGTCTTCAGTGACACACTCTATTAGAATGAATGCACAGCAATTATTTCCATAGTTCCCTTCAAAGCACTTTTGAAATATATTTCATTGTTTGTGTTATTGAATTTTGATATGTTTCATTAGTTTTGATATATTTCTTATATTTCATGTATGAGCTAATTGCAGACCAAAAACTAAAGCTTTTTATGTAATACAAAATATTTCTCATACAGTAATAACTATTCTGGGTACAGCTTTGACATGCATTTTATCAAGAGTTGCTGTGTCAGTAATCAGCAGTGCATCAAAAGCAGAGCAGGCAAAAACTGTGACAGAACGTGCCAGTCGGTTTAGCATATCATTTCACTTTCCGGAACCACTGTCCAGAATGTCATGAGCATGATTATATTAGATGTTTTAATGTTAAAATAATGTATTATTCCTCCTCCATATCTGTGCAAATGCAGTTTGAACAGGTACACTTTTTGCATTATCTGCCTTGTCTGAAACACAGTATGTTAAGCAGGTCAGAAGAAGAAGAAAGGAGATACAGCTATAAAAAGTGTGTTATAACTAATGTACTTGTATTAGTCTTCATCAAATGGATATTATTGAAAGTGTATTTCATCTTTTTTAGTTGCTGTATGCTATTATTTTATGCATTTCATATTACTAAAATGTCTTTTTACCACTTATGATTAATGAGAGATATCCAATGCAGAGGATATGGGACTCAGAAACCAGCATTACACATGCTTTTGTCTACACAGCTATTTGTTTTTTATTTGATCTTCCAGAGCTGAGGATGAAGTAGCTGTAATTGCTATTGATCAGTATTCATGAACATTACCTTGAGTGTTGCTTTGCTTTAACAAAATAAGTTCAGAAATGCATCACTGAATTAAATAAGGAATTGCAAAAACCAGGTTAGGAAAGGCAAAGTAGTCTCATGGGAGGTTATATCAATGGATACGATTCATTATATATATGTTTAGAAAACTCTGGTAAATATTGAAACGTAAAATAATTCTGCTAGGAAGCCTTCGGCAATGCTTACTGATTTTGAAATATGGTATTTTAGTAGAAGAAAATGTCCACACGAGCTACAGGTTTGTGTAGATAATGCTTCTGTTAGTATTTTGTAGAAAATATTAAAGGGCAATTGTCATTTTATCTGATCTGTAAGATGCATTATGTGTCATTATTTTATATTTCTTGCAGTGCCTTAAGTAAAACAGTGAATTTGTCCCCTGCTTGGCATAGAGCAGTCTTGTTATATTGTGTTTTTATTGCCATTTCAATAATAGAGGGATAATGGATTATATATAATCTCAGCTTCCATTAGTCATACTTAATTCTTTTTTTCTGAATTATTGTCTTAATCAAGTGCATTCATTCCACAAGTGTGAGACACTTCATGGAAAAGCTACTCCATTATCATTTTCAAGTAAAAATATACCAGGTGCTCTGTGACTCTTGCCTCATCTTTTATCAATGTATATATATTTTTTTGTTATAGGTAATACATTTTACAATAAGACATATTACAATGAGACAATAGAAAGCCATTTCCTGACCAGATATCGTGGTAAAAATAGCAAATGCTGTGTGACCCTTACCACATCTTTTATGACACTTTTTATAGGCAGTTATTGTTAAGTTTCACAGTAATTGGATACCTGCTCATTTCAGCTGCATTTCAGTTGTAATACAGTAACACTATGACTGAAATACAATTAATCAAACATGACATAGCAGATGAAATGCAATTAACATTACAAGTGCTGGCATTCATGTTTTATGTTGCCCTTTACATTTACATGTGGTCTACTGCTTTCATTAAGGAGTCTTTAGACTACTCTCTACTGGAAAATCTTTAATGCAGCCTTCTTGTTCACACAGTCACAGTGGCACACACTCCCTTTGAACAATGTCTCAAATTTCTTTTTGGTAACCTTCCACCCTAGGTGTGAACAGCAAGAGATCTGACTAAGTTGCACTGCCTCACAAGAACTCCTTTTGAATGATTCTATATGGAATCTCATTCCACACTCGTATTGCTCTTTTCTTATTTGCATCACAGAAGAACAAGATACATTTATCTACATTTCTTTTATTTTATTGCCATTGTCTCTTACAATCATACTTTATCTTAGAGTAGGGATATAATCCAAGATAATTCAGTACCGAGTGTAAATAATTCATGCTAAAAAAAAGACGTGTTTTCTACTGTTTACTCTACCACCCATCTGTATTTGAACTGATGAAAAACTTACACATTGTAAGGAAATGTTATGGTATACAAGATATATATATATATATATGAAACTGGCAGGCATGCGGTTTTTCACAGTTGTAACTATCTTCTTGTTTTGTACTTTTGAATTTGAATAGTTATAGCTACAAGTTACGAAAATCTTAAGTTCCATAACTGCAAGTACTGGACCATTATGTGAGATCAATAAATCATAAAACATGGATATTAAAAACATATTTTAAGTGCATTAATCACATCATTGCGAGGTACCTCTATTAAATTCATGACATCAAAAAGTTTGGAACCATAATCTAGCCATATCAAGGATACACACTTACAAAATTGAAAATAGTAATTCCTTACTGTATTCTGAAGCTGCTCTGGAATTGATATGTTGTCATTTGTTTCTCTAGGAAAATGTGACAATATGCATTGCGCACACAGTTCTAAATGTCTCTCTCAGTTTGCACAATATGCCAAGCCAGTATAAAATATCAGGAGCTTTTTGTTTAGACTTTGAACTTTATATCTCCTAAGTTTGACTCATTTTTTTCTTAATGGATTAGCCAATTTTATTTTATCTGTTTTAACATCACGTGTTGGGCACAGTCTATTCTCCTCTAAGCAAAAAGTATGGATGCATATATTTTGGAGAACCATTTATTGTTATATCTCCAAGAATTCTCACAATCCTGCTGAAACTATTTAAAGTTCTTCTTATTCACTGGTTACTGCAGAATTATCTTGTTTTTTCCAGTTCCTGTCCCAGCAAACTGCTTTGCAGTTCTGGTTAATTCAGCATACACGTTTCTTTGCTAGTAGACTTTCTTTTCCTGGTTTATATTTTGTAATTAAATAATACTTCTATAAGTTCAACAACTTCTCTGATGTCTCAGTCTTGTCTTGTTCAATGACTTTTTAAATATACTCATTCATAAAATGATTCCTATCCATATACTATGGCAGGCATCATTTTTTTTCTGAGCATACCTTCTCTGACATTCCAAAAAGGATCTTGACAGTCAAGCAATTACTTTACCATTTTGCAAAATTACTACATCAATGCTGTTCTGGCAGGCATCTCTTTGCAATGTGACTAACATGTTTGCATAAAATGCTTGAATATGGATGCTTCGGTTACTAACTGCTTAGACATTCCACAACTTTTTCCTGTTCTGTATGCCTGTAAAGTTTTAAATAATTCTCTACTACTAATTTTAATGACAACTTTATATTTAACATGTTGAGGATAAACTTAGAAAAAGAAATACATCTTTCCAGGAAATTACACTTGTTTGTTTGCTAGAGGTGACACTTGCAATATTGAATTAATATTTTTACTGTTTGGTTTCAACCTTTTAACCATTAATACTTATGACTCATATATTCCATTTACATAAATCGGCCTTTAGTCCTACTTTCATTCAATTTGAGGTGTTTTTTTCGGTCTTCATTAACACCATTCATTCTCACATCATGAAGTTCTCTGTTTTTACCCTGACCAAATATGTTATCAGTTATCTAAATGAATGATATGACTAAACAAATAATATCAATAAACACTTGTCCTTTATTCTAGCTACTGACTGCAATATAGTCGATTTTCTAACAGATTTAAAATTATTTGTTAGGGAGGTGAGTTAGAAATGTATATTTAGAAACAATGAAAGCCAGATAAT
Organism: Protopterus annectens; assembly: GCF_019279795.1. Taxonomy (NCBI): domain Eukaryota; kingdom Metazoa; phylum Chordata; order Ceratodontiformes; family Protopteridae; genus Protopterus; species Protopterus annectens. The sequence goes on from NC_056737.1 coordinate 582,371,124, forward strand.
GTCATTTAGGAAATCAACTACATATATACCTTTGAACCATCCTTTAGTTGAAGCATTTATGTAATCTTGTGAAATTGATGTGTGTGAATTATTAAGTCACAATTTAAAATGTGAATATTACAATTTGACATATGTTGAATTGAGAGCCTTAAATGATTTAATAGCAGATCAAACCACTGAAATCAAACAGCTGATAAAGGAGGAGTCATTATAGTAATGGATAGACTGTTTTACATTAAGCAAGTGTATGTACTGAAAATGGTAATGACATTTAAAATTGTGAATAAGACTGAACTAAATTAAGCAATTTCTGTAGTTAAAGCACAGTGATATGATTTTCATATCAGTGATTTAATTAACAGCAATTTGCTTGAATATTTTTATATGAGTCATCCTGTTATATCAACATGATATTGACTCTCCAGAATACATAAATCAATGTCAGACCCTCTGATGCAATTGATAATATTAGGCTGAGTTACTGAACGATTTTCAGTCTATGTAGAAAATAAATTACTTCCTTTCTTAGATGCTGTGTCAATTATTTTTGCAAGATAAATAATTTATCACTGGCCTTTATAAATTGTATGATGCTAATGATGTTCCATTTAATTGTATGTCTGTTAGCATGGATGTAAAAGCTTTGTTTACTGTTATCCTCAATGATACTGGCATAGAAAATTTGGTAGAATATTTAAATGGAACAAGCATTGTTAATGTAAATGCAAATCTGATCTGTTTATTACTTTAGTTGATTTTAGAAGATAACATATTTCTATTTAATAATTTTTTTTTTCAACAGAAATTTGAGGTGGAGATGAGCACATCTTGTGCCAGTAGTTATACAACTATGGTGTTGCTTGTATGGGAGCAAACTCATGGAATCAAAGGATCATAGGAGATTACTAAGCTATTGACCTAGAGGTCATTTCAAGCCAAGATGATTTATCCTAATGTAACAGAAATTTTAGTCAGTACTCAAGACTGCATTTAGTAATGACTGCCCATATTTTAATGGGACATAAATTTGCTTCTTGTGTTAGTTTATACTCACGTTTTGTGGGTGACATTTTTTATTTGGATAGGCACAATGGTGCAGTTGCTGAGATTTTCTACATATCTTAACAAGACTGCCAGCTTTTTAGAATAGTCACTACAATTTTCAGAAATTAATTAAGTGTTTTAGCTGTAGCTTTATATAAAAATAATGAGGGACACATAAACACTAGATTATACCAAAATCCATGCAAAAAGAATAACTATTTAGCAATAGACAATATATACCCACATTTTGTATTTGAAATGTAATTAAAAGAACAAAAGAATGCTGGTTCAGCTATCACAGACTTTAGTCAACATATTAAGCACTTTCATTCCATACTGTAATTAACACGTTCAGAACTAAAAGTTACGGCATCTTCCTATGCTGTAAAATACTTCTTGTTACATATGGAAGCATTTTTTTGCTCTTTTGGATATTTTTTGGTATGCTGGTTTTTGGATTTTTTTTTTGTTTTGGTTCGTGTTTTTTTTTTTTTTATCCATTTGAGCATGTCGTCACAGGACCTTTTTAGAAAGTAGTGAGACAATGCAACAAACTGAGAAAAATGGCACAGTTATGCATGATTTAACATTACTGGTGCAACTATTTTCACAGTTAACACAGAAGATGGATCTGGTAAAAGACAAAATTTCACTTTTGTATGGAAAGACAAAGACAGATAACATGTTGACATTGGAATTAAATATCCATCAGCCAGGGACACGTAGTACACATGAACACCCTAACCCCAAAGAGAAAATTACCCATTCTTCAACACCTTGTCATTACAGGGAGGCTGCTAAGATGAACTCCAATCCTAGCAACATGAAAAATGAAAGGAAGAGTGTACTGACAAAAACATGAATTCTGACCAAGTCAAGCATCCTACATTTGCAGCTATACTTCAGTGTAATGAAACCTAGCATCTTTGTGAAATGTAGGGTCTGTTTTAAAGGGCATACAATGGTAACTCTTGATTTAAATGCTTAGCTTAATAAGCCATTGAATGTGGTACAGAATACAGTAGCTAACCACAAGGACAAGCAAGAAACTTTAAAAATGAAATTTAACTGTTATGAGAAAACGTTAAAAACCTATTGCAATCTACAACTGGATGTGAATTTTTTACCAGTCTGTATTCAGGTGCATAGATTCCCAAAGGAACTCACCCTCTGAAAGTACCTGAATGAATTACGGTATGGTTCTCTACTCCACCAAGACGTTTTGGAGCATTTAGACAAGTTGAAAATCAAGTATATGAAGATTCTCATAAGGCAAAATGAGAGGGAATTGGCTACGCTACAGGAGAGAATTGTGGTCTTACATGATGACACTCTCTCTCACACTTACTGTTTGGTAATACTAAGTTCTTGCTGTAAAAAGAAGATAGCAGCAACAATATCCAACGTCAAGAGAAAAAAACTTTAATTAAAAAAGCAAAGCTTTCGGGTCCACACCCTTCCTCAATACTAAAAGACATTTACATCAGCAGTTAAAACTTTAAATAGGAACCCAAAGCCATCACATGACTACAGCCAACCAACCATGTGATAGAACAGCATTAAAATACTTAAAAATATGAAGAACTTGAAAATCAGAGTTTGTTCTGTTGTAGTTTAACTAAAATAGGTTTTAGTGATACAGCACTGTTTAAACCAGGTAAGCACATGTTGTGCACAGATAATCTGCATAAGTTTAAGTTCAGGGTAATAGATATAGTTTATAAATCTATTAGATGAGGTGACCTAAATAATGTACTTGAAATTAAAGAATATGAATGGATTCTACGCCTGATGGCTGATCACCCGCCGGGTTTAAACAGTGCTGTATCACTAAAACCTATTTTAGTTAAAATACAACAGAACAAACTTTGATTTTCAAGTTCTATGTATTTTTAAGTATTTTAATGCTGTTCTATCACATGGTTGGCTGTCTGTAGTCATGTGATGGCTTTGTGTTACTATTTAAAGTTTTAACTGCTGATGTAAATGTCTTTTAGTATTTAGGAAGGGCGTGGACCAGAAAGCTTTGCTTTTTTCTCTTGACGTTGGATATTGTTGCTGCTATCTTCTTTTTACAGCAAGAACTTTGTTTTACCATTGGATTTATAGTTCATTGCTGTATCGTTAAGAACAGTTTGAGAACATATAAAGCCAGTATGGCTATCACTAATTCAGTGAAATCCTTTTTATTTAAAGAAGTTAATCCACTTCTGAATTTGCTATCAGCGAATAGTAACTTGACTGTTGTGGCATCTGAAAGTACTGTGGATTTTAACAGAAAAATTGAACTCTTAGAAAGGTGGGAACTTACAAATGTTTTCAATGGCAGTGTTTCAGATGTCCTTCAAGGATGCATCTGCAGTCCTTACAAATGGGTTGTCCTGTCGTCAGGCAGCCCTTCGGTCGGCCGGATTCCAAAGTCTGGGTCTGGCCTCGGCTGGTGTCGCACTTCACCCGACGTCATCTCTGCTGGTCTTCGGGTATAAAGGCATCAGCCGACGCCATTTTCCTCAGTCTTTCTTGCCGCGTGGCGCCCGAAGCAGAAGCTGTTCGCAAGTGCCGGTCGGTCAGATCCAGAGATTACTACTACCGAATACTACTTCGAAGACTTCTAAAAGCTAAGTACCCCGTTGGGGACTCTTTCTTGCCTCAGCCGATGTCAGAAAAAGTGAATAACTGTTTAACTTGTGGGAAACAAATACCTCATAAAGATTTCCACTCTTACTGCTTACCTTGTTTAGGCCCAGACCACGACGTAGCAGCCTGTTTAGCCTGTGCTTCCTTCAACCGACGAACGCTTAGGCGTCGGTCGGAGTTTGCTGAACAGTTTTTCGGCTCAGATTTTGCATACATTATGCCGTCGGATCCTCCGACTACTCAAATTGTTAAGAAACGCAAAGAAAAGGACCGACACTCGCGGTCCGCGGTTTCGGCCGAAACCACGGTTAAGCAAACCGCGAGTGTCTCGGTTTCAGCCGAAACCGAGCAAACGGGTCAATCTTCAGCCGAATCCATGACTACTACCGAGGCCCCCGCTACCCTAGTTGAATCGGCCTCTGAAGTTTTGCCTACTAATGTGGTTTCTCTAGAATTATCGGACACCATCCCTTTGGATGTCTCTACCCCAGCACGTGGTGCTGCTAGGCCTCCTGCAGCCATGTCTATAAAGGCCTTTGCCAGGGCTAAAGCAGCCAAAACTGCTAAGTCTGTGCCTGTTAAGACCCCCTCTCACAGGCCCAGTTCCAGTTCCCAAATGCTTACTCTGGCAGAGGATCTCATCTCTTTAATAAGGGGATCCCAATCTCACCCAGACAGGGCCTCTCAACCTCCAGAAAAGAGACCTAGAGCAGAGCCCCCTGAGCCAGTGTCCTCAGATGACTCTTCTGATGATACAGACAATACAGACCATCCAGAGGCTCCTTTTTCTACTTATGAAGATTCCGATGCTGAAGAATCTATCCCTTCTGCCTCTCCACCAGAGGAATTTTCCTTTGGGGAAACCTTACATGCCATGAGAGAGCAATTCCAATGGCAGGGACAAGATTTCTCAGATTCAAGAAAAAGGCTTAGGACCTTTTTACACTTACCGCAGCATAGGCCCTTAGCTATACCTCCAGTTCTTCCTGTTGTGGATGTTGCATTTAATGATGCTTGCACTGCTCCTGATACTTTACCTCCAGCCCCTGCCAAGCCCGATAGGTTTTACAGGGTACCGGACACTCATCACCACTTATACAAGGCTCCTCTTGCAGATCCTGAGACTATCTCCCAGGGGCCTAAGGCAGTAGCTTCGACCTCAGCGAAAAACCCTCTCCCTTCTGAAAGGGAATCCAGGTCCTTAGAGAGATGGGGTAAAAAAGTATACACCTCTGCTACTCTCTCAGCTAGAGCTTTGAACTGTCAGTTTCATATGATCCAATACCAAGAGTTTATGCTTGATCAGTTAACTAAGAAACTGTCCTCTGATGATTCCTTAGATAAGAAGTATGTTCTAGAAATGGTGAATAACATTCAGCAGGTTAGTAACCATTCTTTAAAATGTGGCTATGATGCACTGAAGGCTTCATTTAGATCAGCCATGACTGGCACAGTTATAAGAAGGCATGCATGGTTGAAAGAACAGGTCTTGCCGGATCATGTTAAAGCAAAGCTATTAGATGCTCCTATGGATAAGGTCAGTCTATTTGGTTCTCCTGCCCAACAAGTAATGAAGAAAATGGAAGAGAAGGCAAAATCTGTACAAACAGTTAAAGATTTCTTACAGATTCAGCCCCCAAGGTTTAGCAGGAACTGGCCTTCCAAAAATTGGTCCTTTCCAGACTCCTCTAAATCCCAGAGAGGCAGGAATAGACGTTCCAGAGGCAGAAATCAACCCAGAGGAGGTGCCTACAGGGGACGCCAGTGGCAAGGCAATAACCAACGAGGCACAGATGCAACCACTACCACTGCAACAGGACAATCACAGTGACTTGGCTCTGACACCGCCTACCAGGGAACAAATAGCAGCACCCTTAGGCAGAAAGTTAGCCTTATTTTCAAAAAACTGGCACTATATCACAAGAGACAAGTGGATTTTGCAAACTATAGACCAAGGCTACAGGTTTCATTTCCACACCTTACCAGTAAAAAGAGGAATGCCAAACCTACCACCAAATCAAAAGACAGAAGCTCTAAAACAAATAGCTCAATTAACAAAGATGAGAGCTGTGGAAAGGGTACCACCTACAGAACAGGGCAAGGGATTTTACTCCAGACTCTTCCTAGTACCAAGAAAAGAGAAAAGTTGGAGACCTATTCTCGACCTGTCTGCTTTAAACACATTCATCATTGTTCCAAAATTCAAAATGCTGACCCTATAGCAACTTCTTCCCATGCTGGGCAAGGAGTGTTGGCTGGTAACTCTAGATCTCAAGGAGGCATACCTGCACGTCCCCATACGACCAAATTGCAGAAGATACCTCAGATTTCTTGCAGGATCAGAGCATTATCAATTCTCAGCATTGCCCTTTGGCTTATCTACTGCGCCCAGAGTGTTCACGAAATGCCTGGCATCAGTAATCGCTCATTGCAGGCTACAGGGAATCCAAATTTATCCATACCTGGACGACTGCCTGATACAAGCGGACAACAAAAGAAAGCTGACACAAGACTTACAAAGAGTCATTTGCTTACTACAAGCCCTGGGATACACAGTCAATTTAAACAAGTCAAGACTGATACCATCCCAAACAAGAACATTCTTGGGTGCAGAATTTGACACAGTAAAACAGATGGCATTCCTAACTGCAGAAAAACAAGAACAACTTCCTCCTTACTTCTTGGCATTAACAAAGCAGAACAAACTAACTGCAGGCCTTGGGCTTCATGGCATCCTGCATAATCCTGGTCCCCCATGCCAGACTGCATATGAGAAAGCTACAGTGGTACCTAAAGAATTTATGGTCTCAACACAGGCACAGCTTAGAAACCGAAATACCACTAATCCCATGCCTGAAACAAGAGTTCCTATGGTGGGCTCAGGCATGCCAGTCAAACCCAGGTTTGTCCTTCCACAACATTCAAACAAGCCAAACCATCACAACGGACGCCTCAGACCTCGGTTGGGGGCCCACATGCTGGACAAGTGCATTCAAGGCTTATGGACTCCAGATCAGCTGCACCTGCACATAAATCAAAAAGAAATGCTGGCAGTAAAACTAGCAATCCAGAATTTCAGACCATTCCTCAAAGAAGGCCAATTGATGATAAGGACAGACAACACCACAGTCATGTGGTACATCAACAAACAGGGAGGCACTCATTCATACCCCCTATGCCGAATGGCTCGGGACCTATGGAATATGGCTCTGAGCTACAACATTCAGTTACAGGCAATATTTATACCGGGAAAAGAAAACATCCTAGCAGACATGTTAAGCAGAACTACCTCGGATGCTCACGAATGGATGCTACACCCGGACATCTTCAAGGCCATCACAAAGAAATGGGGAATGCCACAAATAGACCTATTTGCATCCCCTCTCAATCACCAGCTCAAGAAATTCTGCACAAGGACATACCACCCACTTGCTTGGAAAGTGGACTCTCTATCCTTCAGTTGGAAAGGCCTGACAGCATATGCATTTCCACCTCTTCCTTTGATGCACAAGGTACTACTGAAAATCAAAGAGGAATGTCCAAGGATAATTCTGATAGCTCCAAATTGGCCAAGACAACATTGGTATCCATTGCTGAGGAGCATGTCTCGGGGGGAAACGTGGACACTACCCCTGATTCCTTTGATGTTAACTCAGAGCGACTACAACATCCTGCATCCAAACCTGAAAACTCTGCAACTGACTGCCTGGAACATTACATAAGAGCAACTAACCCAGATTTATCCCAAAGGGTTAAAGACATTATCCTTGAGGCCCGCAGACCTTCAACAAGAAGGAACTATGCAGGAAAATGGAAAAGGTTTGTCATTTGGAGTACTGAAAGGGGGAAAGATGTGGCAAAGGTAGATATTGCCAACATCTTGGAGTATTTGGCAGAGCTTCTCCATACAGGCCTGTCCTATTCCTCCATCAAGATACATGCATCAGCTATTTCTGCAGAATACAGCTTCGATCCCCCTGTCTTCTCACATCCTCTACTCAGGCAGTTCCTGAGAGGAATTAAGAATGTAAAACCTCCTAGGAAACCACCATTACCAGCATGGGACTTGAACTTTGTGCTAGAAAAATTGACACTCCCTCCATTCGAACCAGCTGCAACAGCAGATCTTCAACACCTATCCTGGAAAACTGCTTTCCAACTGGCAATTACTTCAGCAAGAAGGGTTTTGGAACTACAGGCTTTAATGGCAGTACAACCCTTCCTAATCTTCCATCAAGATAGAGTGTCCATGAGAACTAATCCTTCATTTATGCCTAAGGTGGTATCCAGAGTGTCTCTAAACCAGGCAATCCACCTAACTACCTTCTTTCCCAATCCACAGAACAGGGGGGAAAGACTGCTGCATACCTTGGATGTACATAGACAGTTGCGCTACTACCTGGACAGAACCAAGGGCAATAGAAAAACTGACCAGCTTCTAGTAGCTTATGCAACAGGAAGGGAAGGAAAAGCAATTTCCAAACAGACAATCTCCAAGTGGATAGGAAATTGCATAAGATTCTGTTACTCCTACCATGGAAAGCAAATTCCACAGAACATAAGACCTCATTCTACAAGGGCTACAGCCACTACCACAGCTTTCTTACGAGGAGTGGCTACCAAGGACATTATTGAGGCTGCTACTTGGACCTCCGTGCATACATTTACCAAGCATTATAACTTACCTCTATACTCTAGATCCTGAGCAGGGTTTGCCACTGCTGTTTTGCAAGGGATCCTAACTACACCATAATTCTTCTTCCTCCTCCCCTAGTTTGGCTATGGTATTCTACCCATTTGTAAGGACTGCAGATGCATCCTTGAAGGACATAGTACAGTTTTGTACCTACCATAAATGTAGATGTCCGAACAGGATAGCATCTGCAGTCAGGATTACCCACCCTCCTTCCCCTCTGTGGTACTCCTAGGGTATTTGCCCACGTAATAGCTAGCTGGGGGGGATCTCTTATGGTGTATTTGTTTGTATATATGTACATACATGCTTATTTTTTGTGTTTGCCTTCTACTTTTTTGGAAACATTGGCATTTTCCCAAAAATTTAGCTTTCCAAGAGGGCAACTGGCATCTGGGGCAAGAAACACTGAGGAAAATGGCGTTGGCTGATGCCTTTATACCCGAAGACCAGCAGAGATGACGTCGGGTGAAGTGCGACACCAGCCGAGGCCAGACCCAGACTTTGGAATCCGGCCGACCGAAGGGCTGCCTGACGACAGGACAACCCATTTGTAAGGACTGCAGATGCTATCCTGTTCGGACATCTACATTTATGGTAGGTACAAAACTGTACTTTTTTCTGCTTATATTGAAATGGGTATAGTCCCAAGAAGACTGCAAGTCCTCAAAATGCCATCTTATGGAAATGCATATCCAGAACTTCTAAAACGCTGGCAACAACTTAAAGTTAAGTCTTAATTATATGTCTTTAATGAACATTTTTTTTTCTCACAAACGGAGAGTGATTTGAAAATGGAGATTCTTAATATAGAGAATACCTTGATGGAGCTTCCTTGTTTTTACAGTATGTTACATGCTTATCAAAAAATGCTTGCTAGATTACAGCAATTGGATGACAGGTTAGAAGCTACTAAGAAATGAAAAATTCTAAGAGACATTACAGACTTCCAGAAAGGCCATATTTTTTCTTGGCCTAAAGTAGATGAAGCTAAAAATATCCATAAGAATCTACATACCCAAGGGGTGGATACCCCTTTGATAAACGGAACTAGTACTTCTAATTTCTCTACTGTGTCTTTAAGCTCTATACATGAACCTGTTGCATCCGTGAATGACACGGCCACAACCCCATCTACTTTGTCCGTGATAATGTCTGCAGATACAAACCTGATTGCACAATATATGGAGTCCATGGAAGAAAACAAAGTGAGTACAAAAAAGGCTCAATAACTTACTTTGAATGTATCAATGCTGGGGAAACAAAAGGTTTCCAACTGGAACACCCGGAAAAAAATTCAAGAGCAGAGTGCTGCACGTGGAAGATCATTACAGAGGCAACACCCAAACGGGAACAAATGCAAGAACGAGAGCCCATTGAGCCAGGGCAAATTAAGCCGCAGGTAATTCAAGGTACTGTAAACCTTTCTGGTACTGTGCTTACTGCACTGTTTCTATCCTTATTACAGAAAGGTTTAAACTTTATTCCCTATGCAGCAGATGACAGTGTTGCTGTGCTTACTGACTTAAAACAATTTGTAAGAAGTGTGAACTTAAAAATATTGTTTAAAGGGAATTTACTAGAATCAGATATAGAGTGTAAAAGAAGGAGTACTTTTATACCATTGAGTATACCTGTCTTAACAGCTTTTCACGATGTATGTGAGGTAGATTTAAGAAAGTTCTAAGCAACTAGACATGTACATAAAAAATTTAATTTAACTTATGAAGAATCCTTGGCCTTGAAAGCTCTGGCTATGGATAATAATATTGTTATAAAGCAGGCTGATAAAGGAGGCTCGGTGGTTATCATGCATCACGTTAATTATATATGCTCCATGGTACTGCTGTTGGGGGAAGGGAACACTTTTAAATGCATTACAATGTTTGATGTTAAAAGATACATTAGTGAAGTAAATATGTTGATTTTTGAGTTACAACTATGTGGAGACATAGATTTGCCCCTATTTAATTACTTCACTGTACCATGTCTCATAACCCCACAGTTATATGGACTTCCTAAAATACATAAATCACTAGAAAACCCACCGATGAGACCCATAGTGTCTGGAAAGGGCTGGATAACCGAGCCCATCTTGGTATACCTACAAAGGAAACTAAGTCAGTTTTTGCCTGATTGTCCCAATATTTTGAAGGATACCACTGATTTTATCCTGAAACTACGACATTGGTATGATACCTTAGACATAGGAGCTTTACAGTGTAATGATTATCTTTTTGTAATGTTGGATATAACTTCATTGTTTACGGTAATTCCCAATGAGGATGGTATACAAGCCATTAGGGAATTCTTGGTGCATAAACGAACTATGTCTGCTAAAGAAATAGAAACTATATGCTCCTTCCTAGAAATTGTTCTGACTAGGAATTTTTTTTTGTTTAATGATGATTTTTATCTGCAGTTATCTGGGGTGGCAATGGGCACATCAGTGGCCAATACGTATGCAAACATAGCATTGCATCAATGGGAACAGAAATATGTCTGCAGTAACTTTAATGCGTTAAATCAGAAAGTTTGCCTATACCAACATTTTGTTGATGATTATTTTGTTGTATGGAAAGGTACTAGTCTAGAACTATATGAATATGTAGAGTATTTAAATAATACTACCACTTTTCTGAAGTTCAAGATGCAATATTCTGCTAGTAATGTTAAATTTTTGGATCTAAATTTAGATATCAAGGATGGTGTCAATGAAACCAGTATTCACAAGAAAGAAATACACGCTGAAAGATATTTAAATAGATGCAGTATGCATGCACCTCATGTCTTCAGAGGGGTTATGTTAGCACAGTTTAGAAGGGAAAGTAAACGTAACACTGATGATTCCTTTTTTCTTCGATAGTTGAAAGACATGAAAGTTGAATTTATATCAAGTGGATATGATTATACACAAGTGTTGGAATTAAGTAACAAGGTTATATTAGAAAGGGGAATGACTGCTAAACCCATCTTTAAGGTGGAAACTGAAGATCAAGCATTTACTGAAATTTGTAAGCCAGGTATGGAGAAAGTTAGATATATTATGACTTTTAATGTGAGGTCAAACTTTGTAAAACAAATTATAGAGAAGAATTGGCTAATTTTAATGGCCTCTTCTGAAGTGAAGAATGTTATGGGGATAGGCCCTATTTTTGTTATAGAAACCTGAGAAATCTAAAAAGCAAATTATGCTATAAAGATTTTCCCTCCATGTCAATACCATCAACAGCTACAAGAATAGGCACATTTTGTTGTATGAGTTGTACATGTTGTTCTGATTTATTACGTAAAGGAAATGAGATTTTTGAACACCCCATTACCAAGATAAACTATAGTTTCAAGTTGACAGCAAGTTGTACCACTGGCAATGTGGTTTATTTAGCTACTTTTGTGTCATGCCCTTCATTTTACATGAGCAAAACTACAAGAAAATTGAAGGAGCGCACCATAGGGCATAAATCAGATGTACGTAGGGGCAATGAGAACAATCCACTATGTAAGCACATATTGTGGACAGATAATCTGCATAAGTTTAAGTTTAGGGTAATAGATATAGTTTATAAATCTATTAGAGGAGGTGATCTAAATAATGTGCTTGAAATTAAAGAATATGAATGGATTTTACGCCTGATAGCTGATCACCCCCCTGGTTTAAACAGTGCTGTATCACTAAAACCTATTTTAGTTAAACTTCAACAGAACAAACACTGATTTTCAAGTTCTATGTATTTTTAAGTATTTTAATGCTGTTCTATCACATGTTTGGCTGGCTGTAGTCATATGATGGCTTTGCGTATTAAAGTTTTAACTGCTGATGTATATATCTTTTAGTACTGAGGAAGGGCGTGGACCTGAAAGCTTTGCTTTTTTCATTAAAGTTTTTTTCTCTTGACATTGGATATTCTCACTTACTGTTTCCCAGCTATGAAGCTGAATTTTAAGAAGTATACCATCATGTTGACAACCACTGTGAAATTGTAAAGAAAAGGAAAAAAAAGAAACTTTAACAAGACGAAAATGACTATAACAACAAGACAGCTTATCGTATTCCAGCTAAAATGTTACATTCTCAAAACGTAATACTACCCTGCCTGAAACAAATTATAACAAAGCCACTGTGGAGAGGTATGATGATATTAAGGAGAATGATTTTTTTTGTAATTTATCCCAACAATCTCCCTTAGAGGTCCCTCAGTGCAGAAGAATTAGATGAATAACACTGTAATAAAGGAGAGCCTGGTGTAGTCCCAAAAGCAACAGGAGGGTATGATAAAGGAGAGGGAGAGGTCATTCTCAGTGAGGCCTTCATCAAACTAAGGTATTACAACAAACTTTAATGTGTTTACCATTTTCAGTTATAATCACCTTGTGATAACGGAGCTTTATGGTGACTAATTTTTAAAAGGTTTCATCTTTGTTCCTGCTGCCAACATGAATTTGGTAGATTTACTCACTGAGTTAACATTATATTACAGAAAACTTAATTTCAATCTGTTATTCAAATATTTCTGCAGATGGACTGATCAGCTTAGATGAAAAAGTGTCTTCAGTTCCCCTTTGGTCCCTCTGATAGCTTTATTTAACAGGTTATCTGAGAAAGATGTTGGACAGCAGCTGCTCACAACACAATTTCAAAATACTACAACCTAATCAAGGAGGAAAAAAGTTGTTAAATGACTTATGATATGACAAATCCATCATGGTAGGTTTGAGGGGTGCTGATGGATTATTTCAACTACTCAAACAAAATGCTGGGATATTTGAATGATGGCAGCTTTTATAGCCCAGTACTTAAAACTGAAAACAGTATAGCCTATGCAAGGGTTGATAACTGGTAGACAGATTTATATTGGACCAACATGTTCCCTGTGACAAAACTGAATACTTAAAAGTGAAACAACCTATTCCTTCTGTATTTGTTATCCCCAAAACTCACAAAAATGTCTTGAACTCTTCACTGTGTATGATAGTTAGTTCTGCAGACTTGAGTATCTTGCACTGCTGCTGGACAGAAAATGTAAAAACTTTTTCTACAGCCCACACCATGTACTTAAGCACTCTTAGCACTTTTTAATGTCATGGCTGGCTGTGAATTTTTAACAGAGTTTTTTTTTTTTTTTTTTTTTTTTTAATTATTGATGTGGTAGATTTGTTTTCAGTGATTCCACATGAACTACAGCTGGAATGGTTCCAACAATCACTTTACAGCAACTCTACCCTAACTCAAAAAGAAAGTAATATTATTTTTGGTTGTAAAGAGGTGGCACTGTAGAATAGGTTTTTGTATTTTATGATGAATATTTTAATCAAACCAAAGGTATTGCAATGGGTGCAGCCTCAACTCCAGTTTTTGTAGATATAATCTTATGCTACTGGGAGATTAAATATGTTTTGCATATATGTATCAGCTGTATATTAAGAACTATCTACATTTTTAGGTGACTTTTATGATTTGGATGGGCAAACAGCAAATGGGTGGAGATTAAATATGTTTTGTATATATGCATCAGCTGTATATTAAGAACTATCTACATTTTAGGTGACTTTTTATGATTTGGATGGGCAAACAGCACATGGGTGAGTTTTTAAGATATGTTAATAATACTGAACAATTTTTATAATTTACCAGTAAAGTGAACACAATTTTAATGAACTTCTTGGATGTTACCTTGGATCAGAATTATGAATCAAATATACATAGAATCCCACCTTTTCAAATAGTTACTTTCACTTCACCAGTAATAACCCATTTTGTCAAAATCATAACTTAGTCAAAGAGCAGATTGGTAAGGTTGTCTAGACTGCTCTCTGACAATGTTATATTTCAAATAGAATTAATTAAACAAACAAGTATGTTTGTTGACATAGACTACCCAAGTGAATTGTTAACTGAAATTAGTGGAGATATGGTTAAAAACAGGGTAACTAAAGTTTCCGTCCATTCTTATAGACCCTGGAGTAGTTGACACAAACCTAAAGGTAGATTCAAAAGACTGCTTACTCCAAATCTGTGGTTATTCCCTGCAACAAAGGGAACAACTATATAAAGAAAGTTATGAACAGAAATTGGAAGGCAATTTATGGACCCCTAGGCTTGCTTAGAAAGTTAGGTGAAAGCCCACTTTATGAGGAGTAAAACTGAAAATCCTACTTTGAGAAGGGAAATCATTATAACTACCCCAGGCATGAAAAAATGGTTGGGATGAAAAAATGTAATATGTGTTCACAATGTAGATATGTTTTGGATTCAGTGAAAATTAACATGAGTACCTACCAAAGTATAATTGCTCCAAAAGGAAAATATGACTGCAATAATGTGGAAGTGCTATACATTGCTAGTTGTATTACATGCTCATCTTTCTATATAAGGAAAACGAAGAGCTGTAAAAGCTAGGATTTATGAGCATGTATGTGCTATTAAGAAAAATGATGCTAGTAACACCTTGAATGGGCATTCTAAGGAATGTAGATACTTCAAAACAGTTTCTATTTTTTATTCTTGAAAAAGTTTTACCTTTAGTATTGGGGGGTCATGGGACGCCAAGATGGAATATCAGGAATTATATTGACAATTATTCCTTGATGATTCCTGGCTCCCAGGGTTATACGACAAAATCAGCTTTAGAGTATCTAAACTGTAACACTTAGCATAAATAACCTTTTCCTTTTTAAAGATAATTGCATCTTATGTTAATATATTTTAACAAATTTCAAACACTTTTAAGTACTTTGGGATTACTGGTAATGCCATATGTATGTTTCATATTAACAACACAACCTAATCCTAGAAAAAAATTATATTTTTAAAAATGTTTAAATGTTTCTTATGTGTATATTTTTACATATGTATTTTATGTACGTTTATATTTTATGTTTATTAAAGCAATGATTTTAAGTATTTTAATATAATTGGATTTAAAATGGCTCTATAACATTAAGGGTACTGTTTAATTGACTGATTAATTAATTGTACATGTATGGTATCATCTGTTTTGTAAAAGGAAGTGTTTTTAAAGCACAAGAAGAATAGGTAACTTTAATTTCTGAACTTCCTCACATTATGCAATAAAATTGCCTAACTGGTTGATTAACCTCTGTGATATAAGCCTCGACCAGCATTCTTTTGTTCTTTTGCAACTGTTGGTACATGTTATATATATATATATATATATATATATATATATATATATATATATTGGTTCCTGGCTTTATTTTTTTCCACCTGAGAATGTAATTAAAAGTCAAGACTTACTAGTGATGATGTACAACTGAAGCAGGTTATGGATGAGATGGCAAATGACTTTTTAAATCGAGGCTGTAATGCTAAAAATGTTGAATCAGCTTCTAGAAGTGTGCTCCAGTACAGAAAGAGTAAAGCTAAGCCATCATGAGCATCTTCACATTAGAGTTCCTATAACTTTTTCTAGGAGTGCAAATATGATCATTGAGATTTTGAAACAAAACTGGCCTATGTTGAAAGTTAGTAAAGAAATTTGGGAAATTGTAGATGATGGTCCTTTATTTTATTTTAACTGCAAAAAAGCTTTGAAATGGCAGCTTTTTAATAAAAATGATTCTTAACATTTACGTAAGTTTGATACACTTGGACTATGACCATGCTACAGTTGTAATTATTCTGGCATATTATGAGGAGTTCTGAATTTACTGGTTGAGTATATAGAAGCAAGATTTATGCTCATTGTAATGGTATCAATAGAGTTTATCAGGCAGATTGTCAGGAATATAATTGTTTCTGCACTGGAAAATCAAATGATTGAAGGAAATAATAAGTGAGCCTGTATATGACATTAAAAAAGAAATTAAATAATGCTTTAGCAAAATGTAAAAATAATAAATATACAATTCAGTTTAAATTTATGGTAGTAGGCATGATCCAAGTTTTTTTGAGGGGTGATGATATTATACCTCTAATAGAGAAGAGTGAATACAAATGGAAATTAAAACTGCAAATTATGAAATGTCCTGGTTTAAACTATGCTGTCTCTTTTAGACCAATATTAAACTGGTACAATGTGAAGCATTAATTAGATCACATATTTTAAATTACAGTATATAAATGTTGCATATTTTATGGATATTTGTCTGATGAAGAGCCATTTGGTCTGAAAATGCTTACATATTTTGTAATAAATAAAGAGTAGCTCTTTTTACTTTGGCTCATGGTCGACCAGACTTTACATTGTTTTGAGCTTATATTATCAATTATATTAAAAACACCATCAAGTCCCACAATGAACATTGAAACCGTTGTCTGAATACTTGAAGAGCTGATGAAATTCAAAATGAATTTTTAAGAAATATGTTATCTTTCAAAGGTTAATAAAAGGTATACAACTTGGAGCTTTCCTACATAAATCTTACTTGCCAAAAAAGATTTTACTAAAGCACAGAAAAATACTCCGTGTATGTCAGGTACCATTTCTTAAATTTTACAAAGCATATAGTGGTTCTCTTTTTTTTTTTTTTTTAGCTTTGTTAAGATCAGCCATGTTTATACCTCTTTCACTAGGCTCATACTGTTTCTTGATCATGCCTATTTTCCTCATGCAATGTGATTTCTTCAATTTTGTAGTCAAGAAAGATAGTGGAAATTTTCTTGGAGCATGATATGCTGTTAGCAATACAGTATCTAACTAAATATGACATTCTAGCAAACTGCCTGCGCCAATAAATTAATATTCATATTTTTTCAGCAAGTTATCAGAATGGGTATTTTCTGATCAATGTTTTAACTATACATTCACACTCTTGATTTTTTTCATCATGCTTTGCCTTGGACAAAAGCAGCTGATATCCTTTAGAATCAATTAATTGGAAATGTGTATTGAATTTCTTATTTTTATGTTCACAGATAACATAGTCTTTGACAATTCTGAATTTAGATAATGGCTAGATTATTTAAGTAGTTTAAATAAATGTTTTAGACTTCTGCTTTCTGGACTCAGAGCTTTGATTATTTAATCAAATAGTACATTACACTATTCACCAATGTAAGGTCTAAATACCATACTTTATTTATTGACATTTGATTACCAGGAAAGTCCGACTGAATAGAAGCCCATTTTCAGTGGAGACCAGGGGAGAAGAGCTGCAATCTATTACAAAATATTTTAAGAACAACAATTTTACAATCTTCAAAAATAAAGCAAAAACATTACAGTTTAAATAATTATAACAAATTAGACATAATATAAAAACATTGGTTAAAAATCGATACGAGTTATGTAACAATAACTTAATACTTGCAGAAATTTTGACAGTTTATAGAAAAATTAAAGGTAACTTAGCCTAATACAAACAGGAATTGTAATATGAAGTTAGGGAAAAACTGGCTTATGGTATATTTAAAGAGAAAGTTAAGGAAGAATATTTGATAGAAGCAAGGAAGTAAGTGAAGAAGTGAGAGTAAGGTGGTATAAGGAATGAAAAGGCACTTGTTCACATTTACGGATAAAGTTTATCCTGGTTTTGAGCAGAAAGAGAGTCAGATTTTAAATAGGAAGTCTTTCAGAGTGGTTTTAATAGATGGAAGGGAGGGTATTGACCTGATGGATACCATAAGCAGTTCTAGGCCTGAGCAACCTTGTACGAGAACAGACAGTGCCCAGCAAATTTAATAGGTTTATAGACTGACAGGAGTTTTTGGTCACTGGGTCTCAATGGCAATAATTATTTTCAAGCTTATTCCCCATACAATCATGATTCTGTACCAGTATGCTCCTTATTTTAAACTGGGAACATTTACATACTTAATTAATTTGATGACATTGCTTACAACGATATCTGCTATACATTTTTTTCTGTGATATCATTCACATTTTTTCTTACAGTAGTCTGAAAGTTCTGGGCTTGTTTCTTACTCTGTTTTAGTAACTGTATGTTTTTCTGTTCATGACAGTCTGCTTATATCAAACTTGTTGTGTCTTTCGGCTTTTCCCGGTTAGGGATCGCCACGGCGAAACTCCGGTCCGCTAATGATTAGCAGTTGATTTTTACGTGCTGAGTTGCCAGCCCTAACTCACAACCTTCAACGAAGGTATGCCCATTCATGCATGTCTCTGCAGTAGATGCTGTAACTGAGAATCGAACGGGACAACGTCTTGCTGTGAGGCGACAACGCTACTGCAGCACCACCACCGCGGATGAACCCTGCTTATATCAAACTAAGTTTTAATATTGTTTATCCTTGCTGTCAGCTAGCTATCAGCTTTTCAGCAATTGATCAAATTATTCATCCGTTCACGTTGAAAGAGCCAGTCATGAGACCCTTATCCATCCACCTAGCATGGTTTTCTAGTTTTGGAGTAAATTCCAGCCTTCCAGGTGGTTGACATGCACCTTCATTTGCAGGAGGACTTGCTATCTCTTTCCCTCTAATGGGATGTGCAGGGTCCTATACATGCCTCCTAGAAAGTCACTGTAGTCTATCATATCTCAGAATACATTTCCACAGATCAAATACAGGTGAACTCCTGCTTTGTCATGAAAGTTAGCATCTAAACAGAGCAGAGCTACTGCCTCCTTCCCGTGATGGTAAGCTGGATCGACCATAAGATGTCATTAACCACTCAATCCCATTCTCCTTGATCGGTTCCTTCAGCTCCTGAGTTACTACTTAAATTGAAGTGTTTGGAGTCATAGCCTAGGCTTTATCTGTGTATACCACAGAACTGATTTACTGCAGGTTCTTTATTCAGTCCTTACAGTGGTAAAATAATATTACTTACTATGTATATAACAATTGCTTTATTTAATATTAAATACACTGCTTTCAGTAATCTTTCCTTTGTATACTCATTTCTGATATCGCACACAATTTGGCCTCAAATGAATCACGCACACCATCAAATTCAGTCTTTAGTTTGACTCTTTAATTCAGTGCCATTAGCATCAGGGGTTCCTATTAGAAATCAGAATGCTTGAAATGTCGAATGCCATATGGTCGACACCATATGATCGACATTTCAAGAGTTCAAATGTTAAACGTAACTGCACCGTTCAATGCAGAATGGGACAATTTCCCTTTACTGCACTGAAGTGTGATCTTGGAGTTGGTATATTTAAGTAGGGGGGGGTGTGGGGGGTGCAGAGGGCTTTCCCCCCTGCCTGCACCGTTAAGGTAAGTTTTTTTTTTGTTTTATTATATATTCGAACTTTTAAACTTCGATCTTATGTTGTTGAACATATGGGATTCGAAGTTTAGAAAGTTTGAATATATAATATAGACCCTAGCATCAGTAGGGATAGAGAGACCCATGCCATCATGAATGACAAATAGCAAACATATGGCAGATTTTTATCCTGGTTCATAATAATCTGAAATTTTGTATCATCAGTGCAATGTTTTCTATTTGACTGTCTTGATACCAAATATAATCTTTCAGAACTTCTTTCCTTGCAAAATGTACAAACACAGCATACAGTAGCTTTTCAGACTTATTGGGTTTTGCATGCACAAAAAAGAATAACCAATATTTCTAAATCCACAATTTTCATTTCTCAGACATAGTACTCTGAATGTAGCAGTTAATATGAGGCTGTAGCTGGACTATTCCTCATATCAGAGATAAAACAACTTTTTTTCAATTATATCTGATCCCGTGTAAGATTTAGTGATCAGGTTGGACTAAATGAAGAGACAGATACAATACACAGACATCTTTATTGCTGTGCATTTCATAATATGTCATAGCTACAAGATAGCAAAACACATGATGATATGCATTCTGAACCCTGACAGAGCTACAGGTGCTGAGTATCTTAATGCAGTTTGTTTTATATTATATTTCCTTTCTCCATATCCTCCTTCATTTGCTGCACATGTTTCCTCTTCCCAGTATCCTAGAGCTTCTTTTTGTACAAACTCACTTTCTACTTTCCTGCACACATCTCCTTTTTATCTTACCTTATTATTCCTAAATGACCTGTATTATGGATTGACAGCAATGTCCTTCTTTATCACTGTTCCAGTATTCTTTACTCTTGGGATATCCTGCTGAGAACAACCAAATGTCCAGCCAGCAAACGCAAGCCTTTACATATTCCTGGTGGTGTACATCAGACGTATGTTCTACGTGCAAGGCGTAAGGTATATATGTGATGCACAATGACCTAATCCTCATAACATCTTTGCCACAAGTCTGAGTCTACATTTGAATTTGGTCTACAAGCAATTCACCAAGTTGGCTCACCTACCAAGCCTTCTAAAGATAAATGCCCCTTTGAGGTCTCTTCCTTTCTTTTTTATATTACTTTAGTTTATGTGTCATCTAGGATGGGAAAATGTGAGTGTGGGAGGCAAACTCAAAAAGATGTACACAAACAGTGCCTTTTTTGTTTGGGTGCTACCCATGACTATGCAGATTGTGAGCTTTGTCAGGCATTTCTCCCTAAGATGCTCTGCAGTCATCTTTCATCTCTTTCCATTTATTAGAGAACCGGAGATTGAAGCTTTTGGCTCAGGGTAATATGGCCAGATCCACTAACCCTGACATTGAGCCACCACTTAAAAAGAAAGACAAAAAGGGTGCAAACTGATCCTGCTGCTGTCCAGCTTCAGTCAGGTTAGATGAAGAACCTAAGGACCATCCAGTGCTACTGTTCAGTTCCTCTGCTGTTACCCCAGTTGGAGACCGACATTGAGCTGCCTACCCCCAAGCCCTCTGAGGCTTTGCCTGTATCTGGTGCAGATGTGGAGGGGGAACCATGGCTGATTACTCCAGACAGCCTAGTGGGATTCCCCAAATACTTACTAGCGAAGAGGTGCCTGGTACTGTCATTGAACTAGGCAGGGGTCTGAACCTCATAGATTTGCTAAAGTTGATGTTCCTTTAACAAAGAAGCAGAAAACTAAGCATGTGGTATATGTAGCTAAGGATCTACACAATGAATGGCATATTTTACTCAAGGGATTTTCAGTTCTGTTTTGGCTGTCAAGCCCCCCCCCCCCAGGATAATCTCTACTTGCTTCTGTTCCTTGGTCTTCTATACACCCTAGGGACTCTGATTCCTCTGATGAAGACTTAGACTGCGAAGGCTCATTGGCTTACTCCTCTCAGGTCCACTCTATCCTTGCCCTGGGGTCTGATGAAGAGGATTTACTTTCTCCTGACTTTCGTATGGAGGAGTTGTCTTTTTGGGAATATGATAGTTTGTATGATAAAATACTTTAAGCGGAAATATATCCTGATTTCTGATGATCAAAAAAGATATTATCATCTCTTGTAGATAGATTCTCCTCCACCTTCTGCAGTCCCTCCAGTGCTGGCTACCCTCCTAGATATTTTCACTGCATCTTCTCAGGCACTTAAAACTCAACCTACTGCTGCTAAGAAACCAGATCCTGCAAGACCAAAGGAAAATATAAAACTTTAAAATTCCTGAAGCTCTATAGTTTCTGTATAAAAGTCCTTCCTCTGATACTGCTATTATTTCTATAGCCACTGATAAACCATCCAAGTTGCTGGCTTCTTCTAAGTTTTTACATTCTGATGTGGACAGCCATACAACAGACAGGTATGATAAACAAGCATATACCTCTGCTACCTTAGCCTTCAGGACTATTGATTACCTGACCCATATGATTAGGTATGTCCTGACTCCTCTCTCTCTTAACTTGGGGGATATTTTGACTTGCCTGACTTAGAGGGTAAAACTTCTACAATTTCCCATTTGAGGTCTACTTTTCAGGTGAGTCATCATTCTATTAAATGCAGTTATGATGCTGATGGTGCCTCTCTGGAGCAGCTCCAACCGGATCTGTAATGAAGAGGTATTCTTGTTTATGTCCACAGGATCTGCCTGAAGACATAAAGGCCATATTAATGGATTCTTTCTTAGACAACCAGAATCATGTTGGCTCTGCTGCAGCTGAATTATTAAAGTCTGTTCAGGATAAGGGTAAATTTATGCAGTATTTGAAGCAAACCTTTGTCTCTCCTGTTCCTAAGTTTCATAGAAATTAATCTTCTAACCCTTCTTTTGTTCGTAGGCAGCCTAACAGCCTGCTGGGCAAGAGGGCTTCTAGAAGAGTTTTTCCAAACAAGCCTTCTCAGAATGCGAAGAGTCAAAAGTCTTCTTTCCCTGACAAACCTGCTTGTATTTGACATTCAGCCATTCCTAACCCAAAGACCATATTCCTCTGTCCTTCAGGTTGACTCTTTCTTTACCTGCTTAGCAACAGAAAACTGCAGACACTTAGGTACTTTCCATTACCCAAAATAGTTTAATGCTTGGAAGACCCTTCCTCCATTCTCAGGCCTACCTCAGTCACTACCTAATGAGCTCCTGCAATTTCCTTTCCTCCTGCAAGATCTAGTGGTTCAGGGAACCATCAGCCTGTCCTTTGTCTCAGCAAGGAGCAGGTTTTTATTCCAGGATGTTTATGGCTCCCAGGATGGAGAGGTGGTGGAGGCCCATTCTAAAATCAGTCTTTTCTCCATACTGTTCTGAAGTTTCCTTCTTTAAGGATGTTGTCTCTTCGGGCACTTTTTCCTCTGTTGTTGCCTCAAGCCTTTCAGGTCTCCCTGGATTTGAAGGACACTTACCTTCACATTCATATTCAACTGGTCTTCAGGAAATGTTTACATTTCTGTGTTTCTTCCTCTCATTAGAAGTTCTGTGTTTTGCTTTTTGGTCTTTCTACAGTTGCAAGGGTATTTACCAAATGCCTGGCCCATTTGGTAGCTTTCTGCAGACTTCATGAAATTCAAATACTCCCTTATTTGGATGACCTTTTGGTTCAGAACCTCTCTTACCATCTCATTCTTCAGGTTCTATACTTTATTATGCTTCTTTGTGTAGTGTGGGGTTCACACTCAAACTCAAAAAACCTGTGTTGACTCCCTCTCACCACCAAGTGTTTCTGGATTGTAAGATTCAGACCATTCAAATGTCTCTTCTCTGTCTCCCAAGGTCCTCTCTTTCACTGCTTATTTCCAGTCTCGACTTCCTGTTCCAGTCCTTCCTGTCAGAGGATTTCTCCAAGTTCTGGGGTACATGGCTTCCACCATTCCCAAGGTTCCCTTTGCCAAACTCCACACGAGGACAGTTCAATGGTATCTCAAGACTGTTTGGTTCCAGCACTGCCCCTCTCTGAAGTATCTGATTACTCTCTTGCCTTGTCCCAAACTCGAGGTTCGCTGATGGATTCAACAGATTTCCCTGAATCCAGATCTGCCATTTCAGGATGTCCTTCATGGATGCATCTGCAGTCATAACAACTGGGTTGTCCTGTCGTCAGGCAGCCCTTCGGTCGGCCGGATTCCAAAGTCCGGGTCCGGCTTCGGCTGATGTTGCACTTCACCCGACGTCATCTCTGCTGGTCTTCGGGTATAAAGGCATCAGCCGACGCCATTTTCCTCAGTCTTTCTTGCTGCGTGGCGCCCGAAGAAGAAGCTGTTCGCAAGTGCCGGTCGGTCAGATCCAGAGATTACTACTACCGAATACTACTTCGAAGACTTCTAAAAGCTAAGTACCCCGTTGGGGACTCTTTCTTGCCTCAGCCGATGTCAGAAAAAGTCAATAACTGTTTAACTTGTGGGAAACAAATACCTCATAAAGATTTCCACTCTTACTGTTTGCCTTGTTTAGGCCCAGACCACAACATAGCAGCCTGTTCGGCCTGTGCTTCATTCAACCGACGAACGCTTAGGCGTCGGTCGGAGTTTGCTGAACAGTTTTTCGGCTCAGATTTTGCGTACATTATGCCGTCGGATCCTCCGACTACCCAAATTGTTAAAAAACGCAAAGAAAAAGACCGACACTCACGGTCCACGGTTTCGGCCGAAACCATGGTTAAGCAAACCGCGAGTGTCTCGGTTTCGGCCGAAACCAAGAAAACTGATCAAAGTACAGCTGAATCAATGACTACTACTGAGGTTCCTGCTACCTTACTTGAATCGGCCTCAGAATTTTTACCTACAACAGTGGTTACTAGTGACTTATCAGACACCATCCCTTTGGATGTCTCTACCCCAGCACGTGGTGCTGCTAGGCCTCCTGCAGCCATGTCTATTAAGGCCTTTGCCAGGGCTAAAGCAGCCAAATCTACTAAATCAGTGCCTGTTAAACCCCCCTCAACCAGGCCCACTTCTAGTTCACAAATGCTTACTCTGGCAGAAGATTTAATATCCTTAATTAGGGGATCTCAATCTCACCCAGACAGGGCCTCTCAGCCCCCAGAAAAGAGACCTAGAGCAGAGCCCCCCGAGCCTGTGTCCTCTGATGATTCTGCGGATGACTCAGATATTACAGACCAGCCAGAGGCTCCTTTCTCCAATTATGAAGACTCAGATGCTGAAGAATCCATTCCAGCTGCTTCTCCACCAGAAAAATTCTCCTTTGGGGAAACCTTACATGCCATGCGAGAACATTTCCAATGGCAGGAACAGGATTTCTCAGATTCCAGAAAAAGACTTAGGACTTTTCTGCACCTTCCACAACACAGGCCCTTAGCTATACCTCCTGTCCTCTCTGTTGTGGACGATGCATTTAATGATGTCTGCACTGCACCAGATTCCTTACCTCCAGCCCCTGCCAAACCAGATAGATTTTACAGGGTACCAGACACTCATCATCACCTATACAAGGCCCCACTTGCAGACCCGAAACTATATCCCAGGGGCCTAAGGCAGTAGCCTCGACCACAGCAAAAACCCTATTCCTTCTGAAAGGGAAGCCAGGTCTTTAGACAGATGGGGCAAAAAATTTACACCTCAGCTACTCTCTCAGCTAGAGCTTTAAACTGTCAGTTTCACATGATACAATACCAAGAGTTTATGCTTGATCAGTTAACTAAAAAGCTATCCTCTGATGACTCTATAGATAAGAAATATGTATTAGAAATGGTAAATAACATACAACAGGTTAATAACCATTCCTTAAAATGTGGCTATGATGCACTGGAGGCTTCATTTAGATCAGCCATGACTGGCACAGTGATAAGAAGACATGCATGGCTGAAGGAACAGGTCTTACGGATCATGTTAAAGCTAAGTTATTAGATGCTCCTATGGATAAGGCCAGTTTGTTTGGTACACCTGCCCAGCAGGTAATGAAGAAAATGGAAGAAAAGGCAAAATCTGTACAAACGGTTAAAGATTTCTTGCAGGTTCAGCCCCAAGGTTTAGCAGGAACTGGCCTGCCAAAATTGGTCCTTTCCTGACTCCACAAGATCCCAAAGGGGCAGGAATAGACATTCCAGAGGCAGAAATCAATCCAGAGGGGTGCCTACAGAGGACGACAGTGGCAAGGTAATAACAGAGGCACAGACACAGCCACTACCACTACAACAGCACAATCACAGTGACTTGATTCTAACTCCGCCTACCAGGGAACAAATAGCAGCACCATTAGGCGGAAAATTAACCTTATTTTCGAAGAACTGGCACTATATCACAAAAGACAAGTGGATTTTGCAAACCATAGACCAAGGTTACCGGTTCCACTTCCACACTTTACCAGTCAAGAGGAATGCCAAACCTGCCTCCAAATCAAAAAACAGAAGCTCTACAGCAGATAATGCAATTAACAAAGATGAGAGCTGTGGAAAGAGTACCAATAACAGAACAAGGCAAAGGATTCTACTCCAGACTATTCCTAGTTCCAAGAAAGGAAAAAAGTTGGAGACCTATTCTCGACCTGTCCACCTTAAATACATACATCATTGTCCCAAAATTCAAAATGCTGACCCTACAGCAACTTCTTCCCATGCTGGGCAAGGAGTGTTGGCTGGTAACTCTAGATCTCAAGGAGGCATACCTGCACGTCCCCATTCAACCAATTTGCAGAAGATACCTCAGATTTCTTGCAGGATCAGAGCACTATCAATTCTCAGCATTGCCCTTTGGCTTATCTACTGCACCCAGAGTATTCACAAAATGCCTGGCATCAGTAATCGCCCACTGCAGACTACAGGGAATCCAAATTTACCCATACCTGGACGACTGCCTGCTACAAGGGGACAACAAAAGCAAGCTGACAACAGATTTACAAAGGGTCATTTACTTGCTACAAGCACTGGGATACACAGTCAATTTACAAAAGTCAAGGCTGATACCATCCCAAACAAGGACATTCTTGGGCGCGGAATTGGACACAGTAAAACAAATGGCATTCCTAACTGCAGAAAAACAAATAGAACTCCCTCTTTACTTCTTGGCACTAACAAGACAGAACAAGCTAACAGCAAGAAAAGTTCTGCAGGCCTTGGGCTTCATGGCATCATGCATAATCTTGGTTCCACATGCCAGACTACATATGAGAAAACTACAGTGGTACCTAAAGAATTTATGGTCCCAACACAGGCACAGCCTAGAAGCAGAAATTCCACTAATCCCATGCCTAAAACAGGAGTTCCTATGGTGGGCTCAAGCATGCCAGTCAAACCCAGGCCTACCCTTTCACAACTATCAAGCAAGCCAAACCATCACAACAGACACCTCAGACCTAGGATGGGGGGCTCACATGCTGGACAAATGCGTACAAGGTTTGTGGACGCAGGACCAGCTTCACCTGCACATCAACCTAAAAGAAATGCTGGCAGTAAAACTGGCAATCCAAAAATTCAGACCATTTCTCAAAGAAGGCCATTTGATGATAAGGACAGACAACACCACAGTCATGTGGTACATCAACAAACAGGGAGGCACTCATTCATACCCCCTATGCAGAATGACTTTGGACCTTTGGAACCTGGCACTCAGCTACAACATCCAGTTACAGGCAATATTTGTACCGGGAAAGGAGAATACTCTAGCAGACATGTTAAGCAGAACCACCTCGGATGCTCACGAATGGATGCTACACCCGGACATCTTCAAGACCATCTCAAAGAAATGGGGAATGCCACAGATAGATCTATTCACTTCCCCTCTCAATCACCAGCTCAAAAAATTCTGCACAAGGACTTTCCACCCACTTGCATGGAAAGTGAATTCGCTCTCCTTCAGCTGGAAAGGTCTGACAGCATATGCATTCCCACCTCTTCCCTTGATACACAAGGTATTACTAAAAATCAAGGAGGAACATCCAAGGATAATCCTGATAGCTCCAAACTGGCCAAGACAACACTGGTACCCCATTGCTGAGGAGCATGTCTCGGGACAAAATGTGGTCAATACCCCTGATGCCTTTGATGTTAACTCAGAACAACTACAGCATCATGCATCCAAACCTAAAAACGTTGCAACTGACTTCATGGAACATCACATAGCAGCAACTAATCCAGAACTTTCCCAAAGGGTTAAAGACATTATCCTTGAAGCCCGCAGACCTTCAACAAGAAGGAACTATGCAGGAAAATGGAAAAGGTTTGTCATTTGGAGTGCTGAAAGAGGAAAAGATGTGTCGAATATAGATATTGCTAACATTCTGGAGTATTTGGCAGAGCTTCTACATACAGGCCTGTCCTATTCCTCCATCAAGATACATGCATCAGCTATTTCAGCAGAATACAGCTTTGATCCACCTGTCTTTTCACATCCTTTACTCAGGCAGTTCCTCAGAGGGATCAAGAATGTAAAACCTCCTAGGAAACCACCATTGCCAGCTTGGGATTTGAACTTTGTGCTAGAAAAGTTGACACTCGCACCTTTTGAACCAGCAGCAACAGCAGACCTACAGCATCTATCGTGGAAAACTGCTTTCCTACTGGCAATAACCTCAGCAAGGAGGGTTTCTGAACTTCAGGCCCTAATGGCAGTACAACCCTTCCTAATCTTCCACCAAGATAGAGTGTCCATGAGGACTAATCCTACATTTATGCCTAAGGTGATATCCAGAGTGTCTTTAAACCAGGCAATCCACCTACCTACCTTCTTCCACAACCCACAAAACAGAGGGGAAAGAATGCTGCATACCTTGGATGTACATAGACAGCTACGCTACTACCTGGACAGAACAAAAAGTAACAGAAAAACTGACCAGCTTTTTGTAGCCTATGCAACAGGAAGGGAAGGAAAAGCTATTTCCAAACAGACAATCTCCAAATGGATAGGAAATTGCATACGATTCTGTTACTCCTTCCATGGAAAACCAATTCAACAGAACATAAGGCCTCATTCTACAAGGGCAACAGCCACTACCACAGCCTTCTTACGAGGAGTGGCAACCAAGGACATTATTGAGGCGGCTACTTGGACCTCCGTGCATACATTTGCCAAGCATTATAATTTACCTCTGTATTCCAGATCCCGAGCAGGGTTTGCCACTGCTGTACTGCAAGGGATCCTAACCACACCATAATCTATTCTTCCTCCTCCCCTAGTTGGCTATGGTATTCTACCCAGTTGTTATGACTGCAGATGCATCCATGAAGGACATAGTACAGTTTTGTACCTACCATAAATGTAGATGTCCGAACTGGATAGCATCTGCAGTCAGGATTACCCTCCCTCCTTTCCTCTGTGGTACTCCTAGGGTATTTACCCTCCTAATAGCTAGCTGGGGGGGGGAGTCTCTTATGGTGTATTTGTTTGTATATATGTACATACATGCTTATTTTTGTGTTTGCCTTCTATCTTTTGGAAACATTGGCATTTACCCAAAATTTAGCCTTCCAAGAGGGCAACTGGCATCTGGGGCAAGAAACACTGAGGAAAATGGCGTTGGCTGATGCCTTTATACCCGAAGACCAGCAGAGATGACGTCGGGTGAAGTGCGACATCAGCGAGCGGACCCGGACTTTGGAATCCGGCCGACCGAAGGGCTGCCTGAAGACAGGACAACCCAGTTGTTATGACTGCAGATGCTATCCAGTTCGGACATCTACATTTATGGTAGGTACAAAACTGTACTTTCCTCCCCTACTTAGGAGCTATACACAGATGCTTCTGATCACAGTTAGGGAGCATCCTCCAACAACCTTGAACATCAGAAATAAGTACTCTTATAAGTAAGCACTAATAAACTAAAGCACTACATCCCCTTATACACCCTCTTATACTCCATTTAAGTACTTGGCTCCCTATTGGTCCTTTTTGATCAGTCAAAAAGTAGTTCCATATACTATTCTGGCATGTCCAAAAGTCAGTTTTGGGTTTACTCTCCAGTCCAGCTGGTGAATCTGGGAATCTTGAGGCAATGTTACAACTGCCTTATGTACACAGACCATCCTCTCCTCCTCCCAACAAGCTCAAATATATGTGAGAGATGCAACTATATAGCCAAACTGGAGGCTGAGCTCTCTCAACCCGGTACTGGCGCAGTCAGTCAGGAGGAGAAGGTAACCACACACACCACAAATCCAGTCTCACATAGACCTATCGCAACAGCAAACCAAACACATAAACATACTCAGAGGCTCTAAATAAAAATCTGCCCAAGCAGCAGAGACCTCCAAAGCAGACATCCAAGCAACCGCTACCCCACAACAATACCCACGTATCACATAGTTCACAAAGTGAGTGTGCCACACAGTCACAGCCCTTAAGGCTAAACAACACACCTAATACACTTGTAATAGGTGACTCTATTGTGAGACACACTGACGTCCCACTCACCAGGCTGAACAAGGAGAAGGTCACTGTAAGCTGCCTGTCGGGTGCCAGGATCTGCCACATAACACAAGCACTCAGGTCACTCCAAAGCAAGTACAAATATGACTCTGTCATTGTCCATGCTGGTGTGAATGACCTGAGACGTACCTCCCTGGACTACATGAAAAGAGACATAGAGGAACTCTCTGATCATGTAGCCCAGGTCGGTATGACCCTGACCTTGAGTAGCATCTTACCCTCATCAAGAATAATGCCACAGTATAAAGACAACATGATCAATTTTAACAATTGGCTAAAGTATTGGTGTCATTCAAAGGGGATCCAGTGTCTGTCAGCCTGGGATGACATGCTCGACAAGCCACGTTACTTCACTAGGGACAGCTTGCACCTGTCACCCCTGGGCTTTTGAATATTGGTTAAGGCTCTTGCCACCCCCATAGTGCCTTTTTTAGGCAAGGCTCAAAAGACAAACCCACCTCCATAGACAACACAAGGAAAAAGAAATTAAGGGTAATGCTGCTCAATGCCAGAAGTCTAAACCTCAAGATGCACGCACTCAAGGCTCTCCTCAGTATGGAGAATATCAATATCTGTGCAGTAACAGAAACCTGGTTCAAGGCTCCCTAGAGCACCCCAGCAGTACCAGGTTATACCTCATACCATGCTTTTCGGCCCCAAAACTCGGACCGAACTACAAAAGGAGAGGGAGTATCCATATTCATCAAAGATACCCACACCTCCAGGTTAGTGGCACTGCACGAAGCATCGGAGACCATCCATGTGCAACTAACAGTGGGCAAAACTGCCTTTCAGTTTGTAGCCTACTACAGACCACCCTCCCAAACTCAGGAACCCCACTCGGCTTTCTTGAGAACACTGGAGAATATGAAGGTCTCTCCAAACACCATCATATTGGGTGACTTCAACTACCCAAACATAGACTGGGAGCACTACTCAAGCCCCAACACCCTCGCCCAACGGTTCCTAGAATTTATAAACTCAAATGCTATGGAACAACTGGTCACCACTCCCACAAGAGGGGAAAACATATTGGACCTAATCATCACCAACATGGGGACTCTATGTTCCATACCAGAGGTATACCCCTCATTGGTAAGATCTGAACATAAATGAATCTCACTGGACATCCATATCCCGTCCCCACTGCCAGCCAAGGAAACCACAGTGAAGAACTTCTCAAAACTGAGGTGGAATCCTTCAAATCCCCCCGGGCCAGTGGAAAATCAGGCCCAAACCGCAGAATCCTTTACAAACGCATTCTAGGGACACCTACAGGAATGCATGGATCATGCTATCCCAAATAAAACCAAGACTCACTCCTCCAAAGGCAGGAGACCTGTCTGGTGGACCCCAGCCATACATAAGCTATACAACAGAAGGAGGAAGCTACTACATGATAGAGCAAAATCCCAAAAAGGGAAGGCATCTCTGATCAGTACTAGCAAGAAACTACGATCCCTCATAAAATCATCTAAGGCCAGTTTCAAAAGAAAAATTACACAAGATGCTAAAGATAATCATGAGGCCTTCTTTAGTTATGTCAGGAACCTGGGTGACAACTCCCAGATATGCTCTGAGTTAGTGCAAAATGACAAAAAATACACTGAACCCACAGACATTGCCGGCATCCTGGCAGACAGGTTCAGTGCAAACTTCTTCCACCCTTCCCCCCCAAAAGAGCAAATGTCTATCCCAACAGAGTGTAGCCTCCCTGACATCACAGATGCACAGGTGAGAGCTGCCCTCTCCAAAGCAAAAAACACAGCATCAATGGGACCGGACGGTGTCCCGGGCTGCATCTTACACGAGCTCCAAGAAGAACTGAACCCTCACATAAAGTCACTGTTCAATCTCAGCCTTACTACAGGATATGTACCCAAGGAATGGCGTACAGCAACAGTGGTCCCACTCCACAAAGGTGGTGCCACAACGGACCCCAGAAACTATCACCCTATAAGCCTGACTAGCCTGGTCTGAAAAGCTTTGGAGCGTATCATCATGGAACTCATAAACAAAGACATTGGGAACCTCCAAACACTGGATCCTACCCAATTCGGCTTTGTTAAGGGCAGATCTTGCCTCTTGAACCTGGTCAACTTCTTTGAAACAGTCACCAAGGCCATAGATGAAGGGAAGGGAGTCCACACAGCCTACCTGGACCTCGCAAAAGCCTTCGACACAATACCCCACTCGGGCATCATAAATGAGCTCACCAGCTTAAATATCAACCCCTATGTCACAAGATGGGTTGCAAACTGGCTCAGGGATAGAACCCACATGGTCAGAATTGCAGTTGCCATGTCAGACTCTAAACCAGTTACAAGTGGTGTCCCACAAGGCTCAGTCCTTGGACCTCTCTTGTTCGGTATATATTTCTCTGAGGTACAGGCTAACACGGGAGGACTATGGCTGACCAAGTTCGCAGATGACTGCAAACTGGGTGCCATAATCAACGCGCCGACTGAAACAAGCATCCTCCAAAAGGGTCTCACAGAGATGGATAACTGGTGCCAGAGCCATGGCCTAAAGCTAAATGCCAAAAAGTGCATAGTCATCCCCTTTGGGAAAAACAAAGTGCCCACAAATTACCACATAGGTGGTAATCCATTAATCTGGAAGAAGTAATTAGGGATTTGGGGACCCAAGTAGATAGCAATCTCTCCTTTGACAATCATGTTGCCAAAGTGGTTAGAAAGACCTTCTATATAGCCCACCTTATCACAAAAGGGTTCACATCTAGATCAAGAGAAGTCATTGTGTCCCTCTACTCAACACTCATCAGGCCCATAATTGAATACAATGCCCCATTTGGGATGTACCTTACCCGACACCTGCAGCAACTGGAAAGAACCCAAAAGTACCTCACCAAGTGGATCAAGGGACTCAAACAGATGCCCTACGCAGTTAGGCTAAAGAAACTCCAGCTCTACTCAGTTGCTTATCGCCTCCTCAGAGGCGATTTGTGCCTGACGTTTAAAGCCATGTCCAAACCAGAATTAATGGACATGCTCCACCTCAGGAAATCCAAATCCCTTAGAGCTACATGCTCCAGGGACTTAAACCTCAGCACAGAAATAAATAGAACATGCTGGAGGGACAGATTCATATCCCAGAGACTCCCCTCACTCTTGAACAAAATCCCAATCCATGTTAGGCAGAGCCCCTCAATGACCCTCTTCAAGAGAAATCTTGATGAGTGGATGGGAGATCATAGGTTTACCCCTGGGATCTCTTCTGTGTCCCTACTAGACAGAGGCACAGTAAACTAACCTTAAAAGGGCTATCTTCTGTGACCTACTATACAGAGGCACAGTCAACTAATCTAAAAGAGTGGTGAAAGCCAAACACACACTGGCTAGGCTTATAAATGCCCTAGGGCAGATAGTCTAGTATCAACCTATGAACCTAAAAGTGCAGGGTCTTTGATCCCATCAGAACCTAACAGACCATATCAATATCAACAAGATGAATTTTTGCAAGGTGTTCGTCATATTCAGATTGCATGAAAGCCTATTCCTCCTTCTTGGGATCTTAGTTTTTTTCTTATAAAATTGGCCTAGTCCCTTTTGAGCCTACAGTTTTAACTTCATGTAGTGTTACTTCAGCCGAGGAAGTCTTTAAACTTCAAAAACTCTCGTGGCAGTTCTACCTTTTTGGTTCTTCACAGGGTTGTGGTGTCTTTTCATATCAATCCTCCTTGTATGCCTAAGGTGATTAATGATTTGTCCTTGAATCAGTCCATTTAACTTTCTTCTTTTTTCCCTTCTCTACAGAATCCTGGTGAGAGTGTTCTCCACAGCTTGACTTTACATAGACAGCAGACTATCTCCTCCTGGATTATTAAGGCCATTTTGTTTTGCTATTCTTTTCATGGCGAGCAGCATTCCTCTTCTGCTTGTGCCACAAGGGCAGTGGCACCTTTTTGTGCTTTTTTAAGGGTCTGGATACTAGATCTATCTTGGAAGCTGCTACATCATCTTTTGTTCACACTTTCTTCAAACATTAAAAGTTGGATATCATTTCTGGGACCTGGTCAGATTTTAATAGGGCCATTCTTCGTGGAATTTTGGAGGGTTATTCTATGACTTCCTCCTCCTATACTTTACAGTAGCTTTTATACTCTCCCAATAGTAACGAATACTGCAGTGGTGATTACGACGGGCATAGTACAGTTTTGTAAGTAGCTTTTATACTCTCCCAATAGTAACGAATACTGCAATGGTGATTACGACGGGCATAGTACAGTTTTGTAAGGTCATACTATAACAGTGAATGTTCTGCTTCTCATTGTTGCACTATTCTGTCCTTGTCTCCTACCCCCGGTTACTTTCTTTTGCTTTCCTTCTTGCCCAGGGTTCTTTATTACACCCTTTTCTCCTTCTTCCCTTCCTGGATGTACATGTTATTGCTTTTCTCCGGACTTGCTCTGTTTTTTTTTCTGGGGCACTTCAGTTCTGAGGACTAGGCACTCATACATCACATGTCTATCTTATGTCTTACTTGTAGGACATACATCTGACATACGGTGCCTAGATGATGTAAAGAGTTTGGTATGCTGGCTGGACATTTGGCTATCCTCGGCAGGGTATCCCAAGAGTCAATAATTCTGCAACAGTGAGAAGTAGGACATCTACTGCCATGGTATGATCTTACACAACTGTACTTTCCGTCATCTACTGTCACTTTCTCATGTGGCACTTACTCTGATCATGTCACCTTAGAAATCCAAAAGGATATGGCCTGGTTGACTAGTGTCAAACCCAATTTCCTGGCATGAAAGGAAACAAAAGCTGCTAAGATTTCCTGATATGTTTTGTCTTCTCCAAGTCATATCTGAGGTGTCTGTGTAAATTCAAGGTGTGGAGAACCCTCTCACTAGGATTCTGTAGAGA
This sequence comes from Protopterus annectens, assembly GCF_019279795.1. Lineage (NCBI taxonomy): Eukaryota > Metazoa > Chordata > Ceratodontiformes > Protopteridae > Protopterus > Protopterus annectens. The sequence goes on from NC_056737.1 coordinate 582,405,932, forward strand.
AGAGAAAAAAAGAAGAAAGGTGAATGGACTGATTCAAGGATAAATCATTAACCACCATCTTCCATTTAGACCATCATGCTGCCTAGACTTTTGACTTTGCTGAAAACATTTTTGATTACAATACATTTTTTTCCTAATTTTAGGTATCACTATCCCCATTTCTCCCTGTTCTTTTTGTTTCATCTTTTAACCTGACTTCTCAGAACAGGTAGTACATCTGAGACTAACACTCTGTCCCCTAAGCTCCAGCACAAGTTTACAACTCTTACATTTTTATATATTGCTACTTGTGTTGTCCCCTTTAATAGGCCTTTTTCTTCAACATAAACTGCTATACATGGGCCTTGCCTTCTTTTATTACAAGGCTTTCATTGCTTGGCGTATTTTAACAGTAAATAATCTTAGAACTATTTCTAATTCAAAACCCCCTCCTCTAAAACCCCCACCAATATAATATTCCATTAACTGAGTATCCCACCAATAAGACCAGTTTATTGTTTATAGGCTAGGCTTACATTCCAGTTTGCTATTCTTTTGTACTCAACACATATTACACTGACCACCCATTGTGTTTGTTTTCTAACAAAATACTTCTGCTAATCTCCATGTACCTGGGTGGACGAGGTGGTGCAGCGGTTAGCGTTGTCACTTCACAGCAAGAGGCTCTCCGGTTCAATCCTCGGCCGGGTTGCCTTCTGTGCAGAGTCTGCATGTCCTCCCTGTGGTCGCATGGGTTTCCTCCCACATCCCAAAGACATGCTGTAGGTGGATTGGACACTCTAAATTGGCCCTAGGTGTGCATGCGTGTGCCTTCTGTGGAAGTCGGGTGCCGAGCTGGCAACTCAACACCGTAAAACTCCACTGCCAATCATAAGCGCACAGGTGATCCGCTGTGGCGACCCATAACCGTGAAAAGCCGAAAGAAGAAGACGACTCTCCATGTACCCATTTCCTTCTCACCATCCATGCTTTTATGTGACTAGCCAGCTCTAACCCTTCATCCTGTGTTCTCTTCCTTCTGTTTTCACTACGTCATACAACATGATTATGTTAACCTACTTCCTACTGACTGTTTTTTCAGTTACCCACATTTATGATTGCTACCACTTCCATATTGTTATCCTGCCTACTACTCATTTCACTGTTTTCCACTCCTCCTCCTCCTTGCCTGACCCTGTAGCGCCAGACTTCACTCTCCCTGTCCTACTGTCCTTAACCTTTCTTGCTCTCAGCTACTAGTCCTGTCTCCATTCCTCCTGCAGCTTTCCACCTAACTGGTCATCTTAATCACTGCAGTACAGCCAGTCTACCTCTTTCTATTATTAGGCACACCCCTTACTTTCCATCACTATCTAAACAAACAGTGCTGTACATTTAAACTAACATGCTCTTTCATCTTCTCCATCTCAGACTACTTTTATTCCCTTAGGGCATGGCTTCTGTCTTTTCTGCATTACATAAGCTGTGTTGAACTTCTTACACCAATGGCTGACCCATTCTTCCTCAATCCATAATTGACTTTTACCCTGTTCTTGCAGTCGTAGTTCTGCTTCAGTGGCATTTTGTCATCAATGTGACACCCTGCAAGTAGATGATCTGATGCACTGTCCTTCATGGTAGTATTACTTGCATCTTCATAAGACACGACAAGCTAACTTTAGCCTCACCAATTCTTTGTATATCAACTATACACAATGGATGTGCTTGTGATCCTCCCACCCAGTCTTTCCCTATGCCTACCCTCAGCAATGCATAAGCTATACTGGTATTAAAACATGACATATCATGAAAGTGCATCAGATATTTCATAATTTGTAATTAGCAATGTAAATTGTTTTCACTGGTGTGCATCCCATACATTAACTTTTGCTTCATTTGTTTCCTTCTACTATCACTTGTCATTCTAAAAACTGTTTTGTATCCCCATTGTAGTAAAGTATAAAGACACTATTCAATGCATATGGACAGGGCTTGTATTGTAGAGAAATAAACAATAAAGAGTGGGAGGGGACAACATTCAATTAACTTTTTATTGAATTTTTCAAATAGAAACAAAGGCAGAGATAGGTAATGATTTTAACTTTAGACAAGTATCTATGATGAAAAGGTAACAAAATACCTCTGGCACAGAGGGTAAAATAAAAAAAAATGCTTGAAAATGATAGCACTCCAGAGTCCCAAGACACCACACATTCAATATGAAGTCCCAGGTTACACTCAAAAGAACACTTATTAAACATACCCCAGTGGATCTCCAGATTAGGCTAAACTTGCACTTAACCATAGCATAATTCCCTATGAGAGCATGCACTTTCCTTTCCTCATATATCACTATTTAATTTCTCTCCCTTCAGTCTTGCCTTAAAAACAAATCTCCAGCTCTGTCCATCTGTCTTTTTCCTCTTACCTTCTGTTTTCTATAAAAACTCTCATGTCTTTTCAAATAGTATTTGCTTTTCATGATTTATTAAATACCAAACCTGTCTTCTTCTTTAAATAGTTTCCAGTCCTACATTTGGTATGTGGCACAGGAAAAAATTTGTATTAATAAAACAGTCAGGATTTTTCTTGTTCTAGCTTCATTATTTTCTCTTCCAATATATGGGATCTGTTCTACCCCCCCCCCCAAGTCACGTATAACTTTCCACATTGAGTTGATTGTACTAATGCCCTTTTTGTATGTGACTATTGTAAATATCATTTTCTTATGCTTATATGATGTTTTGTTTGTATGTAAAAAGTGATTAAATTGTGGACCTTTTCTCCACAGGTATCTACTTAAAAAGGGTTATAGCCCAGCATAGCCCAAACAATCAGGGACAAATCTCAACAGATTTGGGGACAGTTCCAGAATCAGGGATACTCAAGGGTACTTTTTAAATGTTAGTACTATTAACTTGAGACACTGATAGAATAAGAAGAGCACCTCACTGGTCCTCTTCAAGAGAAACCTTGATGAGTGTATGGGAAAATAGAAAATTCACCTCAGAGATCACTCCAGTGGCTCTACTCGACAGAGGCACTGGGAACTAAGGTCGGGTGGCACGATGCCAGGGTAATCTTATGACCTAGGCTTGTAAAGGCTCCAGGGCCTTTAGCCTAGTACACACCTGTGAACCTATGTGAATTAGTATACATTTTCTGAAGTAAAAAAAGTCTGTAACTCTAATTATTGTCATTGTTTATTGATTGTTATTCATCACCTTTTTTCCAAATGTCACCATTTTAGGAGGGATTATGACAGACAGATCTAAAATTTGAGTCAAATTCAGGGATGTCCCTGCAAATCAGAGACATTTGAGAGTTATGTAGTCTAGACATACTTTCCTGGTAAACAAATGTCAAGCAAACAATTGCTACATTTTTCTCTAGCCTTTCAAACATGTTAAGTACTTGGTTCTGACACTTCCCTGTGTTGTCCATGGAGGTAAGGATTAGGATTCAGATTACTGCAATGCAGCAACTTCATCTTGGAAGGTTTCCTCATTGTGGTCAGCCTTTTTAGTCCATAAACCAATTTCCCACTATAGTTTTCCCCAGACCGTGTCAATCATACAGAGAGCAATCTTGCTGAAGAAGCTGCATGCTAATTCAACAGTCCAGGGAGTGGCTAATGCTAATTAGCCATGTCATCTCCCCTAGAAATTGCAGTAGTATTGGATCAACTCAGCTGACAAATTTTGAGAATCACTCTGCTGAGTTAATATTTTTTTCTCAAAGATTCTCAAAGAGGAAAATGTGAACCCCATTTTTTGACAGCGATCAGACATTTGCTTCTGTAGGAGTAGTGATGGCTCATACCATGAATACAGGTAAGTAAAACAGAGCTGCAGAAATTTATGTTTGTCTGTGAGTGGATATGGGCCATGATTGATTGCAGCTGAATGGATGGATGAGTGAATATGTGTGTGTGTTCATGTGCTCATGACTATGGGTGTCTGAATGTGTACATGTATGACTGCATTTGTGTGTGTGTGCATGTGTGAACATATGAAGTCATGAAAATGTCTGTCTGAATGTGTACATGTTTGGTTGTGTGTATGTGTGTTAGTGTAGGAAAGTACCTATGCTTCTACAATGTGTTTGCTGGTTAGAGTCAGAAACATGGTAATTAGCTGCTAATAAGGTATTCCTACATGCAGCTTTTCGTTGTCTATGAATTGGAGATTCTTGCTATTGTGCTAATTGACTAACCCGTAGAAAACATTTATCTGCATTCCAAGAAAGACATTACATTGTACATATTCATTGCAATCAAAAGAACAATCTGTCTTTTCTTGAACAGAAAAATGTGTACAGCTTGGATCACCCTTCCATCAAGTTAATATACCTACTGCAGTGTTATTGCCTCTTAGGCTGCAAGGCTGTTCTTCCATTAGCAGGGCTTAGATTCACTAGTGCAACAAACAGACATAGAGATCTTGTATAACTCCTTTCAGGAGTAATATGTGAGGACATAATAATTACGCTGAAGTATAAGTACTGTAATTTTTGTTCTGTAAGTGGAGGCCGAGGCTAATAAACATCTTAAAAGCAATATTTCCAAAAGTAATTTTAAGCATAACTCCTTTTAACTTTATTTCTATAGAAATGTTGCTAGTTTATTGTATTTTACAGTTGTACTTGCTAAAGCTTTGCTATTCCCTGAATACATATTTTTTAAATGATCCAGAGTAAATCAGATCAGGTTAGAAGGTAACAGGTAAGCAACATTAGTTTGATCAACCTGACTGATTATTTTTGAGAACTGCCATTTTTTTTAGAAAATCAAGTGAAATATGTATAGTAGGTATAGTTCCTCATCTAATTCTCAGATATTGTACAAATGTAGAAATTGTCTGAAGTCATTATGTTCTAAGCACACATAATAAGCAGTTATTCATAAAATTAATATTATACAAACAAATAATAATTAACCAGGTAGGCCCAATGTTCACACAGTCCCTTTTCAGGAATGACCCAGGAGCAATGCCTGGTTAAGTGACTTTCTGAAAATCACAAAGCAGGCAAATGAGGGCTGACAGAATCAAACCCTGTACCACAGGAATTACAGCCCACAGACTTAACCCCCTGTGCCAACTGCCATCAGACACTTTCAAAAATATAGCACTACTTATTCACTTAATCACTTAATTTTTTTCCAAGAAAAAAAAATATTTTTTTAATGGTAACCATACAGTATCTCAATGTTAAACATAAAGTGTTGACTGAGTTAAATAAGGGAATGTTTAGATATAGAATGTTAATGGCTACTTTCTGTGTCACAGTTGCACACAAACTGTTTACAGTCCATCCATCCACAACCTCTTTTCCCATTTTTACACATGGATGGATGTTAGTTCAACAGTGATATTCATCTAGAGCCAAGGTTTAAACCTCCAGGTGGTTAGTGGGAGTGCGGAGGACATAGTCCCCAATGTCTGGAGGTTGCAGGGGATGTGAAACACCAGCAAAAAAGAAAAAAAGTAAGAGTTGTTCTTATTTGATAAGTTTGTTTTTCACTTAAATAGATTTTAAGTAAAATGCTGTATTTTCAGTTACTGTGAACCCCAGGGGGATTGTAAGGCATGTGTCTGAAATCGACCTTGAGTTAGTCACACTTTGGCAGTAAGTGTGGGAATAAGGATAGCTATAAATTTGTGGTTTGTATGAAAGAAGCAGTGAGCAAGCCCAAACAGAAAGCATTAGTTTTCCCTATATGATTAGTATAATTCATTTTTTTCCTTCACTTTTATGACTCTCCGCATTTATTTTCTGTGACTTTTCTTCATTTTATTTTGTACTTTCCCCTTAGCTGTTTGCTAAGATATACATATATATATATATATATATACATATACATATATATATATATATATATATATATATATATATATATATATATATATATATACATGTATGTATGTGTATAAATGTATGTGTAATGAGCAGTGATGCAAGTTAGGCAGGAAATTGTGGTCTGCTGTCTTTTCTGTTCTTGCTACTGATGTGAGTTTGACTGAATAAAGCTATTGGAGAAGACTTGGTGCTGGAAATATATATTTTTGTTTGATAAATCTATTTACCTGTATCTATCTATATGTCTGTATCCATCTGTCAATGGCTATATATATATATATATATATATATATATGTTGATAGGCAGATATTCAAACACATGCTAGTATTTGAGCATTTGTAAGATGTGCACAGAAGCTGTCAAAAAAGTACTGCAGTAAATGAAGCTTAGAAAGTGTCCTGGATTGGTTGTAAATGGGGCCAGAAGTCAGAGGCAGTCCAGTTGGGTATTATTGGCATCACTAAAAGCATCTTGTTCTAGAGGTGTCAGATAAGGCGCTATGAGGTGATACGTCTGTAATGTGCAGCTGATGAGTTGACTCGGGTACACTGTCATCCATGCAGAAATTTTATAACTCTATTTCTCATATTCGTGAATGTCTCAGGTCACCAACCTTGAGACAGGATTCAATTTATGCTTTGCTAACCTTTTTGACACGAACCATTTCTGAAAGTTTTCATGCAGAAGCTGTCATGGAGAGGAACAGCACTGTAAGTCATAAATATTGTATGTTGTTCATGAGCACAGTGGTAGCTTCTCCCCTGAATCATTTCCACTGTAATGTAATGATCAGGGGTACAAATAAACTTAACTGAAATTCTCGTCACATAGGAGTGTTACTCACTGAGATGTAGTTTAAATAAGTTACACTTCAGAGAATATTATGGCGCACTATTGTTTTCATGTCAGACACTGAAACACCTCACTTCTGCTTGTTCCTTATAATGCTATTGAATTGATGACATCTGGAAGTCTCTATGCTTTTCTAAACTGTGCACTTAATACATTGTTTTCACTTGGGAAGGTATTTGACCTTTTATTTAGAAAGGTTTTATTATCTGCATTATATTTTCGGTGTGTATATGATGGCAGTGCTAGCAGTTTCATATCTGTGTTTAAATTAACATTCAAATGGCAAATATGTGTCGGATTATCAAATATATGGTTCTTTTGCAGATGTATTATTTTAACTAGGGTGTATGTTACATTAAATTCACTTCTCATTTATTAATCCCCTTCATGAAGAAGGTGTGTTTACAATACAGGAATATGCTGATGTAGTGTAATTTGATGATGAATGTAATTAACACTGCTGTGCTTTCTTTCAGCTTTAAAGAAAGGGAGATTTTGGATTACACCCGACCCTTACCACAAAGATGACAACATTCAGATTGGACGTGAAGTGAAAATTTCTTGCCAAGTTGAAGCTGTACCTTCTGAAGAGCTTGTATTCATCTGGTTCAAGAATGGACGCCCATTAAAAACCTCTGAGAGAATGGTTATCACACAGACAGATCCTGATGTTTCTCCAGGGACCACAAACCTAGATATAATTGATCTGAAGTTTACAGACTTTGGCACATATACCTGTGTAGCATCTTTAAAAGGAGGAGGCATATCTGATGTCAGCATTGATGTTAATATCTCTACCAGTACAGGTAAGCAGTGCCTCTACACGGTAGTAGGCCGTTAAAGTTCTTAACCCATGTTTTACACTTTTGCATTGAGATGATCATTTGATTGAATGTTTTAAAAATCTATAGGCATTACATTTCATTCTCTGTCATCTGTAATCTTCTTCCTTCTCTTTCCGGCTGCACACTAGACATGTTCTGAGGAATATATTTCCAAAATTAAGATCTCTGTTTTCTTTATATCATTGTCTCCTATTTCCCTTCTCAGGATATATTAAACCTGTCTTGTCCGGTCTTTTACAGTTTGGGACATGCTTGAGTTTGTTTCTGCCATGCTACTTTCTGAAATCCTTCCCAAAATACACAGTACTGATTTTTGGATGTCAGGGTGTAGTTATGCAGTCAGTGAGTATGTGCTTACCTGCAATGAATGGAGTCTTTAGCGCTGTTTATATTCTATAGCCATTGAAAGGCAACAATGCACAAGTTATGTTTATTTAAGAATACTTTGTTAGAAAAGTAATCCTTTCGGATGAAATAAGAAACCCTTTTTCATTTGAAACTTGAAAATGATTATTTGTCCTGACATAGTGTACATAATTTAAAAAAAAAATTTTATATATATATATATATATATATATATATATATATATATATATATATGTATGTATATATGTATGTATATATATTTACATTCACAGGTGCATGAAATAATGATTAAGTGACAAGACAATATAGAGAAACTAAACAAATAGGTCAGCACTGTTAGGGAGAAGAAAATTAGACTTTAATCAAAAGTCAAAACACAGCCCATAGACCGGTTTCGGCCCTAAGCCTTTGTCAGTGTAAATTCAGACTGTGAAACAAAACCCTTATTTATAGGTTAACATAATCAAATATAACCAGTCATCATAGCTTTATTACAAATATTCATTTAAGCCAGGCGGAAACAAAACCCCTAGTCTGACAATCCATGCTTTTTCTTTTCTGTTTAAAATACTATACCAGCCAGTTTTACAACTTCTGTTACCCCAGACCCTATCAATAATAATGAAATGGAATTGAGTAGAAGAGTGTTTTAAGGTGTGCTTTTATAATGCATTGTTACAATTTTTATTTGTGATGTTACTAAAATGTTCAGACATACGAAATTTGATGGGTCTGGAAGTTTGTCCTACATAAAAAGCTGAACAAATGCATAACACTAAATAAATAACCCAATCTGTGCTGCAATTACCAAATATATTACTATTAAATAAATGCTGTGTATTTTTAGATGTAAACTCTTTTGTCTGAATCATATATTGACAAAAAGAACAGTGTCCACAAGGAAAACAACCAACCATTTTATTACCCTTAAGTGTGACCTGTGTAGAATCTGGAATTTGTATATTACACTTATAGTGGTTGAAATATCCACTCATAGTTTTTCCTTTTCTAAAAGAAAAATGGCACTTATTTTCCAAAAGCAAGTTTAACCATTCATCAGATAGAATAATATCCCAATGGTTTTGTACTGCATCCATAAAATCAGATGTATTCCTGCCAACACTGATTATAAACCTAATGGGACAATGTACGTGGGGATCATGATTTTTGTATTTCAACAAATCATTCCTATCCATTCTTTTAACCTGACTACTGATTTGAAAAAGCTGTGATTTATTATATCCATGTTGGGCAAACCTCCTTGTAAGTTCTTTGTCTTGATTGTAAAAATCTTCCTCACTAGAACAGATTCTTCGAATTCTCATGTGGTTGGGAGGGTGGCCTAATGGTTAAGGTGTTTGCCTTACAAACACAAAGTGCAGGGTTTGAGTCTCAAAAGGGATAATTGGCTAGGCTTAAAATAGCTGGCAACGGCAGTTAGCTTAGTACTAATCTATGATACTATGTACTGGGACTTGGGGATATTACAAATGATATGTGGTGGATGACAACTGGTTGCATGCAACAAAGTGTTGGAATAAAAAGGTTTATAAGACAGTATAGAGAAACAAGTGTTATAGTGTACAAGTTCAACCCATGTTATATGAGGCAAGGCAAAAAAATATATATCAGTTTTATAATATAAACACTCAAAGAAAAGGACATTGTATATTGAACAATATAAGGAGAAACTGTTTGTAAATCTTAATAAATTATACACAGTCTTCTAAAACTTCCATCTTAAGTGGATTTCATTGCATTACATAGTGTTGAAAGCTGAAGCAAGCACTTTTCTCTTGTATGCCTTTTTGTTTTATGTGTCATTCATGTCTTTTATTTGCTCCTACTGTGCCCCTTCTCTTAACCCATTGTTTGTTCTTAGGGTCCACTGAATATTGAGATAACCTCCTTTGTTCCATGTATCCATTATTCCTGTCAAAATAATGTATATTCTAATATACCAGTCAAATGTTATACTCTTAACTTATAACTGGTTATATGAGCTGGTCCAAGGAACCTTTTTCATTCATGATCTCCATATTAAAGAAGTACAGAATCAAAGAGCAATTCAAGCACAGTGAACAGTCGATATCAGAAAAAGGAACATAAGCATCTGTGGCAAGCTAGTAATAAAAATCTGTAATATTTTACAAAATAAGTAGGAAAGGTTAAACTGTGTATTGTGGAGGTAAATAAGAGAATTGAAGATTATGCATGTATGTCTTCATGTAGTTGTATCCATTGATTAGTTTCACCAGACTGAGCTATATCACTGATGCTGATGAAGTAAGAAAAGCTCCTGGTATTAAAAATACAGCAAGAAATAATCTTTGTAAGCCCTAGGATAAGCGCTAGTGTCTTTCAGAGCATAAAGGGTATCAAACATGTTGGTTGTTGGTGCTTTCAGAGGAAGGGTTTTCCTGCAGATGTTTAAAAAGATTATTCTAAGTGGAGTATCAATCAGCCTCAGGTGTATGGGTTAGTGGGCACTTAGTATACAACTCAGTAGTCCCTTGGGAGCCCTGATGAAATGATCAATATACACCACCAATTCAAAGTTCCTTCTTTGGCTCTTAAGAGCAAAGGATCCCAAAGCTGAGTATTGGAATCTTTAACACTCACAGTTCTGAACAGGCTTTCCTTGTCAGAATCCTGTGCCAACTTAATAAAGCTGCCATCTAAAGTCTGTAAATGTCCCACACACTGCTCTGCAAGACGCATCTGTTGCTCTTATCAACAACTGTTATTATGAAGTTTAGATGGTGGTTATTTACTGAAGTTTTGATGACCTCACTCAGTCCAGATCAGAACGCATGCCATAAACCACATGGCCAACAGTCTTAAGAGCAACTTCAGTATGATTAGGTCCTTCAGTTATCTCTGGGGGACAACATCTGCGTACTGTTCCTCCTAATTCTATTCTTTAAGCCAGCAGCCTTATTCCAGGGAATTGCACATCTTTCTCCAACTCTTAAATCCATAACCCCGAACTGGAGATGAGTGCATGATGTATGTCCACAGATACTCTTAGCTGAGAGGTCAGCACCTGTAGCTCTCACATCATCATCAGCTGCACCAAATGGGCCTCTATGCTTGCCTTAGTTTCCTCAGTAACAAATCTCAGTATGCCCATCATTCTTGCTAGAATGACTTTGATCTTCTCAGTGTTCATCATATCGTTTGCAAGGCTAGAGCTAAGAAGTAACAGCCCAATCCATCACAGTAGAAACTTAACACTTTAATAGGAAGAGCAAGGAGGCAGTGCATGGGGTATTGGCTATCAAGAATGGAAGTATTCTTCTGCAAAACACCCCTATTTTGTGCTGCAAAAGGCATATTGTTGAGGAACCAAGACAATCATGTGGGTTATGCCTTTGTCTTTCAGAGTGCTGGGCAAGTACCTCATCTAGCTAAAAGCCACATCTGCATTCCTTTAAGTAAAGTTAATGGATCAGGGATAGCAAGAAAGTATAGCTGGTACAGACTTTAGCATCAGATCCAAAGAACCGCAAGTACGGCAGGTGCAAAGGCCAAAACAAATGTAACTCAAAAGCAAAAAACGGCCAGCACCAAATAGTGAAACATGGTAGAGTTTATTGTGACAACTCCATCATAGTAATGTGTGTAGACAGTACAAAACTGAAATCAGACTGGTCTGATTTCAGTTTTGTAGTGTGTACGCACAATAAACTCTGTTATGTTTCATTATTTGGTGCTGGCTGTTTTTTTGCTTTTGACAGACTTTAGCTTGCCAGACTATAATAAGCTAATTAAGTAATGCAAATATATATTCAATGAATTCTGAGGGCTCTGACTTAGCAACCAAACTCAGAGGGTAGTAGTGTATGGGTTTATATATCAGATGGTAATATTGCTTAAAAGAACATTAGTGGTGGATCAAGATATTTTAAATAATTCTATAAATGTTTCTACAGAAAGGTATAAAGGTGAAGTGTGTTTATTTATTCATTCATACATACATACATACTTACATAAAACAAACATCACTGACATTATTACTCCAGAATAAACAAGTTTATTTTTTTTTATTTTTATGCAACTTAATGAATATTAAAGCAAATCCATCTAAACCAAAATATCAATCAAAAATGTATTTTTAACAGTGAATGCTGTATAAAACTGATGCTACAGATTAACACTAGGAAGTAAAGTAGTGAAAAAAAGTAACAATTTTTGGTATAAATCTCAACAATCAATGAACTCAGATCTGGATACCAGATGAATCTCCAAATGATGAACTCATCCAGTTCCCTTTTACCGAAGAATTCAAGTGCTTTTGTGAAATAACCAGAATATAAACTCGACTTTAAATGCTACAGAAATTATTTTATAGGTTGTTGCATTTCTTGTAATGACTTTCTACTTGTGTTTTTTTTTTTTCTTCTTGTAATCAGATTAACCTTCAATACATAGAGTATGTTTAAATAACTATCCAGAAGCATTGTAATGCAAAAAGTTTTATTCAAGGTCAGTTATTATTCGGGTTACCATTTCAGCAGTAAACAACGTCACCACTGTCTTTTTATGTCTATTTATAGTACATATTTCTAACCTCTACTAAACACCCTTCACATTTTCCCTTTCAGTTTTTCATTTTGAGACAGAATTTATATTGCTAAATTAATTTCTGCCTGTGTTTTACTGACCAATTTCTGTCCTTTTCTCTCTGGCATAGAGGTTATGGATCATCCTATTTTCCACAAGGGTAAATACTTTGTTGCATGCGGAGTACAAGAATGGTTTGAACCAGTCACCCTGATATCAGTATTGAAGAGTGTCTAGACAGTGCAGTTCTAATAAATGTGTGAATCACAGATGGAAAAGGACTGTCTGACAGTTGCTATGGCAACAAAAATTCATTCATTAAATAACACAGAGGACTGAAATAAATAATTGTTAAATAAATAACATTTCTGTATGAGCAGCATACACTGCTAAAGAGATTCATGCTGAGCAGAAAGAGTATGTTAATGTCAGCATGTTGGCATTGGTCCTAATATAAACCCTCTCAAGTTTAGATGCGGTACAATTAAAAGTTTTGTATAACAATGTACAATCTAAGTAAACTGGCATTTGTGACCATATGGAAGCTAGTTTAATGTTATTTTATGCCAAATGTACCACTAAGAATGTCCCCAGAAGTGTGTGCATTCATTAAAAAAGAAGGATAAATGATTAAAAATACAAAAAAAAAATGAGATAACCTATGTCAATATTTGATGGGCAATAACTGCATATGTATAATTAATAATTTCAGACCTTGTGAATGTGAGCAGTCATTCCAAGATGGCTTTTTTAAAAAGTAAAGAAACTGTCAGTTTATACTGATGCATTAGGAGAGACATGACTGCAGGTAGAAAGTCAAGATTAGAGAGAGAGAGAGAGAGGAAAAGAGAGAGACTGAGAGTAGCTTTGCTTGCAGAAGGTAATTTATTATCAGTCCTTTGCATCTACACTCAGTGTTTCTATGTCTGAAAACTTAAATCTGACAGAAAGACTGCATAGAAGGCTGGCTGAGGTACTTTAGATTATGCAATAAAAGTCATACCAGGAAAACTAATAGCATTAAATTTGCTTACTGTAAAGAAAGGAGATTTAAAAAAAGTTCAGTTACAGGCTTGCTGTTCTTGAACTGTTTGTAAGTTTCTTGGAGGCCATTTCTTGCTTGGGCTAGGGGGAGGTCTCTCTGTTGATCAGTGGCAGTGGGGGACGTTGAGCGGCCTGCCTGCTCCTGTGGGAGTGGTTACTGACTTAAAACTGTGGTTTTATTGGCCATTTTGGGTCAGGTCCAAACTCCTTCATCTTCCTCTCTTAAAACCCTCTTTTGCGTGGTTTTGCGCATTTTTGTGCATAGCGCAACAGTGGGCAGCGCCGGCTAATTGGATTTAAACTGTTCCTGGCTCCACAAAGTCTGCTCTTCACTTTTTCCCTTAGAACTGCTCTATCTCTCAATTTAAACACCATATTCTCATTCTAAGGCCCTTCACTGGTCCAGTTAAGTAATCCTACAAGTTAGCACTATTAAACCATAAGCACTACTTACTCTTATACTCTCTATGATTACCCTGTCCTCTATTGGTCCGTCTTAAATTCAGTTTCCCTATATTACTCTAGCATGTCCAAAGGGCAGTCAGTGGTTTCCTCTCCAGTCCAGCTGGTGAATCTGGGAATTTTGAGGCAATGTTACAACTGTCTCATGTACACGGACAACCCTCTCCTCCTCCAAAAAGGTTCAAATATATGTGAGAGATGCAACTATTTAGCCAAACTGGAGGCTACTGGTGTAACCAGTCAGGAGGAGAAGGTAACCTCACACAACACAATTCCAGTATCACATAGTCCCACCACATCAGCGAACCAAACACATAAATACACAAAAACATACTCAGAGCCTCTAAATAAAAATCTACCTAAGCAACAGAGACCTCCAAAGGAGACATCCAAGCAAACGCTACCTCAAAACAAAACACGCACAACACATAGCCCACAAAGTCAGTGTGCCAAGCAGCCACAGACCTTAAGGCTAAATAACACACCTGATACTCTTGTAATAGGTGACTCTATTGTCAGACACACTGACGTCCCGCTCACCAGGCTGAATAAAGAGAAGGTCACGGTGAGCTGCCTGCTGGGTGCTAGGATCCGCCACATAACGCAAGCACTCAGGTCACTCCAAAGCAAATACAAATATGGCTCAGTCATTGTACATGCTGGTGTGAATGACCTGAGACATAACTCCCTGGACTACATGAAAAGAGACATAGAGGAGCTCTCTGATAATGTAGCCCAGGCTGGTATGACCCTGACCTTGAGCAGCATCTTACTCTCACCTAGAACGATGCCACAGTACAAAGACAAAATGATCGATTTTAACAATTGGCTAAAATTTTGGTGTCATTCAAAGGGGATCCAGTGTCTGCCAGCCTGGGATGACATGCTCGACAAGCCACGTTGCTTCGCTAGGGACGGCTTGCACCTGTCACCACTGGGCTTTCGGATATTGGCAAAGGCTCTTGCCACCCCCATTGTGCCTTTTTTAGGCAAGGCTCAAAAGTCAAACCCACCCCCATAGACAGCACAAGGAACAAGAAACTAAGGGTAATGCTGCTTAACGCCAGAAGTCTTAACCTCAAGATGTATGCACTTGAAGCTCTCCTCAGTATGGAGAACATCGATATCTGTGCAGTGACAGAAACCTGGTTCAAGGCTCCAGAGAGCACCCCAGCACTACCAGGCTATACCTCATGTCATGCTTTTCGGCCCCAAAACCCAGACCGAACCACAAAAGGAGGGGGGGTTTCCATATTTATCAAGGATATCTACACCTCCAGGTTAGTGGCATTGCAAGAAGTATTGGAGACCATCCATGTGCAACTAACAGTGGGCAAGACTGCTTTTCAGTTTATAGCATCCTACAGACCACCCTCTCAAAGTCAGGAATCCCACTCGGCTTTCCTGAAAACATTGGAGAACATGAAGATCTCTCCAAACACCATTATATTGGGCGACTTCAACTACCCAAACATTGACTGGGAGCACTACTCAAGCCCCAGCACCTTAGCCCAAAGGTTCCTGGAAATTATAAACACAAATGCTATGGAACAACTAGTCACCACTCCCACAAGAGGGGACAACATACTAGACCTGATCATTACCAACATGGTGACTCTATGCTCCACACCAGAAGTATATCCCTCATTGGTAAGATTAGACCATAAATTAATTTCACTGGATGCCCACATCCTGACCCAACCCCCAGCCCAGAAAACCACAGTGAAAAACTTCTCAAAAGCAAACTTCTCACTTCTCAAAACCGAAGTGGAATCCTTCAAGGCCCCAGGGTCAGTAGAAACTACGGCCCAAACTGCAGAATCCTATATAAACGCATTCTACGGACATCTCCAGGAATGCATGGATCATGCTATCCCAAACAAAACCAAGACCCAGTCATCCAAAGGCAGGCGTCCAGTCTGGTGGACCCCTGCCATAAATAAACTGTGCAACAAAAGGAGGAAGCTACTACATGATAGAGCAAAATCCCTAATAGGGAAGGCATCTCTGATCAGTACTAGCAAAAAATTACGATCCCTCATAAAATCCTCCAAGGCCAGCTTCGAGAGAAAAATTGCACAGGACACCAAAGACAATCATAAGGCTTTTTTCAGTTATGTTAGGAACCTGGTATGCAACTCCCAGACTTGTTCTGAGTTGATTCTAAATGACAAAAAATACACTGAACCCACAGACATTGCCAATATCCTGGCAGACAGATTCAGTGCAAACTTCTCCACCCCCTCCCCACCAAAAGAGCAAGTATCTATCCCGGCAGAGGGCTGCCTCCCAAACATCTCTGATGCTCAGGTGAAGGCTGCCCTCTCCAAAGCAAAAAACACTGCTTCCGTGGGACCAGATGGTGTCCCAGGTTGCGTCCTACATGAACTCCAAGAGGAACTAATCCCTCAAATAAAACAGCTATACAATCTCAGCCTCACTACAGGATATGTGCCCACAGAATGGCGTACAGCAACAGTGGTCCCACTCCACAAAGGTGGAGCCTCTACAGACCATGGAAACTATCGTCCCATAAGCCTGACTAGCTTAGTCTGCAAGGCTATGGAGAGGATCATCATGGAGCTCATAAACAAAGACTTTGGGGACCTACAGACACTAGATCCTACCCAGTTTGGCTTTGTCAAGGGCAGATCCTGCCTTTTGAACCTGGTTGACTTCTTTGGAACAGTCACCAAAGCCATAGATGAAGGGAAGGTAGTCCACACAGCCTATCTGGACCTTGCAAAGGCATTTGACACAATACCCCACTCGGGCATCATAGATAAGCTATCCAGCTTAAATATAAACCCCTATGTCACAAGATGGGTCACCAACTGGCTCAAAGACAGAACCCACAGAGTGAGGGTTGCTGGAGCCATGTCAGACTCGAAACCGGTCACAAGTGGCATCCCACAGGGCTCTGTCCTGGGACTACTCTTGTTCGGTATATACTTTTCCGAGGTACAGGCAAACGTGGGAGGACTATGGCTCACCAAGTTCGCAGATGACTGCAAACTGGGCGCCATAATCGACGCTCTAGCTGACACAAACATCCTTCAAGAAGGTCTCACAGAGAAAGATAACTGGTGCCAGCACCATGGTTTAAAGCTAAATGTCAAAAAATGTATAGTCATACCCTTTGGCAAAAACAATGTGCCCACAAATTACCACATAGGCAGAAACCCATTAAGTACAGAGAACGTTATTAGGGACCTGGGGACCCAAGTTGATAGCAATCTCTCCTTTGAAAACCACATTGCCAAAGTGGTTATAAAGACCTTCTACATAGCCCACCTCATCATAAAGGGTTTCACATCTAGATCAAGAGAGGTAATCGTGCCCCTTTATTCATCCCTCATCAGGCCCATCATAGAATACAATGCCCCTTTTGGGATGTACCTTACCCGACACCTGCAGCAATTAGAAAGACCCCAAAAGTATCTCACCAAGAGGATCAAGGGTCTCAAACAGATGCCATATGCTGCTCGGTTAAAAAAACTCCAGCTCTACTCAGTTGCATACCGCCTACTTCGAGGCAATCTATGCCTGACATACAAAGCTATGTCAAATCCAGAAGTGATGGACATGCTCCACCTCAGTAAATCTAAATCCCTTAGAGCCACACGCTCAAGGGACTTGAACCTCAGCACAGAAATAAATAGAACTTGCTGGAGGGACAGGTTCATAACCCAGAGGCTCCCTTCACTCTGGAATAGAATTCCAGTTCATGTGAGGCAGAGCACCTCACTGAATCTCTTCAAGAAGAATCTCGATAGGTGGATGGGGGATCGTAGGTTTGTCCCAGGGATTACTCCTGTGTCACTATTAGACAGAGGCACAGTAAACTAAACCTTAAAAAGGTCACAGTATACTCAAATCAAGGGGTGGCATAAGCCATACAGAATCGGGCTAGGCTTATAATTGCCCCAGGGCAGATAGCCTAGTATGAACCTATGAACAACAAAGTTAAAAACGATTAAGAACATGATAAAACACCAAGGTATTTAAACAGAATAAATAATGCCTATAGAATAACTATGATAAGATGCAATGCTTTGTATAAACTGGTGCCCACAATGGGATGCTTAAGGGAGAGTCATTTAGTGGCATCATCCAAGTTTTTATTTTATTTTATTTTTTATTTTATTTTATTTACTTTTTTGGTTTGTGCAGCCTTAGAGCATGTATCTTAAACAGTGAATTCAAAGAAAGTAAATTAATTGCAAGATACTTAGGATAAGAGCAAGTCTGCAATAGCTGTTACATTTTTTGATCAAATGAATTCAGATTCTCATTGTTATTGTAGGAATATAGCTTTACATCTAAGGTTTAAGGTAAAATTAATTTGTGTCTATTTCCTAGATGAACTAAACCTCTCCAGCTTTTCAAGTAACTCTTTTTTAACAAGGTGTACAGCATTATCATAGTGCCTGACCAGCACCATAATACATAAAAAGCTCAAACTGTTCAACTCAGAATTATTTTTTCAAGAAAATGAGTTCTTATGTTCCCAAGAGTGACATTTTCAGGTGATTGTGAATACAGATTAATAAGTCTTTGAATATCCTTTCACAGAAAAGAAAGGCTGTTTAATTGGGAAACAAAAACAGATACGCTGTAAGTGTGCTGCTTGGATTTAAAAATGTGCTGTGTTCTTGCATGATTTTTGATACAACAGCTTAATTAAAATGTCTGCTCTCAAAACAGTATTCAAACAATGTATATACTGTGTTATAATTAACATAAATAATTCACTGACTATTAAATAACATAGTTACATAATTGAAGATGAGAAAACAGTATATCTGTGAAGGCAAAACAAAGTGACATGCATAGAATGCACAACTGCATATACATATATTTATGTATGTGTGTATGTATATATACATGTGTGTGTGTTGTGTGTATACATATATATATATATATATATATATATATATATATATATATATATACATGTGTGCGTGTTTATGTATGTTTAAGTGTGTGTGTGTGTGTGTGTGTGTGTGTGTGTGTGTGTGTGTGTGTGTGTGTATATATATATATATATATATATATATATATACACACATACATACATATATGTGTGTGTGTTTATATAAGTATGTGTAAATGTGTGTGTGTGTTTAAGTATGTTTAAATATGTGTGTGTGTGTGTATTTATGAAAGTATGTGTAAATATATATGTGTGTGTGTGTGTGTGTGTGTGTGTGTGTGTGTGTGTGTGTTTTCAGCTTCATCTGATTTCTCCCATTTGATGGCACTACAACTGTCTTATCTGTGCTTAGTTTCATCCTGCAGGTTTACATTCTATTCCCCTGTCACGTTCTTGTTCAGAGCCTGTTTGTAATGTTACACCATATGCATACAGCTGCTTTGTTAATCTGTCCCTTCCAACCTGTTATCTTATGTAGTCCATCACCAGTATGAACAGAAGTGGACTCAGAGATGAACCCTGATGCACACCTTCTCCCGTTGGGAAACTATCTGTGATCTCAAAACGTTTTTGTACTTGTCTTATCTGGTTGTTGTTCAAGCCTGCAGTAATTCTACCAATGTTTCTGTGACTTTAACCCATTGCAAGATTGCCCATATCAGCTTTCTTGGGACCTTGCTATATCCTTTCTCCGAGTCTAGAAATGCCCATTTCCACTCTTTTTTCATTTCTATCTTCTTCTCAACTATCTGTCTCACTGAAAACAAGAGATCAGTTGTGCTGAATTCTGGCCTAATTCCAAAATGCTCAACTTCTATCCTACCTTCTACTATTATTTGTATTCAGTTATCTGTCACCCTCTCCAGTGCTTCCCTGCAGTGTAACAGGAGTTGTGAATGTCCCCTCTGTTCTTGTACACTGGCACTAGAATGTTTACTCTTTAGCCTTTCTCTCTGTACTGTTATGATAATATCTGAAGCCATTTCTTTGCTAACTCACTCAACATCTTGATTATATCTGCTGTGACCTCATCTGAGCCTTCTGCTTTCTCTGACTTTATTTCCTTAGTACTTCTTTTACTTTTTCTAGGGTGGGCTGATCTTTTTTTATTCATCATAAACTGTGTCTGTGGCAGTACAACTTGTATGAGGCTTTCTTTATTCTGAAGCAGCTGGAAGTACTCCTTCCATCTGCCTTTGATGTCCTGCAGGTTAATACTGGCATCCCTTATGAAGGGTGTCTGATGTCTATCTTCTTTAACTTTATATCTTTGTTTTGCATTGTGCCATCTACTGAGTCACTTTCCAGAGACAAGTGCAGTGCCTCTGATGCTTTGCTCTTTACTATTGCAACTACTTTCTTAGCGTCTTTGTTAGCCAACCAGTACGCCTTCTTAGCCTGTTATTAATTCTGAAGGCATCCCTCACTATCTTCTGAAATGTCTCCCTCACCACAATTCCCACACCATTTCTAGTCTGTCCTACTCTTGAGTAGAACAATGGTTCCCAAGTGAAGGGACATTACTGCACTGCCTTTCCATCTTGTCAGCTGGATATAGAAGAAGTCAAGCCTCCTCCTTATCCTCATGTCATCTATTTCCAAGCTATGTCCTCACAGGGAACCTCTACTGATTGTTAAAAATCTATATCTCAGTTTTGGCAGGTTGTTTGATTTTATGTCCAGCTTTTGCTCAACAGAGCTATCTCAGGTACTCACATTGGGCAACAGGACACTGGTCATTTAGTAGCTTTTTGGCCTAGGGCTTCTGGGCATTAAGATGGGTACACACTGGCCAATAGAGTCAGATATATCCCTGCCATCATTAGCAAGGGTGTCTTCTTAGGTCAGAGCCTGCCATTTCCTCAAACAACTTATCCCAAGAAAATACTCATAAACTCATAGCTGAATACTAGACTAACCTCCATGAATAGCCATTTTAAGTCTAGTCAATGAATTGAGTTTGGTGTCAAACCCTGTCGTGAAGGTTGCCAGCCCAGCTAGCTGGAATTTTATAAATAATTTTATGTTATTTATGAATAGTAATATGGTTTGTATGCCTGTCTTACAAATGTAAGAAAACTGTAAGTTATATTAAACTGTGTGTTAAGTACTGAGCTTTAAGAATGTAACCACAGTGTATCCTACTCGAAAAGAACAGAAATGTTTATGAACTATACACCAATACAAATCTATGTTTTGACAGTAAAAAATTGGAACATACAGAGTTAACTTGCAGAACTCTAAGAAAATTAGTTAAAATTGTTTACAACTGGGTATCTCTCAGTTTCAGTTAGGCCACAGCTAGGAGTTGTCTCCATTGTCCAGAAACAGAAATCATTATAGGTTTCAAAAGGTAAACGTATTTAACTATTGTACAACTTCCAGTTCCAGGCAAATTTCTGAGAGATAAGTATTTTTGAGACAGAGGTGACAAAGAATGATTTAATCTGAGATAATCCAGCAAAAATGTTTGATAGTAATTTAAGAATGATCTGAGAGAGAGAGTACATGCATTTTGTATTGGTCTTTGGACATAGAAACATCCTCTTATCAGCACTTCTCATCTATATTTGCCTGGCTTGGTAAGTAGGTCATTTAGGGCATAGTATCTCTTAGATATAGATAGGAATACAGTAAAGATTAGTTTACATGTTTTCTGCATTTATTTGAGACTGTCTTGCAATGTTGTTTTAAAGTATTTCCTGTGATTCTGAACTCTGTTGTCACTGTGTTGAGTTATTGAGTATTGCATTATGCTTTTATTATTTATTATTAAATATATTTACACATTTTAATTGTGGATGGCTTGTTTAGAAATATTTAAGCTCCTAGAGTACTTGTAATATTTATATGGTGACACTGTATATGCCACTCCTAAATAGCCTTAGTCTTGGACACACTTACTATTTGGATAATAGTAACATTACACAGTAGAATTGGTCACCCTTTGGGAAGGGCCTTAAAGTAGCTGATAAAGGTTGGTTGATGGCAACTGGTGCTACCTTATAGTCTGGACAGAAGGGGGCATAGCTAGTGATTCTATGCCATCCTTTCCCAGGAGTGTCTGTGTGTTTGTATAAAAATCAAATCTCAAAGTATGTGTGTGTGTGTGTGTGTGTGTGTGTGTGTGTGTGTGTGTGTGTGTGTGTGTGTGTGTGTGTGTGTGTGTGAGCTACTTGAGAAGGGACATGAAGCGCTGGTTGGACAAAGAGGGTGCTAGAAGTTTTGGCTTGACCACTCGGCTGAGATCTTAACCATTATAGCTGTGCCAGTGAGGAGTCTTATTGGGAATCTGGAGAGAGAGAAACCAGCCCCAGACTGACTGTGATCTCTGTGTGCTCTTAAGGGAAATTGTACTTTACTGTGTGTGTACTTGTCATCCTCCCAATGTGCATGTCCCTCACTGGTATTAGTGGTCAGGATTGAGGCTCCTTGATTACTGGGCCAGTGCATGGGGTGTCACACCTGTCCCTTGTGACTTTGAGAAGACCTTAACCATTATGCCAAATCTACCCCAAAATGACTTGCACAGACTTGGTTTGCAAGAGTAAACTGAGGGATATCAAACCCAGAATAACAACAGAATGAAGTTGATTAAAATCTCATAGTCTTAACCCACTGAGCTAAACTACCAGAGCAGTGGGCAAATAAAAGCTGAGGAAATTCAAATCCTGTACCATCGAAACTCCACTTCACAACCTAACAGGAATTTTTGGCAAGATTAGTCACTGTGACCAAATCACCTTGAAATAATTTTTAAAAAGATAAATAGCATATTTACATTTGACTTATATCCAATACATTGAGTGGATAAATGATTTGAAAAATATTAAGGCTAGGCTTCAGTCCACTTTAGACCTAAGCAAAGTCTATTTCTAAATTCCATTTGCCCCAGAAGCCAAGGAAAAGGAATTATTCTCTATATCTGATAGACTCTTACACCATAGCATCCTGCTTTTGAACCTATAATGAGCACAATAAATGTTTCAGAAGCAGATGGAAATGATTCTAATAACCCCATTCCCAATATGCTCCATCCCACCATTTTTTTAGGCTTAATGAGCTCAGAGAGTCATAGTGGACATTTCTTGCCCACAACTTACCTAACCAAAGGTAAGGCTGCTTGGAAGGTGAAGTGAGTGAATGAATGTGTAATAAGGACAGTGAAAGCCTGCTGTGTTTTGAACATATAATAGTAAAGCTTTACTTTTCCTGACAGATCCTGATACTACATTTGAAAAGGGGCATTGGTGCACTCTGTCCTATATTATCTCTTACAACTGCTAAAAAGTACTGTTCAGCAATAGAGAGAGAGTATCTTTCAATAAGGTAGGCCTTACCTACCCCTTAAATGCTAGGGGCTATAGAGAGAATTTACACTTTATACTGTTGTGCTCTTCTGTGATGGTTAAATACACAGAAAGTAATTCTAAACATTCTTGTTGAGCATTAATTCTTCATCCCTGCAATTTTAGGATTAGCCATTATCCATGCTGCAAACACCTTAAAGCAGATTGGTCAGCTCAACATATATTTCATCCATTATGGGTCTGATCTGATGGTTCAACAGCAGGGAGGGTAATTGCCATGCATCATTGTGGTGAAAGGTAACCCTGCTTACCCAAGAGAAAACAATGACTTTAAAGACAAGAATGAGCAGACAGGCATGTCTCAACAAGGAATACAGGACTTTTGAGAAATCTAAGGGATATAGAAAGAGATAGATGGTAGTCTCCAGTTTTCCTCTGTCTTATTTCAAAGAAAGATTGGGTTAGGATTATCTCAAATAATCTCCAAGGAATTTAATTCTGAAAAGACTTAATTGTGGATGGCTTGTTTAGAAATATTTAAGCTCCTAGAGTACTTGTAATATTTATATGGTGACACTGTATATGCCACTCCTAAATAGCCTTAGTCTTGGACACACTTACTATTTGGATAAGGATCCAGGATGGAAGATGTCCTTGTTGGAAGTTATACATGAAACATGGAGAGGGAGGAGAGCTGTTAAGTAAGACTTATCTAGACCTGTGTGTGTTGAAATGTATTAAGTGAATGTAAGTCACAATTTGCTTTAAAAATCTTCTGGGATGTACTTCTACAGGGATGATGTTTATTTACTTAATCTGTTCATAACTTACTCTGTTTACTTCAATGAAATCATACCACATAGCAGAAATGTAGTGCCAGGTAGTAAAGGAAAAGGTCCAGAAAATGCTTAATTTTGGGGTCATAAAAGAATCCCAGTGCTAGTGGGGCAGTCATATTGTTCTGATCCCCAAGCCTGATGGGTCTGTAAGGTTTTATAACAAACTAGGGGGATAAAAGCACTTAGATACCCATTATATTGTCTGAGAGCACTGTTTCAGAGTCTAGTTTATTAGTCATCAGTAGTATGAAATGCTGACATGTATATAAAATAGACAAACGCACACACATGTGTGTGTGTGTGTGTGTGTGTGTGTGTGTGTGTGTGTGTGTGTGTGTGTGTGTGTGTGTGTGTGTATATATATATATATATATATATATATATATATACATACATATATATATATATATATATATTTTTTTTTTTTATCAGCTTATTCTAAGTTAAATCAAGGTCGAAGAAGTTCTGCACCTGCACTGTCAAGTTCTTGAACTCATGAAAAAATAACGGTGGCAGCAACAGTTAGTATCCAAATTCCCTTTGACAGTTTTACAGAAAAAGGATGTCATTTGCTTTCCATTAGGCTACTTTTTTCATTTTATTTTATTTATTTTTTGACTGGCATTCTTTCCATAATTATTTCCGCATTCTAAATAACTTGGAACTAAGTTGTGTCTTAGCAACCACATAACACTTTGGAGCTGTCGGCCCATAAATGTTAGGTCATTGGTGCACATATTTTTATTTTGCAAAATATTTCACCTTTACCAGATTTATTGCTGTCAGCCCATAAATGTTAGGCCATTGGCTCAGGTATTTTTATTTTGCTAAATATTTCACATTTACCAGTTTTATTCCAGTCAGTGTACACTAGATATCTGGGCTGGCAGATCATATTTTGAGCATGACTATCCTATTCTCCTTTTGGGAACAAAAAAAGTTGGAGTAAACAGGTAATGTAGTTGCTGGCATTAATTTTACTGCTAATTAATAATGCAGTTTCTTGGAAGCAAATATTAGTCATCACTCCCTGTAGTATTTGTCTTAAACCTCCAACATAAAGATTAAACTTCTATCTAGAGATGACTTCCCTAGCTACAAGTCAGTTTTAGATAATTAGCTATGATTTTAATTTGTATAGGTAGCTCTACATGTTTCTATTCTTTGCATTGTTGCCAAGGTGAGTGGGATGATCAACATGCCTCATAACCATTCATAGCTAGAAAGTGAAAACTAAAAAGGTCTAATGCTGTAAGATATAGAACAACTAATGAATACAAACAGGAGCAGACAAAACACAGATGGTGCAGTTATTCTCATGAAGACTACATTGGAAACAGGAAAAATAAGTAGCTAACCACAAAAGAGCATTTTGCATATGCAGTTATGACAAACTTACTCATTAAAAAATGTATAATAGTCATGCAGATAAACTATAGATACAATATTTTTGTGTATTTACTCTTTCTTTCCTTCCATTTTGTATCCATGCCACACCGTCTCCTTTTAAATTGTTTGAGAGAAAGTTTGAGAAAGCACATCGGCAAAAGAACACTATTAGCATTTTGCTCTTTATCATCCATCATTCACCATGATACAACCTGTACTTTCTCACTCTTAAATTGCTTGTAGCAAACACAATAGCAGGCATGCTGTAGACAGTGTTTTTTTAGTGAGAACAACAGCATACTACATTTCACTGATACAAAATTCCTAATATGCTTTAACAGATAATGTCAGTTACATTTCTACCTTTGAGAAGAAACAAAGCACGTGTCACCTTTTTGAATGAATGAAGTAAGTTTTTTATGCATATTGTACAGTAGTTAAACATAATGTGATTATCAGAGCATTTTATTTTACAACAAAATGCAGACTTTTGGCCATTCTGTATTTGGTTGATGAAGTCTTAAAAATAGTGTGTTTCCCTTGAAAATATTCGGTGCTGTACTTAAACCTTGTTTATGTTTGCACAGGGCTGGTGGGTGGTCCAGCCATATACCAAAACCTTGTGCAATTGATAAAGGTACCCACATCCAGTGTAATAAAGGGTAACTCAGCTGTAGTATGCCATAGTGCAGATGATTCGTCAAAAAATATTTGAATCTTGAGAACTTCACTGCAGAGGAGCAACCACAAATTTTCAATGTCCACCTGCAGACGTAGGTTACAGAAATCTGATGTTTTACACCGACTGAGCAAGTAATACTGATGCATTACTCGCCGTAGCATCACTGAGCAAACACAGCTGCATCATGCTTAAACAGACCGCAACACAATATGTTGTATTGCTAAACAGATATAGAGTCATCTGTGATGTACAGTGTAGTGCACATGGGGACACTGCTTCTAACATACCTGACCTCCCAGCACATAGTGACATGTAGAATCCCCACTATTAGAAGCACCAGGCTGACCAGATCCCCCCTTCACTGTTGTGTAGGGAAAAGATATTTCCTCATGATCTGAAGTAACAGCAGTTCATACATTGACTCCTTATTATAATTCTAGGACTTGGAAGTGCAAGCCCAGAAATTACAGAAAAAAAATAAAGATGAAAATAGAGAGCAGCGAATGTTGAACATCACTCTTCTCCTCTTCATTTTTTACAGGGGGGTAAGTCCTCTGTACCCCAATGTGAAGACCCAACCTCCTGCTTTTATGCATACCAGCTTCGAGGTTTCTGTTCCTCAGAGAAAACTTCAGGCTCATCATTCCTAGACTCGAATGAATGAGTCTCAGAATATTAAAGGATCCATACCGGTCTATAGCTCAGTGGCTGTGTCTGCAGAGGACTGCATATAGCAGTGCTCTGCTGTGCACAACAGGTGAGTAGGTGCCAGAAGTAAAGAAAATAAAACCGACGGTATGAAATTATTTTGTAACATTTATATAACCACTGGATATTGCATAGGTGAACCCCTGGAGATGCATATTTCTTTACAAATCTGTGTGATTTCCATGTAATCTCACTATTTTGAAATAAATTCATACAGGTAACCAGACAAAAAGTTTTCTAATTTCATATCCTCATAGTATTAGTAGCACAATACTTTACAAATGAATGAATGAACAGGTAGCTGTCGAGAGACTGCATAAGCACAAATATAGCCTTCCCATCAGGGTTCTGCAATACTGCCTTCATTACTTTTCCTATGAATTGCCGTATACTGTTGGTATAATTACATCACATGTATAAGGCTGAAGAACCTTGGCTCAGATTTGTATTGCTTTATTTGCAGTGTGTGAGCACAGTTCCACTTGAAAACATCGAAAACCAATAACATCTAAATTCATAACATCTAAAACCCAAAACATCGAATCTCAAAGCACTGAAAACTACAAAGCAATTATAAATAACATCCCACAGAGGTTTTACTACGTTTATGCAGGGGGCACCCCCCACATCCCCTGTAAATTAAATATACCAACTCTGAGGTCACACTACAGTGGGGGAAAAAGTTAATTTCCTAACCCCACTGTAGTGCATAAACATAGTAAACAGTGTGTGGGATGTTATTTATAGTTGCTTTGTAGTTTTCAGTGTTTTGAGATTCAATGTTATGAGTTTCAGATGTTTGGCTTTTCGACCATTTGGTCTCGCTGTTTTGAATTTAGATGTTATGAGCTTTCGATCATATGATGTGGAACCGTGAGCACACAGTGATTAGTAGTTGCAAATACAAAATAATTGCATTACACTAAATCATTGATTAAAATTTGAAATGACCTCTGGGTGGCTTTAACATTCACTTCACTATCAGTACTAGTATGTATTATGCACATTAAATATCCCTTCTTGGGCAGTATAAGTGCATTCACTTTATTTTGGGAAAATGGTGGGAGCTTGGTTGTTGTCAGTCGCACAGCACTGATGAATGTGAATTACACTATTAACTTTACTATGGACATTTCCAAAATCAGGAAGCTCTGTATTATTCGCAAAAATGGAGCACAGTTTATCAGTGAAAGTTTTAAATTCCCTTTTGATGGAAATATATTTGGGGTTTATGAACTCTGTAGCCCCATGTTCATGGAAATTGTCCACAGCAGGCTTTCCTGGAGTCTGGGACTGCGTCATGTGACTGGATTGTGATTAGTTTTTTATGAATTATATTGCAGACATGTGACTGGATTGTGATTCGTTTTTATGAATTATATTTCAGTCAGGACTGTGGACAAACAGCATTGAGCATGATGTTTATGAATAAAGTGTCTTATTAAAATTCCAAGCATTGTTGCCTCACAGCAAGAGGTTCTCCTGTTTGATCCACTGCTGGAGTGCCTTCTGTGTGGAGTCTGCATGTGCTCCTCACAGTCAGGTTGCCTCCAAAAGACATGCATGAATGGGCGTGCCTTTGCTGAAGGTTGGGCTTCGGGCTGGTAACTCTGCACCATAAAAAAATCCGCCAATCATTATCGGACCGGAGTTCCGCTGTGGCGACCCCTAACTGGGAAAAGCCGAAAAGACAAACAAAATTAAAATCTCAATGGCATCTTTATGTAGCTGGGCATAACGGATTCTATAGGAGATAACCATTGGTATAGGGATGGCACCCATAAATCACAAAGACTATTTTCATCATTCCATCATTAGTAATTTGCAGTGTTGAAACGATTCTTAAATGTGCAGGTTTTTTTTTCATTTCTATTAGGAAGGGAATTTTCTATAATTATTTGTAGTGCATGCATCTGTTTGCATCATGGCTAGCTCCTGAGTAACTTAAATGCTGCTTAATTATTCAAATATACTTTTCTATCAGAAAAGCTTCATGTTAAAAAGCTTGAAAGTTGAATGCTGCTTCCTTACACCCTGACATGCATATGTTTGCTGAATTATTTTTTAGTAAGGAGGCTGGGATTGCTGAGTTGTTCTGTAATGTCATTTGTTTACATAGTAAATTTGCACTGATTTGAATGGAATGTTGCCTTGTATTTTCACTTTATTTTAGTAAAAGTATTGTATATTTGGTGAATGGGCGTACCTTCGTTGAAGGTTGTGCATCAGAGCTGGCAACTCGGCATGTACAAATCTACTGCCAATCATTAGCGGATCGGAGTTCCGCTGTGGCGACCCCTAACCGGGAAAAGCCGAAAGACACAGCAGCATTGTATATTTGCTGAGCAGGAACTATTTTTCATGCGTGTGTGTGTGTGTGTGTGTGTGTGTGTGTGTGTGTGTGTGCGTGTGCGTGTGCGTGTGTGTGTGTGTGTGTGTGTGTGTCTGTGTGTGTGTCTATGTAGATATATATATATATATATATATATATATATATATATATATATATATTTCTCCTTGGGAACATCTATATTGTCACATTGTTGACTATACTAGAGGCAGAAGATGCATGAAATATAGGTTCATTTTTAAAGGTGAAAAAAAAAAGCTCATTTTGCATTTGCACAGTTATTCGTAGAGATGATTCCATTAGCTTAGATACCACTTTTCAGGCTTTAGAGGTGGCTTCATGAGTTTTATTCCATAAAGTCTGGTTAGTGCACATCTTTTCTTGTAACCAGACAGATAGCTACAGTTTGCATCTGCAGTTCTCTGCTAGGCTGTCTTTCCTTCCTTCCTTCTAACTCTACACAAACTCTTCACCTGATCTGCTTTCAGGCCATATCCAGAACCAGTCTCAGCTAGGTCATCCAACAGCAGGAACCAGGAATCTTCAGGCGGTGAACCTGCTGTAATTTGTAGTGATCCTTTTTCTTGGTAAGTTATCATTTTGATCTCCTACTTACAGACTACATTCTTTTATACAAATCATATAGGCAATTAATCCATTATTTTGAGAATTTGAAAAGCACAATTTCACTTAACATGTATTTAAAAATATATTGCACATTTTCCATAGGCAAGTGGTCGCAACTACCTGACTCCCAGCATTAGAGGCATAGCTGACTTTTTTAATGCCTGGAGCTGACCTCTGTACTGGTGCTTTACTTCCCTATTTGTTTACCTAAAAAAGTTCCCTTGTACTGGTACTTAGAAAGACAGATGCTAGGTATATGCACCCTCCCTCTTGTCCCAGTTCTTCAATGGGAGAGCAAAAAAAAATAAAAAAAAAAATCTACTCAGTCTAACTCTAAATACACACATCTTCCCTGTCCCAGCTCTTTATCAGAAGAGCAAAGTAAAAGAAAAGAAAACATTTTGTTTTTTTTTTTAATTGTAGCAAGCTGCTTGCTATATTTGTAACAATTGGCTTGCTGCAGTTTACATCACACAAAGTGCTTATGCACTGAACTGCCATTCTGTACCAGCATTCAGAAATGCTGGTATAGAAAGGACAACACAGGAACTGCACTTCACGTTTGCGCCCTCTAACACCTTGCATCGAGGGCAGCCATGCCCTTCTCCCAACCTTTGCTATACTACTGGGTAGTGTGAAACCTTTAGTATTACTCTCACAAAAATGGAGTATAAGGCCCAGACAGCCTGCCAACTTTCCTATTATCCATTTTGGTCTATGGGTGACAGTATATAAAAGGTTGACGAGAGGGTGCTCAACTGCATTACCTTGTTTTTCTGTCCTTCTGTGTACTCTGCCATGGTACAGAAGAATGATCTGTCAGTATGTTAAATTGTATGCGCAACAGCTAATATTTAGTATTTTTGAGAACAAAAAGTCAACTTCACAGCCAGCCCTTCCCTTTTGATGGCAGAATACATTTTTCAACATTACTTAACTTTCGACTGATAGACAGGGATGTTCTTCACCTTGAACATCTTGGTAGAATGTTGGCCTAAACCTAGTTTTGATGTAACAGTATTCATAGTAAATTCCTAAATAAAATCAGGAGTTATTAACACTGCCTCTGGCCAAAATAGACTTTTCACTTCATTAAAAGCTTTAAATGCTTCAAGATATCTTTGCAATCTGACAGGAGCTGTTCCTTTTGTAAGAACCCTTAGGCAAAGTATGTTATGTATGTTGTAAAATTACCCACTAGTTCAAGGGAAGACTTTGTTTTATAGTGGAGGGTATAGGCTAGCTTTTTTAGTCACTGTTTTTTTTTTAAGCTATAGTTTTGCCGCTTGTCTTCCTGTAAGGTGTCTTAAGATTTTCAGTAACTGCCATGACAATTTTACTGTGTTTTAACCTTCAAAGTCGAGCCT
Organism: Protopterus annectens; assembly: GCF_019279795.1. Classification (NCBI taxonomy): domain Eukaryota; kingdom Metazoa; phylum Chordata; order Ceratodontiformes; family Protopteridae; genus Protopterus; species Protopterus annectens. Next base: position 582,437,114 of record NC_056737.1, read on the forward strand.
GTCATGTAGATTCGAACAGAGCCTGCAATTTTGGTAAGTGAGGCTCCCAGATATCTAAATGGATGTCATGTAAGTATACATGAGCATTACATGAAGGGGGGGGTCACCATTTTAACACTGAGTCTCTGGAAGGGAGTTGGAGCTCAGTGTAGAAAAAAATGGCAGCTCTGTGTACTGAAGTAAACCTTCAGTGATTACAAAAGCTACATTATTTATTAGCAGAAAGCAATATCTGACACTACCCCCTTTTAAGTCCTTAAGTCTACTATTGTGCTGCATCAGCTCATCAATTCTGTGCATAGCATAGCTATTAAATTTTGAAAAGCTAGTTAGTCTTCTAATGTCAATACAGAATCTGAAAGTTCCATCAGGGTTAGGAACACCCACAACTGGACTGCCCCGTTTACTCTTGTTTTTATTAGTCTTGACATTAACACCTTTTGAGTGGGAGGGTTGCACCCCTCCCAGGACTTTTCCTAAATGACTACACTACTAACACAAACTCAGTCCATACAGCCCATGGTCATGTAGGATTGGCAGTCTAGGGCTAGTTAAGAGCACTGAGCTCATTTGTTCCCAGCCAAGAACGTCCTGATAAGCAACCTGTTCCCCATCAAGTACTGGGTGGTAGAGAGCTAGCCTACCTGCTGGTCATCAGAGATGGCCTTCCCCTTCACCCCATTTGGATCAACCCCTTCCTCTCTGCAGTTCTGCTGAACATGCAATTACAGAGTAGAAAGGAAATGCATGCCTCTGCATGTTGGCTTCCTCATGTCTTACTGATGCAAATCGCCATGACTGTACAGATTAATCATGCTCAGTCTCCACTGAGTAGCATCTATTGCTTCTACTGGCTGTCACCATATGTGGTAAGACAGGGTACCACCCTCTCAACAGCATGGTAGAGCCAGAAGTAGCCACTCACTCTCATTCTCTTTGGCTAACTCCTTCATACTGGGTGTCACCATATGTGGTAAGCCAAGGCACCACCCTCTGACCAGGATGATAGAGCCAGCAGTAACCACTCAATGTCATTCTCCTTGGGTAATTCCTCCATACAGGATGTCACTGTATGTGGTAACTCAAGGCACCTCCCTCTCACCAGGATGATAGAGCCAGCAGTAGCCACTCACTGTCATTCTCCTTGGGTAATTCCTCCATACAGGATGTCACTGTATGTGGTAACTCAAGGCACCTCCCTCTCACAAGAATGATAGAGCCAGCAGTTGCCGCTCACTCTCATTCTTCTTGGCTAACTCCTCCATAGCCAGAGATTTATCGCTGTATATCACAGAGTTGTCTCTGATTTGAATAACTTTTGAATACCTTCTTTTATCAATTGATTTTTTTTACTCTGGTACTCTCTAAGTTCCCATTCTAACCTTCACTCTGACATTGTATTTATGTTATCTTGTACCAGTTTAGCTCTTCTGGGCATTTCTGAGAATGCTCCTTTATTTCTAATACTAATTCTCTCATTTCATACGTTTGTCCTTTAGTGAGGATTCTTCCAAGTATTCTTCATATAGCGAATCTGTGGTCTATTCTTTGGGAACTTCAGCTTGCAGTCTAACCACAGAACTTTCTATTTATCTCCAAGGCTTTAGTACATTAATGTGAGAGATCTGCTGCATATTCCTTTGTCCTGGTTAGCTAACCTTGTATTTTAATGCATTTAGCCTTTCAATCATCTCAAAGGAGTCTTATCTGTCATTCAGAAATTTGATTTTCATGGAAGGTCCTGATAATATTACCAGACTCCACCTGGTACACATCAGACATTCTTGACTTGTTACTGCATCCATTTGGCTTTCTTCACATGCTCTGTTAGTATGGGCATAACCAACTTTATTCTAGCCTGAGCTCTAACTTAGTATTCTATCACACTTTTAAATTCTACTTTCCCTTCTTCCTAAGTCTTTTTAGCAATGTCAGTCAGACTAGCCATACAGAAGCTCAAGTGAATCCAATTAAAACTTGGGGCATCTTTCTTAATATGAAGACTGAGTAGGTTAATGGCTGGTTCAAGTTCCTACCATATTCATCAATGGCATTTTTTAGCATGAATGTCAGTGTTTTTTTTTGAATTTGTACTAAACAATCACTTTGTGAATAAGACACACTGGTGTTTCTAACTGGTTAGACTTAAAGAAGTGACACAGCTGATCTAACAACATTGACACAAAGGGTACATTTTGGTCAGTACGTATCTTTAAATATACCAGCTTTTGAGAATAGTAGTACCGGTTCTGTGGCACTAACCTTCACATTATCATTCATAATGATAACAATTCTGAATTATCGTAGCATAGTCCAGTATTGTTAGCACTTATTTATACCCATTGCTAACTATTACTGTTAGCCCCACAGTGACCATATTTGTGAGTTCTACAAGCACTTCTGTTTTAGACACGGGGATCATTGGGTTCCTAAATCCAGAATGGGGTACAAATTTCTATTTTTCTGGACAAGAAACACAGAAATCTTCTATTATTTTTTTTTTATTGTGACTGGCCAGTAAAATCTGGATAAATCTTTTGCCTTAATTTTACCTGCCACCAGGCGACCTCCTAACATGTTAGTATGGGCTAACTTCATTAGTAATGTCTTGTAAAGTTTTGGCAATAAAAATTGCTGTAACGTTTTCTTGCTGTCTTCATTTATTATACATAAAATATCATCATCACTGAACTAAAAATAATGGCAAGGCATAATATGGACATCTTTGTCAATATCTTACCTTGCAACCCAAATTATGTTCTCAACTGCTGTACTTACTGTTTTTTTCCCATTGTACTTTTTTATAGTCTATATTGCTTAACTGCAGCTTTAAAAATCAGAATTACTTTTTTTTAGTAGCGTGTCCTGAGGTGCAATGCTTTTCCAAAACGAAATGTTAGTTGTACTTCATAGATAAATGGTCTTCTTTGTAGGGTTTGCAATGCCCTACAGTATGTGCAGACACAGTATAAGATGTTACATGGCTTAGCATCTCTGAGTTACACCAGGTCTATATCACAGGTACAACTGATAGCAAGCGTTGCTAACATACCCACTGCTGCCATGCTGTGGAAGATAGAATCGTGACAATGTAGCAGCACACAGGGATGTGGCATCAAATGACATAAGAAGAGTACTGAAACAGTTGTTGACCGACATGGATAGTCATGCAGACACACAAACCTGCCCTGGGATCAAAGGGGCATTAACTGCTGCAAATGGTAATCTCAGCAGAGAAGAAAGAGCTGCTGCAAGCCTTACTCAAACATGGCATATGTACCACTGAGAATGGTAAAGAAGGCAAACTCTTCTGTGACCAGATGTGGCAGGGACTGCTATGGGAATACCAATACAGTGGCTAATCAAAATTTGACAGTTATACAGATGTGTCAAAAGATCATTAATATGTGACTACATAGCAAGATCATGGAAAAGGAAATTTCCAGAAACAACATGGCCACAGAGGTGTACCAACAACTTGGAGACATCTTGCAGAGGTGGAAGTATTCCTGGTATGTGCCATAATTTAAGGGTTGTATGTACATTTATATGTATGTGCATACATGTATACATATATGCATATGTTTTTTGTATAGTTTTACATTTTTAATTTTGCATTCACTTGTTTATATACACATTTAATAAGACAGAAGAGAAAATGTATAACATTTCATAATAGGTAAACATGTTTATTAACATATATTCATACTGTCATAATGTTTATTTATTAAGAATTAATTTCCATACAGTTTTCAAGAAGTGAAGGGTTTAAACATGTGTAAAAGTTATTTTGTAAAATTGTATTAGATAATATTTATTTAAATGATATAGGAATGTTTGACGAGGAAGTTATGTTTTGTTTCATTGTGAATTTAAATGTGCATGAAGCAGGTGTGTACTTTGTTCTGAAGAAATATGTAGATTTGTATAGACAAAAGCTATACATTTGTCATGGTTGTGGTCTGCGTATGAGCATATATGCATTTGTTTTTGATTCCTGGTATCCTTCCCTGGGGAAACTAAGAGAATCCTCATATCTAGTGGTATGGGTATGAGAGCTGGATTAGAGGTGACTGCCCAAGTGTCTTTAAAGGATGGACCAGGTTAGTTGCTGCATGTGCCATTATGGTGTGCCACTGACATGCAACACAGCATAATTTATTCAACCAAAAGCATATGCATATCTACATACAGGAACACTGGGGCTGTAACAGTTACAGCTAGCACCACAAGGTATTTATGTGTCTGCAGGCTATGCATACAATTGTAGTGCAGCAGTCTGTGTATCACATTTTAATGGGGTCATAAGATTTGATCCAGCACTGACACAAGTGTCTTGCCAGTATGGATTTAAAGGTTCCAGCAGTAGAGGCTTCAGCAATGCAATTTGTAGCATGCCTGATGTCAGTGAGTAACAAATGGCTAACACTGGCACCATGCAAATGACACATTTCAATGACTCAGTGGTGCTGTTAGCAATGCAAGCAGTGGGAATATTCATAGGTTCATAGGTTGGTACTAGGCTATCGGCCCTAAGGCCTATACAAGCCTAGCCATAACAATTCCCTGGCTATTTCTTCCCACAATATTTACTTCCCTGGACCCCTGTCTAGCAGGGCAACTGATGTGATCCCCAGGATGAATTTCCTTTCTCCCATCCCATCGTCAAGGTTCCTTTGAAGAGGGCCAAAGAGACGCTCTGCTTGATATGTATGGGCAGTCTATTCAAGAGTCAATGGAGTCTCTGGGTCAGGAACGTATCCCTCCAGCATGTTTTGTTTATTGTGATGACATGGTGTAGATCCCTGGAGCATGTGGCTCTGAGGGATTGGGATTTCGTTAAGTGTACCATGTCCAACAGCTCTGGGTTTGACATGGCCTTGTATGTTAAGCAAAGATTGCCTCTGAGTAGACAATATGCGACAAGAGTATAGCTGGAGTTTTTTAAGGTGGTCAGCAAAGGGCATCTGCTTTAGGCCTGTGATTCTTTTAGTGAGGTATTTCTGTGGCCTTTCCAGGTGTTGCAGATGTCTTGAGAGGTACATACCAAACGGGGTGTTGTATTCTATAATGGGTCTAATGAGGGATGAGTGCAGTAGGATGATGACCTCCTTTTTTCTGGATGAAAAGCCCTTAGTTCTGCCATAATCTACAACTGAAATGATAGTGATAAGATGAACCTCCAGCATCATGTGGGTTAAGTGACAGTAGTCCTGTTAATACCAGCTCTATCCAGAATGTACTGCTATCATCACCTCAGATGGAATGAAAGGGACACATTACCTTAGAGGTGTGTGCACCTAGTTTAAGGGACAAACATCTGGGTTACTGTTACTGCTATGCCTTCAGGACATTCCAAGACCCTCGTGTCACTTTTAGGATAGATCAGTGGATATGCTGGTCAGTAATGCAGGCACAGATGACCACTGATCACACTATGTTAGAGATATTGAGTGTATTGTGTGGCCTTTGTGGGGAAGTTCAACAATTTTAGGGAGCAAAGGACTTCCTGAAATGCATTCAGATAGGGAGTTGGAGCAGACATGCCTATTTAACACAGTGGCAACCACTAGTACAGGCATGAAGATGCATACAAGTGGCTGCTGTTGCCATACCGGAGGATGGAGGCACACTGCATGATGACAACCCAGACTTATGCAGATGGCCCAGGCTATTTCACAGACAGTTTCACTGTTCACACAATCCATAACTGCCTCCATCTTTGGGCATGGGCATTCCCACTGGCATGGCCAATGCTTTTCTGGCTCCATCACAGGCACACCACACTGAAAAAAACCACTCAGAATCACATAGTTCAATGCTATCACACTCTGCTGTAGCCCTGCCATTTACAGTGCTTAGCTACTTTATGCCCATTCAGACGTCATGGATGTAAACATTTTATGGGCACACCACATAGCAGGGTTCCTGTACATGATGCTAATGCCGCTAGTACTGACACTTTGGGGCCACATGGTACAGCCATCCCATGTTCCACTTATGGAAGCTCCACCCTGTCATTGGAGGATGTAAATCTTGACTCCACCTAGCTACCTAGTCATGTGCCTAGGTACCACATCCTCAATCTATTACCTTTCCCTCTATATTAGCTTTGATGTCACCTGTTACTATGCCTCACCCCCACCTGTGCGTATGTTGATGACTGTGCCATGCTTACCTCTCTGGTAAGAGACAGTGTAAGATAATACCTGTTGGACCATAATGAATAGCCTGTGTTAATGCATGTTTCACTTTTATTCTGCAATGTTATTGTAAAAGCTCATAGTTATGAAACAGATTGCACCTCTTTGCCAGTGCCACAACATATTGCACTTGCTTCTGCCTTACATGGGGTACTGTCACGGCCTGTTCCTCCACTGACTACACACCCAACTCCTCCTCCTCTGCTGCTGCTACAGGTATGTTTAATCATGCTAAGGCATTCACATGTTGAAAATGCTGTCATAGCACTTTGTTATGTAACATGGCAAACACCACAGATGTCTCAGTGCAGATCTCCACCAATGTGTCAGAGCAGTGCCAAAAGGCCTTCAGCACTATGAAGACAACTGACCATATTCCCTGTCTGGGGCAATGCATCCCCACCATGGTCTGGGAGCTGCAGATGTGTGTCAGCAGCTTCTGTAAAATTCTGGCATTAAGAATTGATGAATGCCTTAGCCAGCCATGCTAAATTTATATGTCTCTGAATCATACTGCCATGTTTGATTTTGTTATTTCCAGTGTGATGGCCCTCATGAACATGTTGGCACTCATTTGCATATCATTATAAAATCATTAGCATACAATGCCTACCATATTATTTCTCCAGAAGTATAGTTCTATTGCAGATGTCTTGGAATTGCACTCTCCTTCATCACCACTAAATGCACTTTTCTGCAATGCAATACATACAAATGTTTCAAGCAAGGGCATTAAAGCCCTTCTAGCTTGCCAATATGCCAAAACACTTGTTCCTATAATAAATGTCCAGGCTGTTCTTAAAATATCTAAACTAGCACTTGCTTTAATGTAATTTGGTAGTCTGTTCCAAGCATCAGCGACTCTGTCAGAGAACCAATTAGTACACTTCTCATTTCTATAGAATCTTCCACACAGGTTATCTGACAATTCTCTAGTACTTTTTGATAACCCCAAACATTCCCAGAGGTAGTTGTCCCTTAATGCCTTATATACCTAAATACGATCTCCTGTTAAATATCTGTAAGAGACACTGTACAAGTTCAGATATTTTAGTCTTTCATAATAACTTAGATTTTCACATCCATGGATGCCATGCATGCAATGTGCACTGTCTGCATCTCCACTCACTGCACTTTTTCATAATGTACTGTGCTGTTCACCTTTGAACACTCATGTGATTTATACTTCTAGGTAATTAACTGCCTACATGTTCATTTTCATTTAAAAGAAAGTTTTTTTTGTAATCAGTCTTGAAAACAATTTATAGTTGACTATATTATCTGTTGGAGACTATGGCTGAACTGAGATCTTTACAACCCAGATTAAGGATGTTGGTACATAAGCAATTATGATGGGAGAGGTAAATGCATGTTGCACCTACTTACATATGTGTATGGTTACTTAAGATGAGTTTTGCTGTTAACCAGTTAGTGCACAGTCTAGTGTTGTTTTCTTTAGATATTTGTTTGTGGTCCATCGTTGTCCCTACTGGGTAGTAGTAAGTAGAACTCAGCCTCCTGTTATCACTCTGTCTACTGTCAGTAAGCTTAGTATATTTTTATCTGATATAAGAAGCATACCATTCTTGTTATTGCCATGTTTCAGTTTTGGCTAGAACAAGGAATTTCTCCAGGGGGAACTGGGGTTTGAGCATTGAACATCTGTTATTGATAATATTTAGGAGTGGAAGTTTTAAGCACTTTGTCATTGAAATTTCTCTAGAGGTTGTATATTGTGTTGCTTTGTACCAAGCATAGTTGTATATTATCTGATAGTTTGATTCCTAGTAGAGAAATGTGCAATTTGTTGAGTAATATTTTTTAGGTTTAGAGATGACAAAGAATTTTTATTGGAAAATAGTTTGTGATTGAAACTGTTTGCATATATTGTATGTAGGCTTGCAAAACACTTGATGTTAGTGATTGTGAGGTTTTAGAATAAAATAGTAGGTAGGGAGATTACTGCATTAAAATGGTGTAGTTATTCTTGTATCGGTTGGAAATCATTCTGAATTGTAAAATGTTATAGCAAATATGGCTGACAAAAGCAGTATGAAGGAGTGATTGGAAGTGGTATTGGGGAGTGAAAGTGTGACTTTAATGACATTGTAATTTCTTGAAATAACTTGGGTTAGTATTTGCAGTAGTAGTTAACTGTTAATGAAGAGCTCTTAGGATGTCCTAGGTTGGTGAAGTAGTGTGAAAGGAATGGATGTGTGTGAGGTATTAACTGGAAATTGTCTACATTTATTAACCATCTGCTTGGGTTTTTGTTCTGATTTCCTGCCAAAGAATGTATCATATAACTTGTTTGCAGTTAAAAGCTTTCTCTAGAGTCTCCTTGCTCCTTTATCTGTTTAAAATTTTCATTTAAAGGCTCACTGCTGCTTTTCTGCTGTGATAAACATTTCTGCAATTTTTTTCTACCTAGGTAGTGTGGATATTTGTAGCATTGTCCATATTCAGGCTTGTGTTTTGGGCTTAGTTGTTGTGGAGGCTGTGTGTCTGAGCACATGTTCAAGGCCATCTTAGTTTAGCCAAAGCCATACTGCATTTCAGTGAGAGAGGATTGTTCATGGTCATTGGCTGATTGGGGTTGCCTGGACTACGGCTTGGAGTAAGCACCTCATTGGTTCTTTCTAGCTTTTTTTAAAGTTGTTTTAGGTTTCAACTTTCTGTTACCTAAGAAGTTAACTTGTGAGTGTTTCTGCCATTTCACACTGATCTAATCAGAGGAAGGACACTGAGCAAACTTGGATCTGTAATATATAACATTAAGTATCCTGTTTTTTGCTTATTTTTACGAGTTATTTATAGCACTTTCATTGTCTGCTGCATACTTTAGCTAGTTTCACTGTGTGTGAGGTATTAACTGGAAATTGTCCATATTTATTAAACATCTGTTTAGGTTTTTTGTTCTGATTTCCTGCCAAGGAGTGTATCATATTGTTCCCCACCCTCCCTCCCTCCCTATTGGTACCACCCCTACTGTAAATTTGATTTGGGACACACCACCCAGTCTACTGTCATTACCTCATTCTACCTAATCCAGGGAGGACATTTGAGAAGGCCAACCCACTTAGTTTCTGCTCCTCCATTCCCCTTTCCACTTTACAAAAAAAAAATGTGTAAGCTTGTTTTCTGCCTTTCCTCTAAGTAGTCTAGTCCAGATACAGATTTGCTGTATCCAGGACTGTTTGGATGGTTCTGAGCCACCAAGCCTTTCTGTGTTGGAGGGAAGCCTTCTAGCTTAATTTTGTTTCTTAAAACTAGCCAGTTTTTTAGTTTCAGCACTCAAATCTGTTTCTTTGAGCTCAGCACTTGTTCAGAACTCATTGTAAGCACTAAATAAGCTACAAATTACTACAGCACTCAACTTTCCTCACTTGTCTAGAGGAAAACAGTTTTTAGTACTTAATAAATAATCACCTATCCAGGCATGTCTAAGGGTCAGCTCCCGGTGTTTTCTCCTGTCTACCTGATGAATCTGGGCATCTTGGAGCAATGCAGAAATTGCCTCATGTACACAGATAACCCTCTCCTCCTACCACCCAACACTACAACCTGTGAGAGATGCACTTACATAGCCAAACTGGAAGCAAAGCTCTCTTCACCCAAGACTATACTAGACAGTCAAGAGGAAAAGGTAAACACTTGCACCACACCACACTCATCACATACTCCCTCAAAACCTACACCACCAAAACACACACATAGAAACACAAAACACACACCTACATTCACGGAGGCTCTCAATAAAAATCTACCCAAGCAGAAACACAAGCAACCTCCAACCCCCAACACAACCCAAATGACACATAGCCCACAAACTCAGTGTGCCACTCAACCAAAGCCCATAAGGCATAACAATGTACCCAACACTCTAGTCATAGGTGACTCTATAGTCAGGCACACTGATGTTCCACTCACCAGGTTTAACAAGGAGAAAGTTACTGTCAGCTGCCTGTCGGTTCACGACCAAACAACTGAATAAAATAGAATTAGCAAAAACAGACAAAGGCAAGTGTAATCCAAAAGAGGTGACTCAACAAGCAGCAAGTGTTAAAATTCAAATTTAATGTGAGCGCTTTCGAAGGGGTCAATGCCCCAACTTCTTCAGACAAGATACAACTCTAACATCCTCCCCTTATATACTAATTCATACATCAATTATTCAATTATCAAACCCAATTACTTTATAAAGTTTTTTTTACTTCTATTAATTAATTCCTACTGAAATAGCTTGAACTGATCCAAGCTGTCCACAACCCACAATCAGGAAGAATAAAATACAATACAATTAAAATTAAAAATTAAAAATGTTTTTACTATTTATTATTAAAAGCCTTGGCATCACATATTAATGCAAATCTTAATTGCAAAACCATTATGAAGTACCAAATAGCATAAGCATCATCAATCCTTAAATCTGTTTATACATTATTATTAAAAGTCGCATTTAATATCATTGACCCTTGGAGAGCACACACATCCAAATGCATGCCATCTCACCCATGCTTCAATACAGCTGCCTGTTGGGTGCCAGGATATGCCACATAATGCATTCACTCAGGTCACTTCACAACAAGTACAAATATGAATCTGTCATTATCCATGTTGGTGTGAATGACCTGAGACATATTTCCCTGGACTACATGAAAAGAGACATGGAGGAGCTGTCTGATCTTTTAGCCCAGGCAGGTATGACCCTAGCCCTGAGTAGCATCCTGCCATCACCCAGAATGATACCACAGTACAAGGACAAAATTATTGTCTTCAACAATTGGCTAAGCTTCTAGTGTCATTCTAAGGGGATCCAGTATCTGTCTGCCTGGATGACATTATTGACAAACCGCGATGCTTTGCCAGAGATGGGCCTGCACCTGTCACCCTTGGGATTCCGGGTACTGGCTAAGGCTCTTGCCACCCCTATAGTGCTTTTTTTAGGCAAGGTTCAAATGACAAATTCACCAGCATAACCGGTACAAGCAAGCAAAATCTGAGGGTGATGCTTCTCAATGCTAGAAGTCTAAACCTCAAAATGCATTCACTTGAGGCACTCATTAAAATGGAGAACATCGACATCTGTGTAGTGACAGAGACCTGGTTCAAAGCTCCAGAGAGCACCTCTACATTACCAGGCTGTAATTCATACCACACCTTTCGGCCACCTAACCTGGACCGAAACACTAAAGGTGGAGGCGTGTCCATATTCATTAAGGATATCCACACCTCTAGGCTAGTTGCTCAGCATAATGCATCCAGGATTATCCAAGTGCAACTAACTCTGGGCATGACAGCAATCCAAATTGTAGCTTGCTACAGATCCCCCACCATGCCCCAGGATTCCCACTCCTCATTTCTTGATGCACTGGAAAATGTTAGGGTACAACCTAACACCCTAATAGTGGGCGATTTCAACTACCCCACCATTAACTGTGAAAACTACTCATGTACCAATTCTTGTGCTTAACGTTTTCTGGAATTCATAAATTCCAACGCCTTGGATCAACTTATCCACACCCCCACCAGGGGCAGCAATATCCTAGACCTGGTCATTACCAACATGGGCAACTGTTGTTCCACACCAGAGGTCAATTCCTCATTGGTCAGATCCGACCACAAACTAATCACCCTAGACATCCACAATCCACCCCCATTAGGGAAACCACCATAAATAATTTCTCCAAAGCCAACTTCACGCTTCTTAAGAAAGAAGTGGCAAACTTCACAACACCCATGCTGTTGGACAATAGAGGTACGACTGCTGAATCCTACACAAATGCACTTTATAAGCACTTAAATGAATGCATGGATTGTGCAATCCCTGACAGAACCAAGATGCTATCCTCCAAAAAAAGGAGCCAATCTAGTGGTCCCCTGCCATAAACAAACTCTACAAAAGAAGAAAGAAACCGTTGCAAAAAAGAGTAAAATCCCATGATTGGAGGAACTTCCTGCTCAGCCTCAGTAAGAAGCTGAGATCCCTCATAAAATCCTCCAAAGCTAGTTACGAAAACAAAATCACCACTGATTCTAAAGACAACCACAATGCATTCTATAGCTATGTCAAGAATCTAAATGGCAACACTCAGATCTGCTCTGAGTTACAGCACAATGGCACTAAATATACAGAACCAACTGATATTGCCAACATCCTGGCAGATAGGCTCAGTGCTAACTTTATCCCCCTCTCATCCCCTAAAGGGCCCATCTCTATACCGGAAGAATGCAAAGTTCCTGTAATCATGGCTGCACAGGTAAAAACACACTCTCCAAAGCCAAGAACACAATGTCCATGGGACCTGACAACATCCCAGATTGCATTCTACATGAACTACACAACGAACTGGCACCCCACCTAAGTACCATGTTCAATCATAGCCTCACTTCAGGCTTTGTGCCCATTGAATGGCACACAGCGATGGTTATCCCACTCCACAATGGGGAAGCCACCATGGATCCCGGGAACTACCACCCCATTAGCCTGACAAGCCTGGTCTGCAAGGCTATGGGACGTATCATCATGGAACTTATAAGCAATGAGATTGGTTATCTCCAAACTCTGGACTCCACCCAGTTTGGGTTTGTAAAAGGCAGATCATGTCTCCTAAACCTGATAGACTTCTTTGAAGTGGTCACCAAAGCTGTAGATGAGGGTAAGATGGTTCAAGCTGTCTATGTAGATCTCGACAAGGCTTTTGACACCATTCCCCACTCTGGAATTATAGATAAACTCACCAAACTAGGTATAAATCCCTATGTCACAAGATGGGTTGCCAACTGGCTCACTGACAGAACCCACATTGTGAAAGTCGCTGACTCCAAATCCAACTTCAGACCAGTGACAAGTTGAGTACCACAGGGTTCAGTCCTGTGTCCTCTCCTGTTTAGTATCTACTTCTCTGAAGTACAGGCTAACACAGAAGGTCTTTGGCTAATGAAGTTCACAGATAACTGCAAACTAGGAGCCATAATCGAAACTCCTAACAATCTGGACATCCTACAAAAGGTCCTCACCAAGACAGATGCCTGGTTTCAAAGCCATGGCCTCAAGCTCAATGACAAAAAGTGCATTGTCATCCCTTTTGGTAAAAACTATGTACCCATGAACTACCACATAGGCAGTAGTCTACTTAACACCAAAAGTGTGATAAGAGACCTTGGGACACAGGTGGACAGTAGTCTCTCCTTTGATAATCACATCGCCACAGTAGTCAAGAAATCCTTCTACGTGGCACACCTCATCACAAAAGGTTTCTCATCCAGGAAAAAAGAGGTCATTGTCCCCCTCTACTTGTCACTCATTAGACCCATTATAGAGTACAATGCCCCTTTTGGTATGTACCTCACAAGACATCTACACCAACTGGAAAGGCCACAGAAATACCTCACAAAAAGGATTACCTACCTCAAAAAGATGCCCTGTGCAGA
>NC_056737.1:582455750-582480750 GCF_019279795.1 Protopterus annectens
TAATTAGTTTAGGTATAAGTAGATTAATTATGTTAGCTAATATGGACAATAACGTTTTATAGTCCACATTTAAAAGTGAAATTTGTCTGTTTGATGAACACTTTGTAGGATCCTTATCTTGTCTTAGAATATTTGATATAAGGGAATATATCCATGATGGGAAACTTCAGCAGTTGATTTTTATTTCTCCATATTTCTCTATAGACCTTATCTAATATTTTAACTGCATCATCTCGTAGTATTTTATATAGTTCTGCTATAAGACCATCTAAGCCCAGCACCATTTTTTTTAAATTTTTATTCGATCTTTTATTTCAGTTAAAGCGAATGGTCTATTGATCTTTTTTATCTGTTTGCTTGTTTTTTTTTTTATTATTTATATTTTCTCTTAGAAAAGTTTCAACTATATCATCATTATGTAGGTTATTTGTGTTATTATTTATATTTATTTATATTTTCATAAAATATTTTATAGCTGTCAAGAATACTTTTAATATCTGTTCTTCTTTCTTTTTTTAATTTATATAGGTTCATGGGTAGGTACTAGGCTATTGCGCCAAGGGCCTAAGTAAGCCTAACCAACAAGGTTCCCTAGATTACCCCACCCAAGAAAGTTAGTTTCCTGTAACCCTGTCGAGCAGAGCCACAGAAGTGATCACGGGGGGGTGTATTTCTTATTTCACATACAGTCCTCAGGATTTTTCGGATGGGTAGCTTGTTCCAGAGTATAGGAAGTCTCTGGGACAGGAATCTATCCTTCCAGCATGTCCTGTTTATTGTGGTGACAAGGTTTAGGTCCCTAGAGGGTGTAGCTTGGAGGGATTGGGATTTCTTTAGGTGTAGCATGTCCAACAACTCTGGGTTTAACATAACTTTCGATGTTAGGCAGATATCTTGTCAGAGTAGGCGATATGCTAGAGAGTAAAGCTGGAGTTTTTTGAGACAGTCAGTGTAGGGCATCTGTTTGAGGCCAGCAATCCTTTTTGTGAGGTACTTCTGTCGCCTTTCCAGCTGCTGCAGATGTCTTGAGAGGTACACTCCATAAAGGCCGTTGTACTCTATAATGGGTCTAATGAGTGCCGAATAGAGGGGAACAATGACCTCTTTTTTTCCTGAATGAGAACCCTTTTGTGATAAGGTGTGCCACATAGAAGGATTTCCTGACTACTATGGTGATGTGATTATCAAAGGACAGACTTCTGTCCACCTGGGTCCCAAGGTCTCTTATCACACATTCGGCATTATGTAAACTGCTATTTACATGGTAGTTCATAGGTACAGAGTTTTTCCAAAGGGGATGACAATGCACTTTTTGGCATTGAGCTTAAGGCCATGCCTCTGACACCAGGCATGTGTCTCAGTGAGGCCATTCTGTAGGATGTCCACATCATTTGGGGACTCGACTATGGCTCCTAGTTTGCAGTCATCTGTGAACTTCATTAGCCAGAGGCCTTTTGTGTTAAGCTGCACTTCAGAGAAGTAGATACCAAACAGGAGAGGTCCCAGAACTGAACCCTGTCGTACTTCACTTGACACTGGTTTGAAGTCAGATTTGGAGTCTGCAACTTTTACAGTGTGGGTTCTGCCAGTGAGCCAGTTGGCAACTCATCTTGTGACATAAGGATTTATACCTAGTTTAGTGAGTTTAGCTATAATTCCAGAATGGGGGATGGTGTCAAAAGCCTTGGTGAGGTCAAGGTAGGCTGTGTGAACCACCTTACCCTCGTCCACGGCTTTAGTGACTGCCTCAAAGAAGTCAATCAGGTTCAGAAGGCATGATGTGCCTTTCACAAACCTGAACTTGGTGGTGTCCAGAGTTTGAAGTTTTCCAATGTCTTTGTTTATGAGTTCCATGAGGATATGTTCCATGGCCTTACAGATCAGGCTCGTCAGGCTAACAGGGCAATAGTTCCCAGGATCAGTGGTGTCTCCCCCTTTCTGGAGTGGGATAATTGTTGTTGTGTGCCATTCAGTGGGCACAAAGCCTGACGTGAGACTATGATTGAACATGGTGCTTAGGTGGGGAGCCAGTTCATTCTGAAGTTCATGTAAAACACTGCCTGGGATGTTGTTAGGTCCCATGGATGCTGTGTTTTTGGTTTTAGAGAGTCCAGCTTTTACCTGCATAGATGTGATTACAGGAACTCTGCATTCTTCCTATATAGATATGGGCCCTTTAGGGGGTGAGAGGGGGGTAAAGTCTGCGCTGAACCTATCTGCCAGGATGTTGGCAATATCAGTTGGCTCTGCAATTTTCATGCCATTGTGGTGTAACTCAGAGCAGATCCGGGTGTTGCCACTGAGATTCTTGACATAGCTATGGAATGCTCTGTGGTTGCTCTTAGAATCAGTGGCAATTTTGTTTTTGTAGATAGCTTTGGGGGATCTTATAAGGGATCTCAGCTCTTTACTGAGGCTGACCAGGGAGCTCTTCCACTCATGGGATTTTACTCTCTTTTGCCACAGTTTCTTCCTTCTGTTGTAGAGATTGTTTATGGCAGGGGACCACCAGATTGGCTTCCTTTTTTTGGAGAATAGCGTCTTGGTTCTGTTTGGGATAGCACAATCCATGCACTCGTTTAAGTGCTTATAGACTGCATTTGTGTAGGATTCAGCAGTCATAACTGTATTGTCCATCTGCATGGGTGTCATGAAGTTCATCACTTCTGTCTTAAGAAGCATGAAGTTGGCTTTGGAGAAATGTATTACCATGATTTCCTTAATGGTGGGTGGGGGCGGGATGCTGATATCTAGGGTGATTAGCTTATGGTCAGATCTGACCAATGAGGAGTTGACTTCAGGTGTGAACATGGTCACTCATGTTGGTAATGACTAGGTCTAGGATATGGTTGCCCCTGGTGGGGGTGTGGATAAGTTGATCCAGGGCATTGGAATTTACGAATTCCAGAAAGCACTGAGCGAAGGAGTTGGTACATGAGTATTTTTCCTAGTTAATGGTGGGGTAGTTGAAATCGCCCATTATTAGGGTGTTTGGTTGAACCCTAATATCTTCCAGTATATCAAGAAAAGAGGAGTGGGAATCCTGGGGTATGGTGGGAGATCTGTAGCAAGCTACAATTTGGATTGCAGTTTTGTCCACAGTTAGTTGCACTTGGATAACCTCGGATGCATTATGCTGCGCAACTAGCCTGGAGGTGTGAATATCCTTAATGAATATGGACAAACCTCCACCTTTGGTGTTCTGGTCCAGGTTAAATGGCTGAAAAGTATGGTATGAGTTATAACCTGGTAATGCAGATGTGCTTTCTTGAGCCTTGAACCAGGTCTCAGTGACTGCACAGATATTGATGTTCTCCATTTTAAGGAGTGCCTCGAGTGAGTGCATTTTGAGATTTAGACTTCTAGCATTGAGTAGCATTACCCTCAGTTTTTGCTTGCCTGTTCCTGTTGCAGTAGTGAATTTGTCATTTGAACCTTGCCTAAAAATAGGGGCAAGAGCCTTAGCCAATATCCGGAATCCCAAGGGCGACAGGTGCAGGCCATCTCTGGCAAAGTATCATGGTCTGTCGACCATGTCATCCCAGGCAGACAGATACTGGATCCCCTTAGAATGACACCAGAAGCTTAGACAGTTGTTGAAGCCAATAGTACTGCGGTAATATTCTGGATGATGGAAGGATGCTACTCAGGGCTAGGATCATACCTGACCTGGTCTACAAGATCGGAGAGCTCTTCCATGTCTCTTTTCATGTAGTCCAGGGAGGTACATCTCAGGTCATTCACACCAACATGGACAATGACAGAGTCATATTTGTACTTGTTATGGAGCGACCTGAGTGCGTGGGTTATGTGGCAGATCCTGGCACCCGACAGGCAGCTGACAGTAACCTTCTCCTTGTTTAGCCATGTGAGTGGGACATCAGTGTGCCTGACTATAGAGTCACCTATGACTAGTGTGTTGGGTATGTTGTTTTGCCTTATGGGCTCTAGTTTATTGGAACAGTGAGTATGCGGGCTATGTGTCATTTGGGTTGTGTTTGGGGGAGTGGAGGTTGCTTGCATTTCTGCTTTGGAGGTCTCTGTTGCTTGAGCAGATTATTATTGAGAGCCTCTGTGAATGTTTTTGTGTTTCTGTGTGGATTTTGGTGGTGTAGGTTTAGTGGGACTATGTGATGAGTGTGGTGTGGTGTGGTGTGGTGCAAATGTTTACCTTCTCCTCTTGACTGTCAAGTTCAGTCTTGGTTGGAGAGAGCTTTACCTCCAGTTTGGCTAGATAAGGGCATCTCTCACAGGTTGTGGTGTTGGGTGGTAGTAGGAGAGGGTTGTCTGTGTACATGAGGCAATTGCTACATTGCCTCAAGATGCCCAGATTCATCAGATAGACAGGAGAGAACACTGGGAGCTGACCCTTGGACATGCCTGAGTAAAAAAACTGCTTTCCTCTAGACAAGTGAGGAAAGTGAGTATAAGAGCTGTTTTTCTCTATGCAATGGAGGAAAGTAAGCACAAAAAACTGTTTTGCTCTAGGTAAACAGGAAGGTTGAATGCTGTAGTAATTTGTAGCTTAGTTAGTGTTCACAACAGGTTCTGAACAAGTGCTGAACACGAATAAGCAAATTCAAGTGCTAAAACTACAAATCTTTACCTGGATCTTTTGGTAGATAGGCTACATAGTGCTTACCACTCCCACTGATAAGCTAGAATGCTTCCCTCCAACACAGAAAGGCTTGGGGGGCTCAGAAGCTTACAAACAGTGCTGGATACAGCAAATCTGTATCTGGACTACACTAGTTAAAGGAAAGGTAGGAAAGAAGGGCAAATGCAGGATTTTAAACCAGTAAGTTGAAAGAGATGGGAAAACTGCCAAACAGCCAATAAACTACAATTTCTGGGCCAGAAACCATTCTTGTGGTAGAGAGGCTACCTAGTGCTTTCCACTCCCACTGATAAATTAAAAGACTTCCTTCCAACACAGAAAGGCTTGGGGGGCTCAGAAGCTTACAAACAGTCCTGGATACAGCAAATCTGTATCTGGACTAGACTAGTTACAGGAAAGATGGAAATAAGCGCAAATGCAGGCTTTTAAACCAGTAAGTTGAAAGAGATGGAAAAACTGCCAACAGCCAATAAGCTACAATTTCTGGGCCAGAAACCACTCTTGTGGTAGAGAGGCTACCTAGTGCTTACCACTCCCACAGATAAGCTTGAAAAATTCCTTCCAACACAGAAAGGCTTGGGGGGCTCAGAATCTTACAAACAGTCCTGGATACAGCAAATCTGTATCTGGACTAGACTATTTACAGGAATGGTGGTAAACAAGCACAAATATGGGCTTTTAAACCAGAAAGTTTAAAGACATGAAAAAACTGCCAAATGGCCAAACAACTACAATTTCTGGGCCAGAAACAACTCTTGAGGTAGATAGGCTACCTAATGCTTACCACTCCCACTGATAAGCTAGAAGGCTTCCCTTCAACATAGAAAGGTTTGGGGGGGGGGGCTCAGAAGCTTGCATACAGTCCTGGATACAGAAAATCTGTATCTGGACTAGACTAGTTACAGGAAAGATGTTAAACAAGTGCAAATGCAGGCTTTTAAACCAGAAAGTTGAAAGAGATGGAAAAACTGCTCAAATAGCCAATAAACTACAATTTCTAGGCCAGAAACCACTCTTGTGGTAGATAGGCTACCTAGTGCTTACCACTCCCACTGATAAGCTAGAAGGCTTCCCTCCAAAACAGAAAGGCATTGAGGGCTCAGAAGCTTACAAACAGTCCTGGAAACAGCAAATCTGTATCTGGACTAGACTAGTTAAAGGAAAGGTGGGACACAAGCGCAAATGCAGGCTTTTAAACCAGAAAGTTGAAAGAGATGGAAAAACTGCCTAAATGACCAATAAACTACAATTTCTGGGCCAGAAACCGCTCTTTTGGTAGATAGGCTACCTTGTGCTTATCACTCCCACTGATAAGCTAGAAGGCTTCCCTCCAACACAGAAAGGCTTTGGGAGCTCAGAAGCTTACAAACAGTCCTGGTTACAGTAAATCTGTATTTGGACTAGACTAGTTACAGGAAAGGCAGAAAACAAGCTTAGAAATTTTTTTTTTTTGGAAAGTGGAAAGGGGGAAAGGAGAAACAAGATAATTCAAAATTAAGGACCTAAGTGGCTTGCCCTTCACAAATGTTCTCTCTCTATTAGGTAGAATGAGCTAGTGACACTAGACTGGAATAGAGCTGGGATAGAGCTGAACAGATGGGACTGGTAGGAGTGCCTGAAGTCAAAATATAATCTCACTGTACTCGGTTGAGTGAGCAAATGAGATAGACCCAGGAGGAGTGTTCAAACACAAATTTACAGGAGGGGCGGGCAATTTCAAAGCCACCAAGATTAATACCAAATCAGGGAGGGTGAGTGGTAAACTAACTGCAGAGACAGTGAGAGACCAAAGTATTCTTTGAAACATTTAAAAAGAAAAATAAATAACTACAGAGAGACACAGACCACAATATTCAGTGAAACAATTAAATACACAGAAAAATAAAATGCAGTACAATGTTTGTACTTAACTCAGCTAGTAATGCAGTGGATTGTAGGTATGTAGCAGAAGCCAAACAACTCAGATATTGGCCAGTAATAAATTCAAAGATATGTGACTAACTTACAAATACAGAGAAACCATCTAGGCTAAGAGTTTAACACTGAATATCAGTGAAGTGAAACACAATAGCCCCCACTAACTGCAGAGACAGAGAGAGACCACAGTATTCTATGAAACAATTAAATAGAAATAGAAATAACTACAGAGAGACACAGACCACAATATTCAATGAAACAAATACACAGAAAAATAAAATGCAGTACAATCTTTAACACTGCAAGTTTGTACTTAACTCCGCTAGATATGCAGTTGATTGTACATATGTAGCAGAAGCCAAACAACTCAGATATCGAACAGCAATGTGTTATAATTTCTTTGATATGATTCAATTTATTCATTTTCTTTGATCTAAGAGAAAGTTTATGCAGGCTCAAAGCATTTACTGAATATGCCTAAAGTTTAATTTTTCCAGGTTTTTTGAAAGCTCATGATTTAGAATTTTGTCATATTTTGTATTTAAGTTTTTAAGTTCAGACTGACTAATAATGTCATTTGGTTTTAAATTTAACTTTGACTATTTTGACCTTTACTGTATTCATTTCTTTGTCCACTTCTCTTGTTTTACTAATATACGAGCTTGTTACTTTTACATTTAAGTAACACTTTAGTGAATCCCACAGGACAGTGTCAGATGCTTCACCATTCATGTGTATTTCTTGGAAATGTTTTATCTCTTTAACATACCAGTCCTTGAATCCTTTTATATTAATATTGTACACTGGTAATGTCTATTAAATATTATAATGTTATGGTCTAATAATGGACATGAAACTATTGAAACTTCTGTGATATGTGATAACTGATTGCTTGAGACAAAAATGTTATCAATCTTTCTGTGTGTTCTATACTTATATGAATAATGGGTAAACTGAAGTCAGTTTGTTTTCCTTAGCTCATACTGTATATAGCCTTTAAATTCATTACATTTCCAAAATGCATTAAGTCCACAATATGAAGAAATAAACCAACGACAACCAAGTGTCTTTGCTAAATATCGAAAAAACAACTAAGCAAAAAGTAACTAAGCAAAGACAAGGCTCCAGCTTCTTTCAAAGGCAGACTGCTTTAATAGCACACACTCAAGCGCTTTCACCCAAGGCTTCTTCAGGTGTATGATTACCTTAGTTAACACACCCATTATATATCAGATGACATTTCACTTAATTCTTAAAAGCATATTACATTACATGTGTTCCTATCTTGGTAATTCACAAACTAATATAAATACATCTATACATGTGTTTATATAAAAAAACATTTAATATTTGTGTTAAACTACATAAAAATAGACACTAAAAACATATAAAACATATAATAAGTTATAAAAAGGATACATTAGCTACGTAGAGGTCTATTCTTTAAGACTGGTGTCAATGGAATCACCTAATTGAGACCATGTCCTACATTAGCCCTGAGCCTCACCATCCATTCTACTTCCATATTCTCTGTTTTATTTCTAATATCCCCCTTTATCTTATTAACGTCAGTTATCCCTAATACTCTAAATTTACAATTGTGTTGCATATTGGTTTCTTTTACATGCTTTGCCAAGGCATTAAAGTTGCTACCCTTTCTAGTGTGATATATGTGCTCTGTTATTCTATCTTTTAAAGGCCTATCGGTTTTTCCCACGTAGAATTTATTACATACCTGGCAGTTAGCTAGGTAGACTACATGCTTTGTATTACAATCAGCATGAATCCTTAGGTAGAAGACTTTACCCATGTCTGGATGTTTATATTCTATTTCTGTTGTTATATAGCTACACCAAGTACATTGTTTACATGGTGTAGTTCCTACTATTTCCTGTGGAGCTTTTATTACTTTATTGGTACATAGTCTTCTTTTCAGGGATAGATTATTTTTAAATGTAAATTGTGGTAAAGGACTAAAAAATGTTTTTTTAATTTGTTCATCTGTAGTTAAAATATTCCAATACTGCTTTATAATATTCATGTATTCCTTTATATTCCTAGAATAACTGAAACAAAGTCTTAGATCTTTAGCCCCATAATTCTTAATACTATTTCTCATGTGTAGTGAACGTTCTAAAGGTTCTGAGAAGTATGGCTTGGCTCTATTGTCTCTCAGTTTTTCTATCTGATTTACACTGCTATTAATAACATATTCATTGTAGCCTCTTTCCATTAATTCATTCCTAGTAACACTGACCTTATGCTCAAAGTCTTCCTTCTTAACATTTAATCTGGAAGCTCTATAAAATTGATTTTGTGCAACATTCTTAAAGATAAAATTAGGATGCATACTATCCTTACTTAGCAACTTATTGACATAACATTTTTTTCTGTACATCTTAGTACTTATTTTATTATCATCTTCTTTAAGAACTGTAATATCTAAAAAGTTAGCTTCCTGCTGGGAACAAACTCCAGTAAATTTAAGGAAATGTGTAGATGTTTTAAGGTATGATGTAAATTCTTTTAGTTGTTCTACAGTACCTTTCCATAAGAGAAAAAGATCATCCACAAATCTGCGGAAGAATAAAATTTGATCTTTATAAACACCTCTTTCTATACATTTCTTTTCTCATACAGACATAACAAGGTTTGCGTACGTATTCGCGCATGATGTACCCATCGCTACACCATTTTTTTGCCAGTAAGTACTATCTCCAAACATAAATATGTTTTCTAAAACCAAGTATAATAGAGCTTGTATTAATTCCACTTCATTATTAAAATAATTACCTGACTCAATAATTTTAGTAACATATTTAATTCCTATATCATTAGGGATGACTGTAAATAGCGATACTACATCTAGTGTAACTAACAGGCATTTCCCTATTTCTTGTCTTTCTTTCATATACAAGGAATATAAATCCCTAATGAAATGTTCTGTGTCCTTTAGAATAAATTTAGATATCTTGAGAAGGGGATTTAATTTCTTCTCTAGGTAAATAGATATGAGCTTAGTGCACCAATTCCTATCTGCTACAATAGGTCTCATGGGGCGGGGGGGGGTATTTTTGTTTTTATGTATCTTTTGTTGACCTTGAATTATAGGAATGGTAGGATTGGTTATCTCAAAATATTTAAAAAGACTCTCATCCATAAGATCTAGAGTTTCAAGTTCCTTTAACTTACTACTAACTTTATCATTTGCTCGACTTGTATATTACTAATACATACATAAAATTGTGAGTCCTTTAACATTTCAAACATTTTGGCTTCATATACATGTTTGTCTAACACCACTATCTGACCCCCCTTATCTGCTGGTCTAATCACAATAAAAGGGTTATGCTGTAAATCTAACAAAGCTTTATACTCATTCTTTGTTAAATTATGCCATTTAAATTTAGCTTCCTTACTTTTCTGTTCATAATATGTTTTATAAAATTCATCTAAGGACAGCTGTTGAAATGCATTTATAAGTGAATGTTGCTTAGGTATAAATAAGCTAGGTTTCTTAAACATATTATCTTGAATATCATTATTTTCAAACATCATTTTAAGCATAACATTTCTTGTAAACATTTTCAAGTCTAAAACTACATCGGTAATGTCACTATCTGTTGCAGGTATAAAGGATAGTCCTTTTTGCCGTACATTCATTTCTTCCACCATTAAAGCATGTGCTGATAAATTAACTACTGTGTTCTTATTTTGTTGAATGCTTTCTTTATAGTATAAGGACTCACCCTTTTATCCTGTAGCTTCCTTTTTCCTTGCGTAACACTCCTTCATCTTATCTGCTGGTTTCTTGCCCCTCTGCTCAGCAACCTTTCTCTGATAGGTAGCGGAAACTTCAGTGGCATTTTCTTTTGATTTTGTATGGACTCCAACTCCAAAAAAGGGGGTTGTTGATTTGATAACTGTCACCTCACACTGTTCTCTTCTCCATTGTGATGCACTTCTGCAGTCACTACGATGTTCTTGCTTCTCGCTCCCAATGACGTAATTTCCTATGTGTTAGTATTTGTTGCTTCACTAACATTGGATTGATCCTCTAATACAGTTCGTATTTCCTTATTCAGAGCTAAATCTGTTTTCAAGCATCTGTTATTCACTAACGGTTCAGCTTCTATAGTGGCTTGAGCATCAACAGCCGTTACATTGGTATTTCAATCACGGGGCCAAGTAAAGACATGACCTAGAGCATAATCTTTACGATCCCTTATCAATTTCTTTAACTTGATTTGAGCTAACTTTCGAGCATAGCAGTTAGCGTTATTCATAGAGTCATCTAACTGTTTGGTTGTTAAAGCAGGATCGTATTTATCATAAATAGATCTATATTTGTTTTTTATTAGATCTATTATTTTATGTGCTTCTCCCTTAGCAGATTCTATTAGCAGTCTTAAGTAGCCCAAACTTGTATTCAGATTGAATTTATGCAATTCACTCAGTAGCATGGAATCACATGGATCCTGAGCTGGCATTTTCAGAATCCTTAGTCCACGGGGTACAATACTTTCTGTAAGACAGACTTCAAGGTGGAATCTTTCATACTCCTCCCTTTTTAGCCAAAATAACTCCTTTTCTAAGGCTAAAATGTCACTTCTCATTGCTATAAAATCTACATTTACTGATTCTCTTCCTTCTATTTGCAAACAGCTGTTAAGCAATGGATTGGTTGTTTCGCTCACCTTACTTAATTGAGTAATACTTAGTTCAGTACTTTTGATAAAAGGGTTTGGATTGTAATCTAATTCTATAGTTTCAATTTTTTCAGTTCCGATAGCCATCTCCCTGGTGTAGTTGGAAAACAGATAAGTCCAGAATACATGGAAATAAACCAAAGACAACCAAGTGTCTTTGCTAAATATCCATAAAACAACTAAGCAAAAAGTAACTAAGCAAAGACAAGGCTCCAGCTTCTTTCAAAGGCAGACTGCTTTAATTGCACACACACAAGCGCTTTCACCATAGGCTTCTTCAGGTGTATGATTACCTTAGTTAACACATCCATTATATATCAGATGACATTTCACTTAATTAATTCTTAAAAGCATATTACATTACATTTGTTCCTATCTTGGTAATTCACAAACTAATGTAAATACATCTATAAACGTGTTTATATAAAAACATTGAATATATGTGTTAAAGTACATTAAAATAGACACTAAAAACATATAAAAACATATAATAATTTTTAAAAAGGATACATTAGCTATGTAGAGGTCTATTCTTTAAGACTGGTGTCAATGGAATCACATCATTGAGACCATGTTCTACATTAGCCCTGAGCCTCACTATCCATTCTACTTCCATCTTCTCTGTTTTATTTCTAATATCTCCCTTTCTCTTATTAACGTCAGTTATCCCTAATACTCTAAATTTAAAATTGTGTTGCATATTGGTTTCTTTTACTTGCTTTGCCAAGGAATTAAAGTTATTACCCTTTCTAATGTGATATATGTGCTCTCTTATTCTATCTTTTAAAGGCTTATCGGTTTTTCCCACATAGAATTTATTACATATCTTGGCAGTTAGCTAGGTAGACTACATGCTTTGTATTACAATCAGCATTGACCCTTAGGTAGAAGAATTTACCCATGACTGGATGTTTATATTCTATTTCTGTTGTTATATAGCTACACCAAGTACATTGTTTACATGGTGTAGTTCCTACTATTTCCTGTGGAGCTTTTATTACTTTATTGGTACATAGTCTTCTTTTCAGGGATAGATTATTTTTAAATGTAAATTGTGGTAAAGGACTCAAAAAATGTTTAATTTGTTCATCTGTAGTTAAAATATTCCAGTACTTGTTTATAATATTCATGTATTCATTGATATTCCTAGAATAACTGAAACATAGTCTTAGATCTTTAGCCCCATAATTCTTAATACTATTTCTCATGTGTAGTGAATGTTCTAAAGGTTCTGAGAAATATGGCTTGGCTCTATTGTCTCTCAGTTTTTCTATCTGATTTACACTCCTATTAATAACATATTCATTGTAGCCTCTTTCCATTAATTCATTCCTAGTAACATTGACCTGATGCTCAAAGTCTTCCTTCTTAGCATTTAATCTGGAAGCTCTATAAACCTAGCTTATTTATACCCAAGCAACATTCACTTATTAATGCATTGGAACAGCTTTGCTTTGATGAATTTTATAAAACATATTATGAACAGAAAAGTAAGGAAGCTAAATTTAAATGGCATAATTTAACAAAGAATGAGTATAAAGCTGTGTTAGATTTATAGCATAACCCTTTTATTGTGATTAGACCAGCAGATAAGGGGGGGTCAGATAGTGGTGTTAGAGAAACATGTATATGAAGCCAAAATGTTTGAAATGTTAAAGGATTCACAATTTTATGTATGTATTAGTAATATACAAGTCGAGCAAATGATACATAAAGTTAGTAGTAAGTTAAAGGAACTTGAAACTCTAGGTCTTATGGATGAGAGTCTTTTTAAATATTTTGAGATAACCAATCCTACCTTTCCTATAATTCAAGGTCAACCAAAGATACACAAAAACAAAAATAAACCCCCAATGAGACCTATCGTAGCAGGTAGGAATTGGTGCACTGAGCCCATATCCATTTACCTAGAGAAGAAATTAAATCCCCTTCTCAGGATATCTAAATTTATTCTAAAGGACACAAAACATTTCATTAGGGATTTATATTCCTTGTATATAAAAGAAAGACAGGAAATAGGGAAATGCCTGTAAGTTACACTAGATGTAGTATCGCTATTTACAGTCATCCCTAATGATATAGGAATTAAATATGTTACTAAAATGATGACTGAGTCAGGTAATTATGTTAATAATGAAGTGGAATTAATACAAGCTCTATTATACTTGGTTTTAGAAAACAACATATTTATGTTTGGAGAAAGTACTTACTGGCAAACGATTGGCGTAGAGATGGGTACATTGTGGGCGAATACGTGCGCAAACATTGTTATGTCTGTATGGGAAAATGAATGTATAGAAAGAGGTGTTTATAAAGATCAAATTTTATTCTTCCGCAGATTTGTGGATGATCTTTTTCTCTTATGGAAAGGTACTGTAGAACAACTAAAAGACTTTATATCATACCTTAATACATCTACACATTTCCATATATTTACTGGAGTTTGTTCCCAGCAGGAAGTTAACTTTTTAGATATTCCAGTTCTTAAAGAAGATGATAATAAAATAAGTACTAAGATATACGGAAAAGAATGTTGTGTTAATAAGTTGCTAAGTAAGGATAGTATACATCCTAATTTTATCTTTAAGAATGTTGCACAAAATCAATTTTATAGAGCTTCCAGATTAAATGTTAAGAAGGAAGACTTTGAGCATCAGGTCAATGTTACTAGGAATAAATTAATGGAAAGAGGCTACAATGAATATGTTATTAATAGGCGTGTAAATCAGATAGAAAAACTGAGAGACAATAGAGCCAAGCCATACTTCTCAGAACCTTTAGAACATTCAGTAGACATGAGAAATAGTATTAAGAATTATGGGGCTAAAGATCTAAGCCTATTTTTAAGTTATTCTAAGAATATCAGGGAATACACGGATATTATAAACAAGTAATGGAATATTTTAATGACAGATGAACAAATTAAAACATTTTTTAGTCTTTTACCACAATTTACATTTAAAAATAATCTATCCCTGAAAGGAAGACTATGTACCAATAAAGTAATAAAAGCTCCACAGGAAATAGTAGGAACTATACCATGTAAATAATATACTTAGTGTAGCTATATAACAACAGAAATAAAATATAAACATCCAGACATGGGTAAAGTCTTCTACCTAAGCATGTTGTCTACCTAGCTAACTGCCAGGTATGTAATAAATTCTATGTGGGAAAAACCAATAGGACTTTAAAAGATAGAATAACAGAGCACATATATCACATTAGAATGGGTAGTAACTTTAATGCCTTGGCAAAATGGCAAAACATGTAAAAGAAACCAATATGCAACACAATTTTAAATTTAGAGTATTAGGGATAACTGATGTTGATAAGAGAAAGGGGGATATTAGAAATAAAACAGAGAAGATGGAAGTAGAATGGATAGTGAGGCTCAGGGCTAATGTAGGACATGGTCTCAATGATGTGATTCCATTGAGGCCAATCTTAAGGAATAGATCTCTATGCAGATAATGTATCCTTTTTATAACTTATATGTTTTTATATGTTTTTTAGTGTCTATTGTAATGTAGTTTAACACATATATTCAATGTTTTTTGTATAAACACATTTATAGATGTATTTATATTAGTTTGTGAATTGCCAAGATAGGAACAAATGTAATGTAATATGCTTTTAAGAATTAATTAAGTGAAATGTCATCTGCTATATAATGGGTGTGTTAACTAAGGTAATCATACACCTGAAGAAGCCTATGGTGAAAGCGCTTGTGTATGTGCCATTAAAGCAGTCTGCCTTTGAAAGAAGCTGGAGCCTTGTCTTTGCTTAGTTACTTTTTGCTTAAAATGCATTAAGTGTTTGGTTCTATCTACAGTGGAATCTTCATCTGATAAAATACAGTTAAAATCACCAACCATTATGACTTTACCTTTCATGTAATAAGCTAAAGTGTCTGATTAATTTTTTTGCATCTTTATCTCCAACCCCTGGAATCCAATAAGAGTTCACCAATGTATATAGTTTTCTGTTCCACTTAATTATAACAATGCTTAACATACCACTTTTATTAACATAGGTATGTATTACTTTAGGTATTGCTGGTGAGTTCTTCCATAAAATGAGGGTGCCTCCTCTTTTAGCTCAAAAGATAGAACCTGCTAAAAGCAAATAATTCTTTAGTAAAGTTATTTACATGTTTATTAAGTAAATGTGTTTCCTGTAGAAATACTGTTCAAGCTTTATGTAATTGCAAGTATTTGAACAGACTCCTCCCTCTTTACTGAACTATTCAGTCCATTAATATTAATATATATGCATTTAAAATCAGACATTTATATAACAGAGAAAAAAAACACAGACATAATGAAATCACGGTTATGTACAGAACTTATTATATACTTTATATATAACAATATGAAATCTTTAGCTATGGACAAAACTTTTGAAACAAATAAAAAATTACCTAATGATACAACCTTAACACATTCTACCATGGAATAACATATTTCTCATTTGTTGAAAAGGACGAAAAACTACCTCTCATACTCTCCATTAGACTAACATTTATCTCTTGCTTCTGATTCATATTAATATGTCTCATATTTTTAGCTTGCATCGTCTTAAAAAAGCCCATCAGTGAGTTATTATGAATAAGAATAGTTAAACAGGTGTTCAAAATATTTTGTTATAATTTGACTAAACTGAACATCTCTACAGTCATCTTTCCCTGTACCTCACATTATCTTCCTGGTTTGTTATAGGGAAGAAATGAGTTGTTAGTTTCATAGTTATTCATTTTTAAGTCAGATGATTTTATGTTTATTTCTGTTTTATTTGCTATATGGTTTTTTTATTTATTTATTTATTTTATTTTACATTTGTTTACCGGGCTGGTCCAGCTGGATATAAGTCCATTTTCAGCAGAGGCCCAGGGAGAAAAGCTCCAAATACAGACATTAAAATCAGTCTTTACAAATTTAGTAGTTAAATTGAAAAAAAAAATAAAATAAGTATCCTATTAGCATTAGCATGTTCTTACAGAAGCAACAATTAGAAATTAAATACAGACTAAGGGAATACAAATTATTCATGAGAATAAAAAAGATTTAGTGTAAGATTTGTTTGAAGGAGAATAGAGAGTACTAGTGGGACACTGAAAGCTAGTCAGGGTTAGTACAGGGGCAGAGTCAGTGAGTTTTGAGTTGGGATTTGAAACAGAGAAAAGAAAAGCTGGCAGTGAGACTGTGAGGGAGAGTTCCAGGCTTTACCTATTGTGTTTGAGAACAAGGATTTGCCTGCCAAATTGATGGATTTGCAAGTAGATATAAGAAGTTTGTTAGAAGAACGTAAGCTTTTAAGGTTGTAAGGTGTGATAAGGGAGGTGAGTACAGGGGTGTTAGTGGGTTTGTAGAGGATTTTATGGGCTAAGGAGAGCTGGTGATATAAGATCAGATTTTGCAGCTCAAGCCATCCTAATTGCTTTAAATTTTTGCAGTGGTGGGTTCTAAAAGTAGAACCAGAGGCAAATCTGGCAATACTGTTATAGGCAACAGCCAGTTTGCAGAGGTTAGATTTGGACAGGTATGTTTAAATAGGGGAGGCATAAAGGAGGGTAGAAATCAGATAGGTATGGGCAATGGAAGTTCTGGTAAGTGGAGTGAGGAATGTTTTAATTCTGTACAGGGAACCTAGTTTTCTGTTAACTCATTTTATGGTGTTGTTGATGTGATAATCAAAGCATAGGTTATTGTCCATCTCTATTCCAAGAAGCCTGGTAGTGGGGTCAGGTGATATGATAGTGCAATTACTAGACAAGACAGAGGAGCTGAGAGTGGAGGATTTCTGGGTGGGGGAGAACAGTAACAGTTTAGTTTTCTTGGGGTTTAGGATTAAGCATCGTTTTAAGAACCAGGTTTCAACAGTTTGGAAAGTCTGTTGGGTGATAGAGTGCAGTTCGGAAGGGGAAGAAGCAGAACAAATCAAAGTAGAATCATCAGCATATTGTATACAGACTGCAGAGGAAATACTGGTATGAAGATCATTAATAAAAATAGAAAACAGAAGGGGGCTAAGTATAGAACCTTGTGGTACTCCGAGGGTGATGGGCAGGTGGTTGGATAGGTTAATGTGCCAGAACACTGCCTGTTGTCTGTTATGAAGATAGGAGTGGAACCACATAATAGCTCCTGAGTCTAGTGAAAATGTTTTAAGTAGATTTAAGAGTATCTGGTGATTGACCATATCGAAGGCTTTGGATAGGTCAATAAAGAGAGCAGAGGTAAGAATATTATTATTTCGATTTTTGCTGATACAGTCAGTAAAGGAAAGGAGGGCTGAAGTAGTACTGTGGAAAGGTCAGAAGCCATGTTGACAGTCAGCAAGTAGGTTGTTATTCAACAGGTGTTTAAGAAGTTGTTTTTGTATGCATTTTTCCATGATTTTAGCCAGGGGAGAGAGTAGGGCTATGGGTCGGTAGTTTGAGAGTTCAGTTTAATTTCCACCTTTATGCTGGGGAATGACATGTGAAATTTTCCAGATAGAAAGAATATAGCCTTCAACAATGGTTCTGTTGATCAGAATCGAAATGGGATAGTCTAGTGGTTTGGCTGCAGTTTTTAGATACTGAGCAGGCAGAAGGTCAGCAGATGGAGAGGAGACTTTAAGTTTGTGGAGAAGAGTATAGATATGTGATGTAGGTACTGGTTGCAGTTGAAATGTGGGAATAGAAGTGTTAGAGGAGGTGGACTGAGAGGTGATATCGGGGGATAATTGATTAGCAAGAGACTGGACAGTTTCAGTAAAGAATGTATTGAAGGCATCAGCGGTTTGTTTAGGGTTATTTTGAGAAGTGCCTATAGGGCTAGGGGTGTCAGAGTGGCCAGGTTTTAAGAGATTATTTATTCCTGCCTAGAACTTTTGTGGATTATGTTGGTTAGTTTGTTGTAAATGGAAGTAGTATTTTTTTTATCTAAAAGTACTGCTTTTTTGGTGGAGTTTCTGATTTGTCTAAAGTCTAGTTGGTTGGTGAGATCTTTAGTCTTACGGTATTTGGTCCAGAGTTTGTTTTTAAGGATAATTTTATGCTGTGTATCTTTTGAGAGCCAAGGAGAAGGTTTTGATCTTATTCCAATAGATCTTAAGGGAGCATGAGAGTCTAGAATAGAAAGGAACTTGGAGTTGAAGTAAGCTACAGCATCATCAAGAAGCAGTAGTTTAAGAGGGGACCAGTTGCAAGCATTGAGTTCTGCTAGGAAGCTATCAGGGTTAAAGTTTTTATTTGTTCTGACCATTTTGTATTTAGTTAGGTTAGGGGTAGCAGTTTTATGTCTGATTAGGTAAGTAAGAGCATGGTCACTTAAATCATCTGGTAATGTACCTGCTGTGTAAGCATGTTGGTGACTATTTATCAAAATCCAATCCAATATGCTTTCTTTATTGTTAGATGTATTAGTTCTAGTTGGGTCCTGAATGGTTTGAGAAAAAACATGAAGATTTAGGAGGGAGGGGGGGTTTAGAGTGGTGCAGGTTTTCCAGTCTATGTTGGTATCACCCAGGACTATGGTTTCTTGTGGGAATTCAATAGCGTGCCAGCTAAGGATCTCTTCTAGTGTACTAATGTTATTTCCAGGGGGAGGTAGGTGCAGATTATATAGATGGATTTGTGGGAGTTAAGCTGGAGTTTAGAGATAAGGATTTCGGCATTACTTACAAAGGGAGGCTTTTCATGGATGACAGTAATTTGCAATCCTGTTTTATAAAGAATTGCTATTCCACCACCCTTTTTGGCTTTGCAAACTAGTCTGAAGATGTTATAGCCGGGGGGGGGGGGGGTGATCTCCCTGTTTTGGGTTGTTGGTTTAAGCCAGGTTTCAGACAGACAAAGGATGTCAAATTAGTGTATATCTAGCAATGCATGGAGGTGTACAATTTTATTATTAATGCTACGGATGTTAAGGTGAGCTATAGAGAGGGAGTTTGGGGGTTTGGAGGATAGGTTTGAGTACGATGTTGGAGGAAAGAGGGAGCTTATAGTAGCAGTGTTATTTGTGCCAGGGTTGGGATGAATGTCACCTGCTAGAAGGGAGAGAAGTAATCTTATTTTTAGGTTGAAAGGTTTGGTGAAGATGTGTAAAGATTTTCTGTATATGTGATTATTGTAAGAAATGTGGAATTTCCTATGAAATTTTGGAAGAAGGTAGTTGGGAGAATAAATTATGTTTGAGAATGGATGGAATGTGTTTTTGGAAGGTGAGTTAGTATTGTGAGTGAGAAGGTATGGTTCTTTGAGTCTAATTTGTTCATATGAGGTAAGAAAGTAGAGTAACATAAGGTAAAGAAAAAGTAAGAAAAGGAGGATATGTTTTAAATAATTTGAGGTAAGAGGTGGAGGCATAGAGATAGGATTGTATATGGAGGAAAAATTGGGAAGTAGAAGAGTAAATGTAGATATGAAAAGTAGAAAGAATTAGTGTGTGATTTAAAGATATTGGTGGAAAGGGTATTGGCTGAGTTAGAGTTGTGGGGTAATTTGTGATAGGTGAACTAAAAAGGGGGAGTGGTTAGGGAGGTATAAGTTTAGGACCACTGGGGGTGGGAATTGGGGGAAGGGTAGGGGAGTGAACTGAGCGGGTTAGAGCAAGTAAAGGATGAGGATCGCAGAGACAATCAGCAGCAAGAGATAGTAGCGGAGCTCTAGGAATTCCAGGTGAGTGGTGAAACTACTACAATAGTTAGGTTACAGGGGATAGTGGTGAGGGGAGAGGGGAAAGTAGCTAATAGAGGGGTAAGTACAAGACAGTCAGAAACAGATAGGAGGGGGAAAGGGGAAAATAAAATTAAACAGTAGTGAGGGTTTTGATACTGGAGAGGGGAGTAAGGGATATAACACAAGCAAGTGAAGGGTGTCACCTAGAGTTCAGAGATGGATTTAAGTGAGTTGGTAGGGTAGAGAGGGCAAGAAGAGATAACTCAGTTCTTAGTTACAAAGGAAGAGAGGAGTTACTACATAGGGGGAGATAGAGTCTTATACAGACACTAGAGAATTCAGACTAATATTAGAACAATACAGTAAACAGTTTGGTTGTTGGGTTAAAACGTACTTCCTTGAATCCTTTGGCAGGAGGGACTTTGAGTTTAGGATGAAAGTATCCTAGGATGCAGTTGAGATAGCAGGATTGATTGGAAGGGGGTCCTTATTGACCAGGCAGGTAGGTTCTCAGTCGTAAAGCAGGAGGGAGTTTAAAAGTTCCTTGAATCCTTTGGCAGGAGGGACTTTGAGTTTAGGATGAAAGTATCCTAGGATGCAGTTGAGATAGCAGGATTTATTGGAAGGGGGTCCTTATTGACCAGGCAGGTAGGTTCTCAGTCATAAAGCAGGAGGGAGTTTAAAAGTTCCTTGAATCCTTTGGCAGGAGGGACTTTGAGTTTATGATGAAAGTATCCTAGGATGCAGTTGAGATAGCAGGATTGATTGGAAGGGGGTCCTTATTGACCAGGCAGGTATGTTCTCAGTCGTAAAGCAGGAGGGAGTTTGAAAGTTAAAAAAAATATATCCTGCAGGGGTCAGGGGCACACAGCAGCCAGGGGGAGATGCAGAATCAGTTCAGTAATGTAAAGTTGTTCATAGGACAAACCCTACACCTTGTGCCTATAAGGTGAACACCATAACCACTATGCCAACCTCCCACCCTTGTAGACATATTTGTACTCTTGAACTGTATATGTATTTACTTACTCTAATCTCTATTTCTGTTTGTATACTATTCATACCTCTCAACCTTTTAGTACAAAAAAATCTGGACAAAGCCTGACAGAATGGGGGACAAAGACCCCAAAACAAGGACATATTTAAATATAGCTCTTATAAACTTAGTTGCTAGAATAACATAATTTGTAGTAGCATGCATTTTTCTGAAGAATATGGCATATGAAACACAAATGTATAGCATTACTTAGTGACTTCAGTCCTCAGATCATCCCAGTGAATTGCCAGAAAATCACAAATTTTATGAGGAACAGACTAAAAATATAAGGCAAAAATCTGGACATTCTGCTAAATTCTGGACAGCTGAGAGGTGTGATACTTTGTCTTGTACTATTACTATATTCCAAGATTATATATTTTAGCTATAATCCTAGTGTAGATATCATATAATGGAATATTTATATCTACCCTTATATATTTGATACTCTTTAATCTAGTGCTGCTATTAGAATTAGTCCTGTTTTTTCTTAAATGTTATGTCTAATAGTATCTGAACTAACATCTGAAAAATCTTCTCTTTTAACATTCAAACTCTCCATAATGAATAGTTTTGAGGTACAAGGTTTAAAGTTTTGATGTCATTAAAAGGGGACTATAACAGAGAAACACAATCCTATTTTTTTTTTTTTTGGTTATCAGAAGTGTCATTCTGTAGCCTATTATATAAACTATCCCTCTGGTATACTGCAAGCATTTAGAACTGTTTAACTCATTACATCTGACTGACTCCTCCAGGTACATCTGCAGTTAACTCCTACTGATGCCTCTAGGTGTCAAATTTTGCTTGTTCATATTTGCATCAAAAATTCCAAAAAACATGCACTGTACAAGGTTTTATCATCATGTTTCATCTTAAAGCTTACACAATGGGAAACTCCACAGCATTCAAATTTGACCTCTGTCTAGTGCAGGTAAATAGATATTAACTGTTGTTTTTATGATATTATTTTATATACATATAATGTTCACATTTTTCTAAATATCTCAACAACCAAGTAACACAGACAGAAACCCTTAGCCTCATATGAAAGCACTTAGCTTGATGAATAAAATGCTGCTGACACTATGTGTGTAACTTGAGTGGTTGCAGAAATATTGTAAGTTGTTCACAAAATATTACAAATGTAGTAGTTATGGTGTTTACTGTGACTTATAAAATTTGGTTTAAGACATAGAACCTAAAGATTACTACCACTATAAAATAGTTTGTGCTGAAGAGTTTGCCATTTATATTTCTTTCATAACCCCTATGGTTCCAGAGATATGAACATTTGTTTGAAATGTTTGGACATAATTTGATTCTGTCAAAAGGCTTAGGCTCTGCCCACTGGAAGGTACAGTGCAAACTTCCTGAGCTCCATTGGAGTGAATGAGTTAATAACTGGCAGTGATTAAGAATGAAATTCACTGTCTTTTGCTTATTATCTGACTTATATTGATTGACATCTTAGCATATGATTCAAAATGTTATGATTATTTACTTTTAGACAGGAAGACGTAACCTGGCCAGTTCTTAGAATTTTAGAACTCCTGTAGCATCACAAAACTGCTCATGATTCGAATTAAGCTGCTTCAAGCTGGTCCTCATGGCAAAAGGGCTTGCAAATGAACATGTTATCAGCCAAAACTCACACAGAAATGTGCATAAGTGAATCCAAGACCATTCCATGTTATACAGCACTCCCTCAACCCTTCCAAACCACAAAAAAAACAACAAAAAAAGAGTGAATCCAAGCCACTTCCATGTTATACATCAGTCCCTCAACCCTTCCAAACCAAGAAAAAACAACAAAAAAAGTCAAAGTATGTTAACCACTCAAAGCAATTGTATTTAAAGAAATAACATGTAATATCTCAGTAAGCACTACCTATTTGTATATGTTTAATATATATAGCATGCTGTGATTTTTTTAAAGAGACATAGCATATTAACTTGCATTACAAGAATGACAGTTATGTGTGATCTAGGTTTAACTTGTAAAAGTGTGAATGTTACTCTCATTATTTGATAACATTCCAATAATAACTTTTAATTATGTAAGAAACTATATTTTATACTTTGTTTATAACATAGCACAACTTTCCTGGGTGCTATTGAATGTCAAGTGTACTATCAGTAGCAAGCATTCAGTGGTGCAGTGGTAGCATTGTCACCCCACAGCAAGCGGTGTCTGGTTCGATTCTTGGCTGGAGTGCCTTCTGTGTGAAGTCAGCATGTCCTGTCTGCATTTGTGTGGGTTTTCTCTGAGTATTCCAGTTTCCTTCCACGTTTCAAAGACGTGCCTGGAGTGTTTCTTTCCAGGCTTCTGCTGAAAATTTGCTTTGTTCCAAGCCAGACTTTCTTGGTAAACAAGTGTTAAATAAACATCTTAGCATATGATTTAAATTATTATGATTGCTTACTTTTAGACAGGAAAAAGTAAGCTGGATAGTTCTTAGACTTTCAGAACTCCCGCAGCAGCATAAAAGTGCTCATGACTCTAATTAAACTGCTTCAAGCTGGTCCTCATGACAAGGGCTTGCAAATGAAGAGTTTATCAGCCATAACTCACACAAAAAAACATGCACAAGTGAATCCAAGCCACCTCCACATTATACATCAATCCCTCAAACCCTTTCAAACCACTAAAAAACAACAAAAAACATCTCAAAGTATCCCAACTACTAAAAAGCCACTGCATTCAAAGAAATAAGATTTAATGATTCAGCAAACACTATTTGTATGAGATATTTAATATAAAGCAGGTTGTAATTTTCTACAGGAGAAATAGCATATAAACTTGCATTAAAAGAATCAGAGTTATATGTGTTCCAGATTTAACTTCTAAAAGTGTGAGTGTTACTCTAATGATTTGATATAATTCCAGTAGTAACTTTTATATATGTAAATGCTGTATTTTTTATACTTTGATTATGACAAAACATGTCTTTCCTAGGTGCTATTGCATGTCAAGTATGCTTTCAGTAGCACACTACTGGACCATTTTAAAAACTCAAAATGTAACTTAACATGCATCTTTAGTGTCATTTGTTGCATCTTGTATTATATGTAATAGTACATTACTTAACAGTACCAAGATATGTGTAAGTGTGCCACCTAAGTTTCATCATAATAATGATTAACTTTAAATAAAATGAATAGTTTAACCTTTTTTTACTTTAAATGAAAATAATTGGTTTAATTTCATATATTGCTAAAAGAATCAAACTTTAACATTTTAAAAAGGGAACTTGTAACAATTTGAAGTATGGAAAGAAGCAAATGATTTACCTTGTAAAAAGTAATATTCAGCACCTGGTCATAAGTATTCAATAACTTCTTTAAGTTAATAAGAATTCATAACCATGAAATACATGGATTTCCATTTGTCCTTTATTTTTTTTTACAGTTTTTTGCCGATTATTAACCAACCATATTCTGTTGCCCTTCTCTTCAAAGAAGTTGATAGATTCCAGTCCATTTCTTCTGTTTTTTTTCTAGTATTTTATTTCTTTGTATAAATTCCATTGCATTTCCCTCAGTAGCATTACAGGAGCTAAGGCTTATGGTTAATTAACATTAGCCACTCCCCCAGAATGTCTCTTTCTCATTTAGGGCATCCATCAGGACGGCTTACCACAGCAATTCTGCCAACTATGCAAGATCACTATGGAAGCCCTTTCTCAAAAATTGCAAGTTTCCTTGCCTCTAGCACCCCTCTGCAACTCTAGATATACTAACTTTGAGGATGCTCATATTTAGGGGTAAAGGAATACTCCCTAATGTACAGTATACAGTAACCTTTGACTTACTATGTCTCATCTGTGCGATGGAATGATAAAACTTTAATTTCAATTCATAAACTAGCACCAGGCTAATTGCCCTTCTAGACCATTTTAAGCCTACCCAGTTACCCCATGTGAGAATCAAACCCTGCACCTTGTGTCTATAAGGTAAATATCTTAACCATTTGCCACCTTCCTATCCCTCAATGTTTGCACAGTGAAGACCTACTATGCTCCATTTGTGTACTTCTTTTCTTCTGAAAGCAT